>NC_136611.1:2096394-2598894 GCF_933228915.1 Telmatherina bonti | reverse complement strand
ATATATATATATATATATATATATATATATATATATATATATATATATATACATACATATACATACATACATATATATATATACATATATATATATATATATATATATATATACATACATATACATACATACATATATATATATACATATATATATATATATGTATATATATATATATATATATATATATATATATATAGAATCTAACCAGAGAGTCATCACCGACCCAAGAGGGGACCAACCACCACACGCAGAAGGGGGGCATGAGGACAAAGAAGAGGAGGGGCGGCAGAAGGGGAATCCCAGACCGATTGTCCACTGCTCCCTCACTCACAGAGGACACCCCCACCTGGGGACATGAAGTCCCCCCTTGTCCACACATCGGCACTTTCACGCACTGTCCCCCCCCCACACACACGCACACGTATTCATGCACCACCGCCACTCCCCACATACACGCATCACCCCACTCCCCCACACACACGGCACTACCCCCCCCCACAGACACCACAACACCCCCCACCACACACACACCCACGTACACCCGTATACATGCACCACCCGCCTCTCCCCCCCACACACGCATCATCACACTTCCCTACCCACACACATCCACACACCTATGTACCGCCACCAGTCCTCAACACACACCCCCTACACACACACACACACACACATCCACACTATCAAACACCCCCCACTCCCCAAGTCCCAGGGTAGCAACCAGGCACCAGAGCATGTACCTGCCCGCCGCCGGGCGAGGTTGCTGGCCCATCCAGCCGCTGGCCCATCCAGGTCCACCGTAGGGCTAGAAACCTAGCCACCCCAGCAGTGAAGCAGTTAAGATCCCCCCAGGAGCCCACCACAGACCCACAGCCCCCAGAGAACCCCAACCGGCCACCAACCCCGAGCGTAATAAGGTCACATTCTCCCCCCATACTAAGTGATGGAGCTGATCACAGGGGACCAGAGGGAATAAAGTTCAGCTGACTGATCCCTTGAGGAGGCAGACATCATCTCGACACTGATGTGATCTAATAAGAGATTTCTGAACTGCTGGATACACAGACTTTGTTTGCTTTTCCAGTTTAGAAGGATAGTTTTCTTTGCGATACATAAACTGGTGAGGATTAAGTTTGCAGAATTAAATTCTATGTTAGTTTCACCAAAGTAACCCAGTCGGCCCAGTTTGGGGTTTGTAGGGATATTACATTTGAAGCAATTTGACAGATCTTTACATACCTGAAACCAGAATTCCTGGACAGGTGGGCAAGACCACAAAGCATGGTAGTAGCTGTCAGTCGTGTTGCCAGTGCAGTGTGGACAGATGTTTGATTGTGACAGACCCATCCTGAACATCCGGTGTCCTGTATAATGAGTTCTATGCAGAATTTTAAATTGTATTAGTTGCATGTTTGAATTCTTAGTCATTGTAAATGTATTTGAACAGATTTGTGACCATTCATTTTGGTCAAAGTTACTGGATAAGTCTGCTTCCCATTTAGAAGTTGGGAGACATATGGAATCGTCTAGCTTTGATAGTAATCTATATATTTTGGATAACAGTTTCGGGGCATTGAGATTTAAGAATTCTGCAGCCCTGATAGGTAGCTGCAAGTTTAATTGATCAGGGGTGTATTTCTTACCAATAATAGATTTAAGTTGGTGGTATTCTAAGAATTTTGTGCTGCTGATTTCATATCGTGAAGTAATTGTATCAAAAGGGAGAAAGTTTCCATTTTCTATTAAATGTTCTAACTGTTTTATTCCTTTATTCTTCCACTGACGGAAGTTTATCATTTTCTGGTTTTGCTGGATGTCGGGATTGTTCCAAATAGGTGTAAGTTTGCATGGAATAAGCAAGGACTTGGTTAGTTTAAGAAATTCCCACCAGGCCATTAGTGAGGAGCTGATATTAATGCTTTTAAAGCATTTTTGGCGTTTGACAGCTGTGCTGATAAATGGCAGGTCTGAAATTGCCATATCCTCACACATAGCTTCTTCTATATTAAGCCATGGTTCATCTAGATAGCTAGGTTTAAGCCATTTAGAGATGTATTGTAGTCTATTGCTTATAAAGTAATTTTGGAAATTAGGCAAGTCTAAGCCACCGCTATCTTTAGTCTTCTGGAGTGTTTTTAGACTAATCCGTGGTGGTTTGTCTTTCCAGAGAAATCTAGTAACATTAGAGTCCAGTGATTTAAACCAGGTGGAGGGAGGTTTAATGGGGATCATTGAAAACAGATAATTGATTTTAGGTAGAATCATCATTTTTATAGTTGCAACTCTTCCCATTAGTGATATGGGTAAAGATTTCCACCGTGTGAGATCGTCCTCAACTGTTTTTAGTAGAGGGACATAATTTAGCTTTATAAGGTCTGACAGTCTGGGTGAGATGTTTATTCCCAAGTATCTAATATCTCCTGACTGTAAAGCAGTGTCAGGAGTATTATGGAAGGAACAGTTGATGGGTAGAACGGTGGTTTTAGACCAATTAATGGAACATTCAGAAATTAATGAGAATTTATTGATGAGTGCGATTGTCTGACAGATGGATGATTGTGAATTTTGAAGGAAAAGTAATACATCATCAGCATAAAGACTGGTCTTATGCTCCATATTTCTACTGTTTTGTCTAATGCTAGCTGCTAAGGGTTCAATAAAGATTGCTAAAAGTGAAGGGGAGAGTGGACAGCCTTGTCTGGTGCCTCTCTGCAAGGTGAAGCTGTGAGAAGTTTGATCATTTGTCCTGACGCATGCATTTGGATTGCTATACAGTATCTTTATCCAGTCGATAAACGATGAGCCAAACCCGAATTTTCTTAATGTTGCAAATAAGAATTTCCAGTTCACCCTGTCAAATGCTTTTTCAGCATCTAGAGAGATTATTGTAGTTTCCAGGTTATGTATGGTGGCATAATCAATGAGATTTATTAGTCTGCGCGTATTAGTGGTGGAATGTCGTCCCTTGATAAATCCTGTTTGATCAGGATGTATGATAAGTGGAGTTATTTTTTCTAGTCTTGTAGCAAGCACTTTACTGATTATTTTAAGATCTACGTTCATTAGTGATATTGGACAATAACTAGATGGGAGTTTGGGGTCTTTTCCTGGTTTTAGTATTACTGTAATACGAGCCAAATTCATGTTTTGAGATATTTGGCCTTTTTCCTTAATTTCTGAAACCATTTTATAAAAAGTGGGTGCTAGTATAGATCAAAATTCTTTATAATATTCAACTGGAACACCGTCTGGTCCTGGAGCTTTATTGCTGGGCATGTGTTTTAAAGCTTCATGTAGTTCCCCTACTGAAATGGGTGCGTCCAAAACCATTTCCTGATCCTGTTGTAACTTTGGAAGATTGAGGTAGCTGAGAAATTCCTCAATGTTGTTGTCTGATGGATCTGTTTCTGAGGAATATAATGTTTTATAGAAATCCCTAAACGTGTCATTTATTCCATCAAAGTCATGGAGGATATTTCCTCTTGAACCTTTAACAGAGGAGATGGTTGTTTTCTCCTTGTTTGCTTTTAATTGATTTGTGAGAAATCTTCCAGATTTGTTGCTATGTTCAAAGTTCTCGAAGCGAAGTCTTTGTAGCAAAAACTGGGTTTTTTGGTTAATTATTTCATTCAGCTCTAGTTTAGCCTTTCTTATGTGATTCAGCACTTGCTCTTCTGGAGAAGCCTTGTAGGCATCTTCTAGTGATTTTATTTTAAGCTCTAGTTCAGATATTTTTGAACTCTCGTTCTTTTTCTTATGTGATGAAAATGAAATTATTTTCCCTCCCATGACTGCTTTTCCTGCCTCCCAAAGAACACATGCTGATGTTCCTGGTATGTCATTGTTTTCTATATACAAAGACCCCTCCCGTTTGAAGTAATGATAAAGATCAGGATCTTTAAGTAATGATGTATTAAATCTCCATTTGCTATAAGATGGTTTAGTTTTCTTATTAATTAGGGTAAATGATACTGGTGCGTGATCACTGATAGTGATGGAATGGATTTTAGTTTCTGAGATACTGTTCATCACAGAGCTGTTAGTGAGGAAGTCGTCTATTCTGGAGTATGAGTGGTGGACAGATGAAAAGTAAGTGTACTCTCTAGCAGTGAGGTGTTGTGAGCGCCAGACATCATTCCAAGTTCAAGAACAGCTCGTCCAAGATTTCACAGAAAGACAATCAACATTTGTGACAGATAAACAAGCAGGTGGGTCAAGTGTCAAAGAACATCTCTTCCGTTCTCAGGGGGGGGTTGCACTGGCCCAAGGCCGTTGGGAAGCCGAATCTAGACATGGTTGTTGTTCGGGTTTCAGGACAGGAAAATATGTTGTCCATGACCTTGAGTCCATGACTGGTCTCGCTGACAGCTCTAAACAGCTGAATGGGGGGTCAATTTCCACCAATACGAGCAGACATTGGCTCAATGCAGGTATCACCCGTTCCGGAACCGCTTGCCAGTTTGGGCCAGGTTGGCATCCTGCTTACGGTCGAGTCCGGTCAGCACATGAGTCTGTGCACTGCTAGCCCGGCACATACCGTTGCAGAATTCTGGCAGCCTGCCAGTTGTTGCCAGAATCTCACGGGTCTTCAGGTAGATCAGAACTCCACCAGCGCCAATCAGCAGAATCCCGATCACCAATAATCCAAAGATGTAAACATCCTCCACGTCCTCAGAGGACAGAACCGCCAGACACATCGGTCTCCACCTGGCCCATGAGTCCTGAACGTATCCAGCTGGAAGCGTCCCCTCAGGACATGCAGGCTGCCCTCTGCCCGACCTTCGGGATGACAAAATTTGATCGATTGCTTTGAGAGACCAGCCGATCAGATCCATGATGTAGAATTTTCAATAAACTTAATATAACAATAATAATATACATAACGATGTACTTCAACTATATACTTGACGATACACACAATGGAATACATAACAACAAAATTATATGCTCAACGATATACTTAATATACATAACGATATACCTAATGATATAAAATATTTGTGTAATTTACGGGAACTATGGCCGTATGATGTTTTTCGGGTAAATACCTGTTGCAGCGTTTGTGTCTGGAGTTTATTATGCGCTTTCGCCTCCACTCGACACTGCTCCTGTATGATTCGCAAATAATGAAATAAGTGAGTAGTGTTGGAGACGTTGTCGGGACTGGCAGCTGGGATACTTTACAAACATATGTTGTCGGTTCCACGTCTGTCTTTTTACATCCAAACCATATCCATGAGACAGAAATTTCCTGTTTTTAGGAACAGGCTCATCAGTTTGGGTTGGCTTTTAGTGAATTATCCTGCTCTGAAACACGTCTGCTACCATCTTCCTCCATGCTTCTTAATGTATTGCAGCATACTGTAAAGCATGTCTTGATGTAAAATACTGCAGTAAAGCAGCTAACTATGGCGTAAACTATAGAGCCTCATATGATATGATTTCTATCATCCAGAGGATATTTATCGTCATATTGCCCAGCCCTTTCTGTTTCTACTTTCTACTACACATCTGTTTACCTGAACTGCACAGTGGAAAGATTTGACATCAACACCAACTAAATACAACCAATTCCCTAAAACACCTATACGAAGCGACCAAGACGCCGTCTGAGCCCCATGTTTGACGTTTGTTCCACCAGGACACGCAGTCTGGATGTCCTGGTCCAGCAGTCCAAATCCCAGACGCGTCCTGCAAACGGGTGAAATCTTCCTGCAAGTTTAGCACTTTGTGTTTCTGTAGCACGAAGCTGCTGGACGATCAGCACAACGCACACATATGATATGAGAAGTTTTCATAGCTTTCTGGGCTGAGATACAGACGTCGCATGTCTAGCCAACAAGGGCGCGACTGCTCCTCGTCACCAAGTGAGCCAAACCCTGAGAACAGCTGTTGTTGGGAAAACACTTCATAAGGAGATCATTTATCGTGGAAACAGTCAACACTGAACATGTTAAACACACGCTAACGGGGAGGGAAGCCGTGTAGAAACACAGCTTTGACCATCCTCATATACACGCTGGTCTGTAACACTTGAGGATACAATCAGTCCCTGAAACAATCTGCCATTTTTTCTGTAAATCTCTGTTGTGCCTTTAGGAAGTGAGTTCATTCACTTCGGCCGAGCAGCAGCAGCACTGGTTCCCATTTAAATCTGGCAATGAGTGGGGGAGAAAGGGAGAGAGAGCTTTATGTAATGTGTTGGCTGCAGCTCAGATTCCTGCACCGTTGCTCATCTCTACAGCGAAATCACATGACTGCAGGGAGAGAGAAAAAACATGGAGGGAGAGTCACGGTGAAGACAACTGAGAGGAGACAAAGAGAGCGGCGTCTTCTCTGGACCATCACCGCCAGAACAACAATAACGTCGCGAAAAAGAACATTTTTATCAGTGTTTTAGCTTTAAAACTGGTCATTTAACATGTTTATGGTAGAATTCCAGCTGAAAAACTATGAAACAAAGACGTAGTCCAACATCTGACCACCGCAATAAAAATCTCATCAGAGCAAAACGCAAAGCAACAAAACAAGATCTCTGCAGTTTGATACAGCAGCTCTGCACCTCCATGCAACATGATGGGCAAATGGAGAATCAATCCCAGTTTGGAAATAACTGGAGGACACTTGAATCAAACCAGTCTGACGTGGATCAACAATGTCTGTCAGGTGTTGGAGAAGCAAGACATGAATGTGAATACACCAGTATTCCCAGTCAGATTTACTGCTACACCAGTATTCCCAGTCAGATTTACTACTACACCAGTATTCCCTGTCAGATTTACTACTACACCAGTATTCCCTGTCAGAGAGATACTACTACACCAGTATTCCCAGTCAGATTTACTACTACACCAGTATTCCCAGTCAGATTTACTACTACACCAGGAGTCCCAGTCAGATTTACTACTACACCAGTATTCCCAGTCAGATTTACTACTACACCAGTATTCCCAGTCAGATTTACTACTACACCAGTATTCCCAGTCAGATTTACCACTACACCAGTATTCCCTGTCAGATTTACCGCTACACCAGTATTCCCAGTCAGATTTACTACTACACCAGTATTCCCAGTCAGATTTACTACTACACCAGTATTCCCAGTCAGAGAGATACTACTACACCAGTATTCCCAGTCAGATTTACTACTACACCAGTATTCCCAGTCAGAGAGATACTACTACACCAGTATTCCCAGTCAGATTTACTACTACACCAGTATTCCCAGTTAGATTTACTACTACACCAGTATTCCCAGTCAGATTTACTACTACACCAGTATTCCCAGTTAGATTTACTACTACACCAGTATTCCCAGTCAGATTTACTACTACACCAGTATTCCCAGTCAGATTTACTACTACACCAGGAGTCCCAGTCAGATTTACTACTACACCAGTATTCCCAGTCAGAGAGATACTACTACACCAGTATTACCAGTCAGAGAGATACTACTAAACCAGTATTCCCAGTCAGATTTACTACTCCACCAGTATTCCCAGTCAGAGAGATACTACTACACCAGTATTCCCAGTCAGATTTACTACTACACCAGTATTCCCAGTCAGATTTACTACTACACCAGTATTCCCTGTCAGATTTACTACTACACCAGTATTCCCTGTCAGAGAGATACTACTACACCAGTATTCCCAGTCAGATTTACTACTACACCAGTATTCCCAGTCAGATTTACTACTACACCAGGAGTCCCAGTCAGATTTACTACTACACCAGTATTCCCAGTCAGATTTACTACTACACCAGTATTCCCAGTCAGATTTACTACTACACCAGTATTCCCAGTCAGATTTACCACTACACCAGTATTCCCTGTCAGATTTACCGCTACACCAGTATTCCCAGTCAGATTTACTACTACACCAGTATTCCCAGTCAGATTTACTACTACACCAGTATTCCCAGTTAGATTTACTACTACACCAGTATTCCCAGTCAGAGAGATACTACTACACCAGTATTCCCAGTCAGATTTACTACTACACCAGTATTCCCAGTCAGAGAGATACTACTACACCAGTATTCCCAGTTAGATTTACTACTACACCAGTATTCCCAGTTAGATTTACTACTACACCAGTATTCCCAGTCAGATTTACTACTACACCAGTATTCCCAGTCAGAGAGATACTACTACACCAGTATTCCCAGTCAGATTTACTACACCAGTATTCCCAGTCAGAGAGATACTACTACACCAGTATTCCCAGTCAGATTTACTACTACACCAGTATTCTCAGTCAGATTTACTGCTACACCAGTATTCCCTGTCAGATTTACTACTACACCAGTATTCCCAGTCAGATTTACCGCTACACCAGTATTCCCAGTCAGATTTACTACTACACCAGTATTCTCAGTCAGATTTACTGCTACACCAGTATTCCCAGTCAGATTTACTACTACACCAGTATTCCCTGTCAGATTTACCGCTACACCAGTATTCCCAGTCAGATTTACTACTACACCAGTATTCCCAGTCAGATTTACTACTACACCAGTATTCCCAGTTAGATTTACTACTACACCAGTATTCCCAGTCAGAGAGATACTACTACACCAGTATTCCCAGTCAGATTTACTACTACACCAGTATTCCCAGTCAGAGAGATACTACTACACCAGTATTCCCAGTTAGATTTACTACTACACCAGTATTCCCAGTTAGATTTACTACTACACCAGTATTCCCAGTCAGATTTACTACTACACCAGTATTCCCAGTCAGAGAGATACTACTACACCAGTATTCCCAGTCAGATTTACTACTACACCAGTATTCCCAGTTAGATTTACTACTACACCAGTATTCCCAGTCAGATTTACTACTACACCAGTATTCCCAGTCAGATTTACTACTACACCAGGAGTCCCAGTCAGATTTACTACTACACCAGTATTCCCAGTCAGAGAGATACTACTACACCAGTATTACCAGTCAGATTTACTACTCCACCAGTATTCCCAGTCAGAGAGATACTACTACACCAGTATTCCCAGTCAGATTTACTACTACACCAGTATTCCCAGTCAGATTTACTACTACACCAGTATTCCCAGTCAGATTTACTACTACACCAGTATTCCCTGTCAGATTTACTACTACACCAGTATTCCCAGTCAGAGAGATACTACTACACCAGTATTCCCAGTCAGAGAGATACTACTACACCAGTATTCCCAGTCAGATTTACTACTACACCAGGAGTCCCAGTCAGATTTACTACTACACCAGTATTCCCAGTCAGAGAGATACTACTACACCAGTATTACCAGCCAGACAGATACTACTAAACCAGTATTACCAGTCAGATTTACTACTCCACCAGTATTCCCAGTCAGAGAGATACTACTACACCAGTATTCCCAGTCAGATTTACTACTACACCAGTATTCCCAGTCAGATTTACTACTACACCAGTATTCCCAGTCAGATTTACTACTACACCAGTATTCCCTGTCAGATTTACTACTACACCAGTATTCCCAGTCAGAGAGATACTACTACACCAGTATTCCCAGTCAGAGAGAAACTACTACACCAGTATTCCCGGTCAGATTTACTACTACACCAGTATTCCCAGTCAGAGAGATACTACTACACCAGTATTCCCAGTCAGATTTACTACTACACCAGTATTCTCAGTCAGATTTACTGCTACACCAGTATTCCCAGTCAGATTTACTACTACACCAGTATTCCCAGTCAGATTTACTACTACACCAGTATTCCCAGTCAGAGAGATACTACTACACCAGTATTCCCAGTCAGATTTACTACTACACCAGTATTCCCAGTCAGAGAGATACTACTACACCAGTATTCCCAGTCAGATTTACTACTACACCAGTATTCCCAGTTAGATTTACTACTACACCAGTATTCCCAGTCAGATTTACTACTACACCAGTATTCCCAGTCAGATTTACTACTACACCGGTATTCCCAGTCAGAGAGATACTACTACACCAGTATTCCCAGTCAGAGAGATACTACTAAACCAGTATTACCAGTCAGATTTACTACTCCACCAGTATTCCCAGTCAGAGAGATACTACTACACCAGTATTCCCAGTCAGATTTACTACTACACCAGGAGTCCCAGTCAGATTTACTACTACACCAGTATTCCCAGTCAGAGAGATACTACTACACCAGTATTACCAGTCAGAGAGATACTACTAAACCAGTATTACCAGTCAGATTTACTACTACACCAGTATTCCCAGTCAGATTTACTACTCCACCAGTATTCCCAGTCAGAGAGATACTACTACACCAGTATTCCCAGTCAGATTTACTACTACACCAGTATTCCCAGTCAGATTTACTACTACACCAGTATTCCCAGTCAGATTTACTACTACACCGGTATTCCCAGTCAGAGAGATACTACTACACCAGTATTCCCAGTCAGATTTACTACTACACCAGTATTCCCAGTCAGATTTACTACTACACCAGTATTCCCAGTCAGATTTACTACTACACCAGTATTCCCAGTCAGATTTACCGCTACACCAGTATTCCCAGTCAGAGAGATACTACTACACCAGTATTCCCAGTCAGATTGACTACTACACCAGTATTCCCAGTCAGATTGACTACTACACCAGTATTCCCAGTCAGATTTACTACTACACCAGTATTCCCAGTCAGAGAGATAATACTACACCAGTATTCCCAGTCAGAGAGATAATACTACACCAGTATTCCCAGTCAGATTTACTGCTACACCAGTATTCCCAGTCAGATTTACTACTACACCAGTATTCCCAGTCAGAGAGATACTATTACACCAGTATTCCCAGTCAGAGAGATACTACTACACCAGTATTCCCAGTCAGATTTACTACTCCACCAGTATTCCCAGTCAGAGAGATACTACTACACCAGTATTCCCAGTCAGATTTACTACTACACCAGTATTCCCAGTCAGATTTACTACTACACCAGTATTCCCAGTTAGATTTACTACTACACCAGTATTCCCAGTCAGATTTACTACTACACCAGTATTCCCAGTCAGATTTACTACTACACCGGTATTCCCAGTCAGAGAGATACTACTACACCAGTATTACCAGTCAGAGAGATACTACTAAACCAGTATTCCCAGTCAGATTTACTACTCCAACAGTATTCCCAGTCAGATACTACTACACCAGTATTCCCAGTCAGATTTACTACTACACCAGTATTCCCAGTCAGATTTACTACTACACCAGGAGTCCCAGTCAGATTTACTACTACACCAGTATTCCCAGTCAGAGAGATACTACTACACCAGTATTACCAGTCAGAGAGATACTACTAAACCAGTATTACCAGTCAGATTTACTACTCCACCAGTATTCCCAGTCAGAGAGATACTACTACACCAGTATTCCCAGTCAGATTTACTGCTACACCAGTATTCCCAGTCAGATTTACTACTACACCAGTATTCCCAGTCAGAGAGATACTATTACACCAGTATTCCCAGTCAGAGAGATACTACTACACCAGTATTCCCAGTCAGATTTACTACTCCACCAGTATTCCCAGTCAGAGAGATACTACTACACCAGTATTCCCAGTCAGATTTACTACTACACCAGTATTCCCAGTCAGATTTACTACTACACCAGTATTCCCAGTTAGATTTACTACTACACCAGTATTCCCAGTCAGATTTACTACTACACCAGTATTCCCAGTCAGATTTACTACTACACCGGTATTCCCAGTCAGAGAGATACTACTACACCAGTATTACCAGTCAGAGAGATACTACTAAACCAGTATTCCCAGTCAGATTTACTACTCCAACAGTATTCCCAGTCAGATACTACTACACCAGTATTCCCAGTCAGATTTACTACTACACCAGTATTCCCAGTCAGATTTACTACTACACCAGGAGTCCCAGTCAGATTTACTACTACACCAGTATTCCCAGTCAGAGAGATACTACTACACCAGTATTACCAGTCAGAGAGATACTACTAAACCAGTATTACCAGTCAGATTTACTACTACACCAGTATTCCCAGTCAGATTTACTACTACACCAGTATTCCCAGTCAGATTTACTACTACACCAGTATTCCCTGTCAGATTTACTACTACACCAGTATTTCCAGTCAGAGAGATACTACTACACCAGTATTCCCAGTCAGAGAGATACTACTACACCAGTATTCCCAGTCAGATTTACTACTACACCAGTATTCCCAGTCAGAGAGATACTACTACACCAGTATTCCCAGTCAGATTTACTACTACACCAGTATTCTCAGTCAGATTTACTGCTACACCAGTATTCCCAGTCAGATTTACTACTACACCAGTATTCCCAGTCAGATTTACTACTACACCAGTATTCCCAGTCAGATTTACCACTACACCAGTATTCCCTGTCAGATTTACCGCTACACCAGTATTCCCAGTCAGATTTACTACTACACCAGTATTCCCAGTCAGATTTACTACTACACCAGTATTCCCAGTCAGATTTACTACTACACCAGTATTCCCAGTCAGAGAGATACTACTACACCAGTATTCCCAGTCAGATTTACTACTACACCAGTATTCCCAGTCAGAGAGATACTACTACACCAGTATTCCCAGTCAGATTTACTACTACACCAGTATTCCCAGTTAGATTTACTACTACACCAGTATTCCCAGTTAGATTTACTACTACACCAGTATTCCCAGTCAGATTTACTACTACACCGGTATTCCCAGTCAGAGAGATACTACTACACCAGTATTCCCAGTCAGAGAGATACTACTAAACCAGTATTACCAGTCAGATTTACTACTCCACCAGTATTCCCAGTCAGAGAGATACTACTACACCAGTATTCCCAGTCAGATTTACTACTACACCAGTATTCCCAGTCAGATTTACTACTACACCAGGAGTCCCAGTCAGATTTACTACTACACCAGTATTCCCAGTCAGATTTACTACTACACCAGGAGTCCCAGTCAGATTTACTACTACACCAGTATTCCCAGTCAGAGAGATACTACTACACCAGTATTACCAGTCAGAGAGATACTACTAAACCAGTATTACCAGTCAGATTTACTACTACACCAGTATTCCCAGTCAGATTTACTACTCCACCAGTATTCCCAGTCAGAGAGATACTACTACACCAGTATTCCCAGTCAGATTTACTACTACACCAGTATTCCCAGTCAGATTTACTACTACACCAGTATTCCCAGTCAGATTTACTACTACACCGGTATTCCCAGTCAGAGAGATACTACTACACCAGTATTCCCAGTCAGATTTACTACTACACCAGTATTCCCAGTCAGAGAGATACTACTACACCAGTATTCCCAGTCAGATTTACTACTACACCAGTATTCCCAGTCAGATTTACTACTACACCAGTATTCCCAGTCAGATTTACCGCTACACCAGTATTCCCAGTCAGAGAGATACTACTACACCAGTATTCCCAGTCAGATTTACTACTACACCAGTATTCCCAGTCAGATTTACTACTACACCAGTATTCCCAGTCAGATTTACTACTACACCAGTATTTCAAGTCAGAGAGATACTACTACACCAGTATTCCCAGTCAGAGAGATACTACTACACCAGTATTCCCAGTCAGATTTACTACTACACCAGTATTCCCAGTCAGATTTACTACTACACCAGTATTCCCTGTCAGATTTACTACTACACCAGTATTTCAAGTCAGAGAGATACTACTACACCAGTATTCCCAGTCAGAGAGATACTACTACACCAGTATTCCCAGTCAGATTTACTACTACACCAGTATTCCCAGTCAGAGAGATACTACTACACCAGTATTCCCAGTCAGATTTACTACTACACCAGTATTCTCAGTCAGATTTACTGCTACACCAGTATTCCCAGTCAGATTTACTACTACACCAGTATTCCCAGTCAGATTTACCACTACACCAGTATTCCCTGTCAGATTTACCGCTACACCAGTATTCCCAGTCAGATTTACTACTACACCAGTATTCCCAGTCAGATTTACTACTACACCAGTATTCCCAGTCAGATTTACTACTACACCAGTATTCCCAGTCAGAGAGATACTACTACACCAGTATTCCCAGTCAGATTTACTACTACACCAGTATTCCCAGTCAGAGAGATACTACTACACCAGTATTCCCAGTCAGATTTACTACTACACCAGTATTCCCAGTCAGAGAGATACTACTACACCAGTATTCCCAGTCAGATTTACTACTACACCAGTATTCCCAGTTAGATTTACTACTACACCAGTATTCCCAGTTAGATTTACTACTACACCAGTATTCCCAGTCAGATTTACTACTACACCGGTATTCCCAGTCAGAGAGATACTACTACACCAGTATTCCCAGTCAGAGAGATACTACTAAACCAGTATTACCAGTCAGATTTACTACTCCACCAGTATTCCCAGTCAGAGAGATACTACTACACCAGTATTCCCAGTCAGATTTACTACTACACCAGTATTCCCAGTCAGATTTACTACTACACCAGGAGTCCCAGTCAGATTTACTACTACACCAGTATTCCCAGTCAGAGAGATACTACTACACCAGTATTACCAGTCAGAGAGATACTACTAAACCAGTATTACCAGTCAGATTTACTACTACACCAGTGTTCCCAGTCAGATTTACTACTCCACCAGTATTCCCAGTCAGAGAGATACTACTACACCAGTATTCCCAGTCAGATTTACTACTACACCAGTATTCCCAGTCAGATTTACTACTACACCAGTATTCCCAGTCAGATTTACTACTACACCGGTATTCCCAGTCAGAGAGATACTACTACACCAGTATTCCCAGTCAGATTTACTACTACACCAGTATTCCCAGTCAGAGAGATACTACTACACCAGTATTCCCAGTCAGATTTACTACTACACCAGTATTCCCAGTCAGATTTACTACTACACCAGTATTCCCAGTCAGAGAGATACTACTACACCAGTATTCCCAGTCAGATTTACTACTACACCAGTATTCCCAGTCAGATTTACTACTACACCAGTATTCCCAGTCAGATTTACCGCTACACCAGTATTCCCAGTCAGAGAGATACTACTACACCAGTATTCCCAGTCAGATTTACTACTACACCAGTATTCCCAGTCAGAGAGATACTACTACACCAGTATTCCCAGTCAGATTTACTACTACACCAGTATTCCCAGTCAGATTTACTACTACACCAGTATTCCCAGTCAGATTTACCGCTACACCAGTATTCCCAGTCAGAGAGATACTACTACACCAGTATTCCCAGTCAGATTTACTACTACACCAGTATTCCCAGTCAGATTTACTACTACACCAGTATTCCCAGTCAGAGAGATACTACTACACCAGTATTCCCAGTCAGAGAGATACTACTACACCAGTATTACCAGTCAGAGAGATACTACTAAACCAGTATTACCAGTCAGATTTACTACTCCACCAGTATTCCCAGTCAGAGAGATACTACTACACCAGTATTCCCAGTCAGATTTACTACTACACCAGTATTCCCAGTCAGATTTACTACTACACCAGTATTCCCAGTCAGATTTACTACTACACCAGTATTCCCTGTCAGATTTACTACTACACCAGTATTCCCAGTCAGAGAGATACTACTACACCAGTATTCCCAGTCAGAGAGATACTACTACACCAGTATTCCCAGTCAGATTTACTACTACACCAGTATTCCCAGTCAGAGAGATACTACTACACCAGTATTCCCAGTCAGATTTACTACTACACCAGTATTCTCAGTCAGATTTACTGCTACACCAGTATTCCCAGTCAGATTTACTACTACACCAGTATTCCAAGTCAGATTTACTACTACACCAGTATTCCCAGTCAGATTTACCACTACACCAGTATTCCCTGTCAGATTTACCGCTACACCAGTATTCCCAGTCATATTTACTACTACACCAGTATTCCCAGTCAGATTTACTACTACACCAGTATTCCCAGTCAGATTTACTACTACACCAGTATTCCCAGTCAGAGAGATACTACTACACCAGTATTCCCAGTCAGATTTACTACTACACCAGTATTCCCAGTCAGATTTACTACTACACCAGTATTCCCAGTCAGAGAGATACTACTACACCAGTATTCCCAGTCAGATTTACTACTACACCAGTATTCCCAGTTAGATTTACTACTACACCAGTATTCCCAGTCAGATTTACTACTACACCAGTATTCCCAGTTAGATTTACTACTACACCAGTATTCCCAGTCAGATTTACTACTACACCAGTATTCCCAGTCAGAGAGATACTACTACACCAGTATTCCCAGTCAGATTTACTACTACACCAGTATTCCCAGTTAGATTTACTACTACACCAGTATTCCCAGTTAGATTTACTACTACACCAGTATTCCCAGTCAGATTTACTACTACACCGGTATTCCCAGTCAGAGAGATACTACTACACCAGTATTCCCAGTCAGAGAGATACTACTAAACCAGTATTACCAGTCAGATTTACTACTCCACCAGTATTCCCAGTCAGAGAGATACTACTACACCAGTATTCCCAGTCAGATTTACTACTACACCAGTATTCCCAGTCAGATTTACTACTACACCAGGAGTCCCAGTCAGATTTACTACTACACCAGTATTCCCAGTCAGATTTACTACTACACCAGGAGTCCCAGTCAGATTTACTACTACACCAGTATTCCCAGTCAGAGAGATACTACTACACCAGTATTACCAGTCAGAGAGATACTACTAAACAAGTATTACCAGTCAGATTTACTACTACACCAGTATTCCCAGTCAGATTTACTACTCCACCAGTATTCCCAGTCAGAGAGATACTACTACACCAGTATTCCCAGTCAGATTTACTACTACACCAGTATTCCCAGTCAGATTTACTACTACACCAGTATTCCCAGTCAGATTTACTACTACACCGGTATTCCCAGTCAGAGAGATACTACTACACCAGTATTCCCAGTCAGATTTACTACTACACCAGTATTCCCAGTCAGAGAGATACTACTACACCAGTATTCCCAGTCAGATTTACTACTACACCAGTATTCCCAGTCAGATTTACTACTACACCAGTATTCCCAGTCAGATTTAAAGCTACACCAGTATTCCCAGTCAGAGAGATACTACTACACCAGTATTCCCAGTCAGATTTACTACTACACCAGTATTCCCAGTCAGATTTACTACTACACCAGTATTCCCAGTCAGATTTACTACTACACCAGTATTCCCTGTCAGATTTACTACTACACCAGTATTTCCAGTCAGAGAGATACTACTACACCAGTATTCCCAGTCAGAGAGATACTACTACACCAGTATTCCCAGTCAGATTTACTACTACACCAGTATTCCCAGTCAGAGAGATACTACTACACCAGTATTCCCAGTCAGATTTACTACTACACCAGTATTCTCAGTCAGATTTACTGCTACACCAGTATTCCCAGTCAGATTTACTACTACACCAGTATTCCCAGTCAGATTTACTACTACACCAGTATTCCCAGTCAGATTTACCACTACACCAGTATTCCCTGTCAGATTTACCGCTACACCAGTATTCCCAGTCAGATTTACTACTACACCAGTATTCCCAGTCAGATTTACTACTACACCAGTATTCCCAGTCAGATTTACTACTACACCAGTGTTCCCAGTCAGAGAGATACTACTACACCAGTATTCCCAGTCAGATTTACTACTACACCAGTATTCCCAGTCAGATTTACTACTACACCAGTATTCCCAGTCAGAGAGATACTACTACACCAGTATTCCCAGTCAGATTTACTACTACACCAGTATTCCCAGTTAGATTTACTACTACACCAGTATTCCCAGTTAGATTTACTACTACACCAGTATTCCCAGTCAGATTTACTACTACACCGGTATTCCCAGTCAGAGAGATACTACTACACCAGTATTCCCAGTCAGAGAGATACTACTAAACCAGTATTACCAGTCAGATTTACTACTACACCAGTATTCCCAGTCAGAGAGATACCACTACACCAGTATTCCCAGTCAGATTTACTACTACACCAGTATTCCCAGTCAGATTTACTACTACACCAGGAGTCCCAGTCAGATTTACTACTACACCAGTATTCCCAGTCAGAGAGATACTACTACACCAGTATTACCAGTCAGAGAGATACTACTAAACCAGTATTACCAGTCAGATTTACTACTACACCAGTGTTCCCAGTCAGATTTACTACTCCACCAGTATTCCCAGTCAGAGAGATACTACTACACCAGTATTCCCAGTCAGATTTACTACTACACCAGTATTCCCAGTCAGATTTACTACTACACCAGTATTCCCAGTCAGATTTACTACTACACCGGTATTCCCAGTCAGAGAGATACTACTACACCAGTATTCCCAGTCAGATTTACTACTACACCAGTATTCCCAGTCAGAGAGATACTACTACACCAGTATTCCCAGTCAGATTTACTACTACACCAGTATTCTCAGTCAGATTTACTGCTACACCAGTATTCCCTGTCAGATTTACTACTACACCAGTATTCCCAGTCAGATTTACCGCTACACCAGTATTCCCAGTCAGATTTACTACTACACCAGTATTCTCAGTCAGATTTACTGCTACACCAGTATTCCCAGTCAGATTTACTACTACACCAGTATTCCCAGTCAGAGAGATACTACTACACCAGTATTCCCAGTCAGATTTACTACTACACCAGTATTCTCAGTCAGATTTACTGCTACACCAGTATTCCCTGTCAGATTTACTACTACACCAGTATTCCCAGTCAGATTTACCGCTACACCAGTATTCCCAGTCAGATTTACTACTACACCAGTATTCTCAGTCAGATTTACTGCTACACCAGTATTCCCAGTCAGATTTACTACTACACCAGTATTCCCAGTCAGATTTACCACTACACCAGTATTCCCTGTCAGATTTACCGCTACACCAGTATTCCCAGTCAGATTTACTACTATACCAGTATTCCCAGTCAGAGAGATACTACTACACCAGTATTCCCAGTCAGATTTACTACTACACCAGTATTCCCAGTCAGATTTACTACTACACCAGTATTCCCAGTCAGAGAGATACTACTACACCAGTATTCCCAGTCAGATTTACTACTACACCAGTATTCCCAGTCAGATTTACTACTACACCAGTATTCCCAGTCAGATTTACTACTACACCAGTATTCCCAGTCAGAGAGATACTACTACACCAGTATTCCCAGTCAGATTTACTACTACACCAGTATTCCCAGTCAGATTTACTACTACACCAGTATTCCCAGTCAGATTTACTACTACACCAGTATTCCCAGTCAGAGAGATACTACTACACCAGTATTCCCAGTCAGATTTACTACTACACCAGTATTCCCAGTCAGATTTACTACTACACCAGTATTCCCAGTCAGATTTACTACTACACCAGTATTCCCAGTCAGAGAGATACTACTACACCAGTATTACCAGTCAGATTTACTACTCCACCAGTATTCCCAGTCAGATTTACTACTACACCAGTATTCCCAGTCAGAGAGATACTACTACACCAGTATTCCCAGTCAGATTTACTACTACACCAGTATTCCCAGTCAGATTTACTACTACACCAGTATTCCCAGTCAGATTTACTACTACACCGGTATTCCCAGTCAGAGAGATACTACTACACCAGTATTACCAGTCAGATTTACTACTACACCAGTATTCCCAGTCAGAGACATACTACGACACCAGTATTCCCAGTCAGATTTACTACTACACCAGTATTCCCAGTCAGATTTACTACTACACCAGTATTCCCAGTCAGATTTACCGCTACACCAGTATTCCCAGTCAGAGAGATACTACTACACCAGTATTCCCAGTCAGATTTACTACTACACCAGTATTCCCAGTCAGATTTACTACTACACCAGTATTCCCAGTCAGATTTACTACTACACCAGTATTCCCAGTCAGATTTACTACTACACCAGTATTCCCAGTCAGAGAGATACTACTACACCAGTATTCCCAGTCAGAGAGATACTACTACACCAGTATTCCCAGTCAGATTTACTGCTACACCAGTATTCCCAGTCAGATTTACTACTACACCAGTATTCCCAGTCAGAGAGATACTATTACACCAGTATTCCCAGTCAGAGAGATACTACTACACCAGTATTCCCAGTCAGATTTACTACTACACCAGTATTCCCAGTCAGAGAGATACTACTACACCAGTATTACCAGTCAGATTTACTACTCCACCAGTATTCCCAGTCAGATTTACTACTACACCAGTATTCCCAGTCAGAGAGATACTACTACACCAGTATTCCCAGTCAGATTTACTACTACACCAGTATTCCCTGTCAGATTTACTACTACACCAGTATTCCCAGTCAGATTTACTACTACACCGGTATTCCCAGTCAGATTTACTACTACACCAGTATTACCAGTCAGATTTACTACTACACCAGTATTCCCAGTCAGAGAGATACTACTACACCAGTATTCCCAGTCAGATTTACTACTACACCAGTATTCCCAGTCAGATTTACTACTACACCAGTATTCCCAGTCAGATTTACCGCTACACCAGTATTCCCAGTCAGAGAGATACTACTACACCAGTATTCCCAGTCAGATTTACTACTACACCAGTATTCCCAGTCAGATTTACTACTACACCAGTATTCCCAGTCAGATTTACTACTACACCAGTATTCCCAGTCAGAGAGATACTACTACACCAGTATTCCCAGTCAGAGAGATACTACTACACCAGTATTCCCAGTCAGATTTACTGCTACACCAGTATTCCCAGTCAGATTTACTACTACACCAGTATTCCCAGTCAGAGAGATACTATTACACCAGTATTCCCAGTCAGAGAGATACTACTACACCAGTATTCCCAGTCAGATTTACTACTACACCAGTATTCCCAGTCAGAGAGATACTACTACACCAGTATTCCCAGTCAGATTTACTACTACACCAGTATTCTCAGTCAGATTTACTGCTACACCAGTATTCCCAGTCAGATTTACTACTACACCAGTATTCCCAGTCAGATTTACCGCTACACCAGTATTCCCAGTCAGATTTACTACTACACCAGTATTCTCAGTCAGATTTACTGCTACACCAGTATTCCCAGTCAGATTTACTACTACACCAGTATTTCCAGTCAGATTTACCACTACACCAGTATTCCCTGTCAGATTTACCGCTACACCAGTATTCCCAGTCAGATTTACTACTATACCAGTATTCCCAGTCAGATTTACTACTACACCAGTATTCCCAGTCAGAGAGATACTACTACACCAGTATTCCCAGTCAGATTTACTACTACACCAGTATTCCCAGTCAGATTTACTACTACACCAGTATTCCCAGTCAGAGAGATACTACTACACCAGTATTCCCAGTCAGATTTACTACTACACCAGTATTCCCAGTCAGATTTACTACTACACCAGTATTCCCTGTCAGATTTACTACTACACCAGTATTCCCTGTCAGAGAGATACTACTACACCAGTATTCCCAGTCAGATTTACTACTACACCAGTATTCCCAGTCAGATTTACTACTACACCAGGAGTCCCAGTCAGATTTACTACTACACCAGTATTCCCAGTCAGATTTACTACTACACCAGTATTCCCAGTCAGAGAGATACTATTACACCAGTATTCCCAGTCAGAGAGATACTACTACACCAGTATTCCCAGTCAGATTTACTACTACACCAGTATTCCCAGTCAGAGAGATACTACTACACCAGTATTCCCAGTCAGATTTACTACTACACCAGTATTCTCAGTCAGATTTACTGCTACACCAGTATTCCCTGTCAGATTTACTACTACACCAGTATTCCCAGTCAGATTTACTACTACACCAGTATTCCCAGTCAGAGAGATACTATTACACCAGTATTCCCAGTCAGAGAGATACTACTACACCAGTATTCCCAGTCAGATTTACTACTACACCAGTATTCCCAGTCAGAGAGATACTACTACACCAGTATTCCCAGTCAGATTTACTACTACACCAGTATTCTCAGTCAGATTTACTGCTACACCAGTATTCCCTGTCAGATTTACTACTACACCAGTATTCCCAGTCAGATTTACCGCTACACCAGTATTCCCAGTCAGATTTACTACTACACCAGTATTCTCAGTCAGATTTACTGCTACACCAGTATTCCCAGTCAGATTTACTACTACACCAGTATTCCCAGTCAGATTTACCACTACACCAGTATTCCCTGTCAGATTTACCGCTACACCAGTATTCCCAGTCAGATTTACTACTATACCAGTATTCCCAGTCAGAGAGATACTACTACACCAGTATTCCCAGTCAGATTTACTACTACACCAGTATTCCCAGTCAGATTTACTACTACACCAGTATTCCCAGTCAGAGAGATACTACTACACCAGTATTCCCAGTCAGATTTACTACTACACCAGTATTCCCAGTCAGATTTACTACTACACCAGTATTCCCAGTCAGATTTACTACTACACCAGTATTCCCAGTCAGAGAGATACTACTACACCAGTATTCCCAGTCAGATTTACTACACCAGTATTCCCAGTCAGATTTACTACTACACCAGTATTCCCAGTCAGATTTACTACTACACCAGTATTCCCAGTCAGAGAGATACTACTACACCAGTATTCCCATTCAGATTTACTACTACACCAGTATTCCCAGTCAGATTTACTACTACACCAGTATTCCCAGTCAGATTTACTACTACACCAGTATTCCCAGTCAGAGAGATACTACTACACCAGTATTACCAGTCAGATTTACTACTCCACCAGTATTCCCAGTCAGATTTACTACTACACCAGTATTCCCAGTCAGAGAGATACTACTACACCAGTATTCCCAGTCAGATTTACTACTACACCAGTATTCCCAGTCAGATTTACTACTACACCAGTATTCCCAGTCAGATTTACTACTACACCGGTATTCCCAGTCAGAGAGATACTACTACACCAGTATTACCAGTCAGATTTACTACTACACCAGTATTCCCAGTCAGAGAGATACTACTACACCAGTATTCCCAGTCAGATTTACTACTACACCAGTATTCCCAGTCAGATTTACTACTACACCAGTATTCCCAGTCAGATTTACCGCTACACCAGTATTCCCAGTCAGAGAGATACTACTACACCAGTATTCCCAGTCAGATTTACTACTACACCAGTATTCCCAGTCAGATTTACTACTACACCAGTATTCCCAGTCAGATTTACTACTACACCAGTATTCCCAGTCAGATTTACTACTACACCAGTATTCCCAGTCAGAGAGATACTACTACACCAGTATTCCCAGTCAGAGAGATACTACTACACCAGTATTCCCAGTCAGATTTACTGCTACACCAGTATTCCCAGTCAGATTTACTACTACACCAGTATTCCCAGTCAGAGAGATACTATTACACCAGTATTCCCAGTCAGAGAGATACTACTACACCAGTATTCCCAGTCAGATTTACTACTACACCAGTATTCCCAGTCAGAGAGATACTACTACACCAGTATTCCCAGTCAGATTTACTACTACACCAGTATTCTCAGTCAGATTTACTGCTACACCAGTATTCCCAGTCAGATTTACTACTACACCAGTATTCCCAGTCAGATTTACCGCTACACCAGTATTCCCAGTCAGATTTACTACTATACCAGTATTCCCAGTCAGATTTACTACTACACCAGTATTCCCAGTCAGAGAGATACTACTACACCAGTATTCCCAGTCAGATTTACTACTACACCAGTATTCCCAGTCAGATTTACTACTACACCAGTATTCCCAGTCAGATTTACTACTACACCAGTATTCCCAGTCAGAGAGATACTACTACACCAGTATTACCAGTCAGATTTACTACTCCACCAGTATTCCCAGTCAGATTTACTACTACACCAGTATTCCCAGTCAGAGAGATACTACTACACCAGTATTCCCAGTCAGATTTACTACTACACCAGTATTCCCAGTCAGATTTACTACTACACCAGTATTCCCAGTCAGATTTACTACTACACCGGTATTCCCAGTCAGAGAGATACTACTACACCAGTATTCCCAGTCAGAGAGATACTACTACACCAGTATTCCCAGTCAGAGAGATACTACTACACCAGTATTCCCAGTCAGATTTACTACTCCACCAGTATTCCCAGTCAGATTTACTACTACACCAGTATTACCAGTCAGATTTACTACTACACCAGTATTCCCAGTCAGAGAGATACTACTACACCAGTATTCCCAGTCAGATTTACTACTACACCAGTATTCCCAGTCAGAGAGATACTACTACACCAGTATTCCCAGTCAGATTTACCGCTACACCAGTATTCCCAGTCAGATTTACTACTCCACCAGTATTCCCTGTCAGATTTACTACTACACCAGTATTCCCAGTCAGATTTACTACTACACCAGTATTCCCAGTCAGAGAGATACTACTACACCAGTATTACCAGTCAGAGAGATACTACTAAACCAGTATTCCCAGTCAGATTTACTACTCCACCAGTATTCCCAGTTAGATTTACTACTACACCAGTATTCCCAGTCAGATTTACTACTACACCAGTATTCCCAGTCAGATTTATCGCTACACCAGTATTCCCAGTCAGATTTACTACTACACCAGTATTCCCAGTCAGATTTATCGCTACACCAGTATTCCCAGTCAGATTTACTACTACACCAGTATTCCCAGTCAGATTTACTACTACACCAGTATTCCCAGTCAGAGAGATACTACTACACCAGTATTCCCAGTCAGAGAGATACTACTACACCAGTATTCCCAGTCAGATTTACTACTACACCAGTATTCCCAGTCAGATTTACTACTACACCAGTATTCCCAGTCACATTTATCGCTACACCAGTATTCCCAGTCAGATTTACTACTACACCAGTATTCCCAGTCAGATTTACTACTACACCAGTATTCCCAGTCAGATTTACTACTACACCAGTATTCCCAGTCAGAGAGATACTACTACACCAGTATTCCCAGTCAGATTTACTACTACACCAGTATTCCCAGTCAGATTTACTACTACACCAGTATTCCCAGTCAGATTTACCGCTACACCAGTATTCCCAGTCAGAGAGATACTACTACACCAGTATTCCCAGTCAGATTTACTACTACACCAGTATTCCCAGTCAGATTTACTACTACACCAGTATTCCCAGTCAGATTTACTACTACACCAGTATTCCCAGTCAGATTTACTACTACACCAGTATTCCCAGTCAGAGAGATACTACTACACCAGTATTCCCAGTCAGAGAGATACTACTACACCAGTATTCCCAGTCAGATTTACTGCTACACCAGTATTCCCAGTCAGATTTACTACTACACCAGTATTCCCAGTCAGAGAGATACTATTACACCAGTATTCCCAGTCAGAGAGATACTACTACACCAGTATTCCCAGTCAGATTTACTACTACACCAGTATTCCCAGTCAGAGAGATACTACTACACCAGTATTCCCAGTCAGATTTACTACTACACCAGTATTCTCAGTCAGATTTACTGCTACACCAGTATTCCCAGTCAGATTTACTACTACACCAGTATTCCCAGTCAGATTTACCGCTACACCAGTATTCCCAGTCAGATTTACTACTATACCAGTATTCCCAGTCAGATTTACTACTACACCAGTATTCCCAGTCAGAGAGATACTACTACACCAGTATTCCCAGTCAGATTTACTACTACACCAGTATTCCCAGTCAGATTTACTACTACACCAGTATTCCCAGTCAGATTTACTACTACACCAGTATTCCCAGTCAGAGAGATACTACTACACCAGTATTACCAGTCAGATTTACTACTCCACCAGTATTCCCAGTCAGATTTACTACTACACCAGTATTCCCAGTCAGAGAGATACTACTACACCAGTATTCCCAGTCAGATTTACTACTACACCAGTATTCCCAGTCAGATTTACTACTACACCAGTATTCCCAGTCAGATTTACTACTACACCGGTATTCCCAGTCAGAGAGATACTACTACACCAGTATTCCCAGTCAGAGAGATACTACTACACCAGTATTCCCAGTCAGAGAGATACTACTACACCAGTATTCCCAGTCAGATTTACTACTCCACCAGTATTCCCAGTCAGATTTACTACTACACCAGTATTACCAGTCAGATTTACTACTACACCAGTATTCCCAGTCAGAGAGATACTACTACACCAGTATTCCCAGTCAGATTTACTACTACACCAGTATTCCCAGTCAGAGAGATACTACTACACCAGTATTCCCAGTCAGATTTACCGCTACACCAGTATTCCCAGTCAGATTTACTACTCCACCAGTATTCCCTGTCAGATTTACTACTACACCAGTATTCCCAGTCAGATTTACTACTACACCAGTATTCCCAGTCAGAGAGATACTACTACACCAGTATTACCAGTCAGAGAGATACTACTAAACCAGTATTCCCAGTCAGATTTACTACTCCACCAGTATTCCCAGTTAGATTTACTACTACACCAGTATTCCCAGTCAGATTTACTACTACACCAGTATTCCCAGTCAGATTTATCGCTACACCAGTATTCCCAGTCAGATTTACTACTACACCAGTATTCCCAGTCAGATTTATCGCTACACCAGTATTCCCAGTCAGATTTACTACTACACCAGTATTCCCAGTCAGATTTACTACTACACCAGTATTCCCAGTCAGAGAGATACTACTACACCAGTATTCCCAGTCAGAGAGATACTACTACACCAGTATTCCCAGTCAGATTTACTACTACACCAGTATTCCCAGTCAGATTTACTACTACACCAGTATTCCCAGTCACATTTATCGCTACACCAGTATTCCCAGTCAGATTTACTACTACACCAGTATTCCCAGTCAGATTTACTACTACACCAGTATTCCCAGTCAGATTTACTACTACACCAGTATTCCCAGTCAGAGAGATACTACTACACCAGTATTCCCAGTCAGAGAGATACTACTACACCAGTATTCCCAGTCAGATTTACTACTACACCAGTATTCCCAGTCAGATTTACTACTACACCAGTATTCCCAGTCAGAGGGATACTACTACACCAGTATTCCCAGTCAGATTTACTACTACACCAGTATTCCCAGTCAGATTTACTACTACACCAGTATTCCCAGTCAGATTTACTACTACACCAGTATTCCCAGTCAGATTTACTACTCCACCAGTATTCCCAGTCAGATTTACTACTACACCAGTATTACCAGTCAGATTTACTACTACACCAGTATTCCCAGTCAGAGAGATACTACTACACCAGTATTCCCAGTCAGATTTACTACTACACCAGTATTCCCAGTCAGAGAGATACTACTACACCAGTATTACCAGTCAGAGAGATACTACTAAACCAGTATTACCAGTCAGATTTACTACTACACCAGTATTCCCAGTCAGATTTATCGCTACACCAGTATTCCCAGTCAGATTTACTACTACACCAGTATTCCCAGTCAGATTTATCGCTACACCAGTATTCCCAGTCAGATTTACTACTACACCAGTATTCCCAGTCAGATTTACTACTACACCAGTATTCCCAGTCAGATTTACTACTACACCAGTATTCCCAGTCAGAGAGATACTACTACACCAGTATTCCCAGTCAGAGAGATACTACTACACCAGTATTCCCAGTCAGATTTACTACTACACCAGTATTCCCAGTCAGATTTACTACTACACCAGTATTCCCAGTCAGATTTATCGCTACACCAGTATTCCCAGTCAGATTTACTACTACACCAGTATTCCCAGTCAGATTTACTACTACACCAGTATTCCCAGTCAGATTTACTACTACACCAGTATTCCCAGTCAGAGAGATACTACTACACCAGTATTCCCAGTCAGAGAGATACTACTACACCAGTATTACCAGTCAGATTTACTACTACACCAGTATTCCCAGTCAGATTTACTACTACACCAGTATTCCCAGTCAGAGGGATACTACTACACCAGTATTCCCAGTCAGAGAGATACTACTACACCAGTATTACCAGTCAGATTTACTACTACACCAGTATTCCCAGTCAGATTTACTACTACACCAGTATTCCCAGTCAGATTTACTACTACACCGGTATTCCCAGTCAGAGAGATACTACTACACCAGTATTCCCAGTCAGATTTACTACTACACCAGTATTCCCAGTCAGATTTACTACTACACCAGTATTCCCAGTCAGAGGGATACTACTACACCAGTATTCCCAGTCAGATTTACTACTACACCAGTATTCCCAGTCAGAGAGATACTACTACACCAGTATTCCCAGTCAGATTTACCGCTACACCAGTATTCCCAGTCAGATTTACTACTCCACCAGTATTCCCTGTCAGATTTACTACTACACCAGTATTCCCAGTCAGATTTACTACTACACCAGTATTCCCAGTCAGATTTACTACTACACCAGTATTCCCAGTCAGAGGGATAATACTAGAACAGTATTCCCAGAAAGGTTTTATGTTTCCATTAGCTTTACGCTGATTTATGAGATAAAAATATCACCCTGGTAACTGGAGTTTGTCTCTACATTTTGTTTTTGTTTTGTTTTTTTGTTTGGTCTCACATACTAGCAGCTCCAAACAGCCTTATGGGGAGGTCAATTTCCACCAATCAATCAATCAATCAAATTTTATTTATAAAGCGCTTTACAACAACCTTAGTTGACCAAAGTGCTGAACAAAGATAAAAACAAGTAAAAATATAAAATAGCAGTTCATTCACATGTAAAAATCTCAACAGCCAACGGCTGATCTAAACAGATGAGTCTTTAGCCTTAAACAGAGGCAGGTCCATGATGGAGCGGAACTCCAGAGGCAGAGAGTTCCAGAGTTTGGGCCCTGCCACT
The DNA here is from genome assembly GCF_933228915.1 of Telmatherina bonti. NCBI lineage: Eukaryota > Metazoa > Chordata > Actinopteri > Atheriniformes > Telmatherinidae > Telmatherina > Telmatherina bonti. Next base: position 2,569,772 of record NC_136611.1, on the reverse strand, counting down.
GCGAAGGCCCGATCACCCCACTGTTTACACCTAGACCGAGGGACCACCAGGAGGTGCTGATCAGAGGAGCGCAGGGCTCTGCTGGGCTGGTGAGGAGTCAGGAGGTCGCAAAGGTACGGAGGTGCAAGGCCATGGATGGAGCAGAAAACAAACAGAAGGATTTTGAATTGAATTCTGAACTGAACCGGGAGCCAGTGTAGAGAGAACAGTACAGGGGAGATATGGTCATGTTTGCGTGTGTTGGTGAGAAGGCGGGCAGCTGCATTCTGCACAAGCTGTAGACGGTGCAATAGTCCAAACGTGAACTGATGAAGGCGTGGATGGCTGTTTCAAGGTCTTGACGAGTGAGAAAGGATTTGATTTTGGCCAACTGGCGAAGCTGAAAAAAGCTTGCCCTGACCACAGAGTCTATTTGTTTATTGAGTCTGAGATTATTGTCCAACGTCACTCCAAGGTTCCTAACTGTCTGACTGAGATGGTTGGTGAGAGGTGTGAACAATGGAGCTGCATTTGCTGGGCTGGGGGCACCAAAGAGGATAAATTCAGATTTTGACTCATTCAGACAGAGGAAGTTTTGCGATAGCCACTGCTTAATGTCATCCAGACACCTGTAGATGGACTGTGTGTCTGAGGAGTTCTGGGAAACTGGCAGATAGATTTGGAGATCGTCTGCATACAAGTGGAATGAGACATTATGGCGGGATATCACAGAGCCGAGGGGCAACATATACAAAGAGAACAGAACAGGGCCAAGAATGGAACCCTGTGGCACACCGGAAGACAGAGGAGCTGAAGATGAAGAGAGGTCATTAATCATTACTGAGAAAGATCTATCAGTCAGGTATGACTTGAACCATTGGAGCACAGGTCCCTGAAGACCCACTTGCTGGGCTAAGCGAGTGAGAAGGACAGAGTGGTCCACTGTGTCAAATGCTGCGGTAAGATCAAGCATTACCAACAGCACAACAGCACCAATACGCTCAACGCTTGAAAGCGGAGACCCATCCAATATGGCAGTCTTGCTGCAGAGTCAACGTAGTTTCCCCACATAACTGTTTTCTGTGGAACAACGCGTATATATTACACACAAACAAAACACTTTTCTACATAACTGGTTTATAAATAACGTTAACACAGCGAATAATCTACTAAATGATAAATTTTACTCCTATGAGGTGTTTATGGGAAAATATGATATTGATGTTTCACAGAGTTTTACATGGTAGCATAATTACCTCCACCAAGGAGGTTATGTTTCTACCGCTTTATCTGATTGTGTTCAAGATAACTTAAAAAGTTATGGACGGATTTTCATTAAATTTTCAGGACTTGTTGGAAACGTGAAAAGGAAGAACTGATTTAATTTTGGTGGTGATCTGGATCACTGTTTGGATCCAGGAACTTTTTAAAGACCTTGGCGGAGGTTTACGCTCTCAGTGTTTTTCTGGGTAACTTCTGAATTTCACAGTTTTGATACAAAACTTTATTTTCATACTTTGTACAACTGTATCTCTATATTGATGAATTGATAAATGTAAATAAAAGAAAGAGTCAACCGTAGTCAGGAGAAAGCAGCAACTATTAACGTATTCTGTTCAGCATACGGTTGGAATAACTGGCGAAATATTGAATGCATATCATGTGGAATTACATTTAACAAGGTTGGATAATAATTTATTTGATCAGATAAAAATAAATAAATCCAAATGCATAAATAAACAATCAAACATGTTTGTATCAAATTTATTCATACATTTATTTATATTGTAGCTACATTATGTCTTTGTTAAATAGCATTATAAAGATATTTTAGCATGTTGTTTTAACAATTTACATATCATAACAATATCTCTGTCCTTTGTAACAAACCAAACTGTGAGAAAAATCAGGTAAATATTGGTGAAGTTATTGTTGTGGTTGGACCTACACCTTACAGATAAATGCATTGGAGGCGCATGGAGACCCGTCCAAGATGGCGGCGCGATGAGACATCAGCTCATAGCGTGGTACTATGCGGGATCTACTTATATTATGTCTATGTTTTGTCCGCTCCTTCTTCCTGCTGTCCGGTTGTCTTGCGCTCCTCCTCCGTCAGAACAAACTGAAGCCCAAAGCCTCAACATTCCTGACATTCAACGCAACCCGGCCCTCTCTCTCCTCCTGTCTGTCCCTATGACTCTCGCTCACACAAACACACTGGAATGCACATGCCATTCTCCCACTCGACCTCTCTCTCTCTCTCTCTGGCTGTTGCAACAGGGATCTGAATGTCTCTCGCTCTCCGCTTGTTGAGGTGAATGAGACAGAGTTCAATGAAAGCAAAACTCGATCCGTATCAGTCCAGTTTTAGGCAGAACCACTCCACTAAAACTGGTCTGTTACTGGTTCCCTACAACTTGCCAGATCCACTGGTCAGTCCTCAGTCCTGATCCCCTGGATCAGATCCACTGTTCAGTCCTCAGTCCTGATCCCCTGGATCAGATCCACTGGTCAGTCCTCAGTCCTGATCCCCTGGATCAGATCCACTGTTCAGTCCTCAGTCCTGATCCCCCTGGACCAGATCCACTGGTCAGTCCTCAGTCCTGATCCCCTGGATCAGATCCACTGGTCAGTCCTCAGTCCTGATCCCCTGGATCAGATCCACTGGTCAGTCCTCAGTCCTGATCCCCTGGATCAGATCCACTGGTCAGTCCTCAGTCCTGATCCCCTGGATCAGATCCACTGGTCAGTCCTCAGTCCTGATCCCCCTGGATCAGATCCACTGTTCAGTCCTCAGTCCTGATCCCCCTGGACCAGATCCACTGGTCAGTCCTCAGTCCTGATCCCCCTGGACCAGATCCACTGGTCAGTCCTCAGTCCTGATCCCCCTGGACCAGATCCACTGGTCAGTCCTCAGTCCTGATCCCCTGGACCAGATCCACTGGTCAGTCCTCAGTCCTGATCCCCTGGATCAGATCCACTGTTCAGTCCTCAGTCCTGATCCCCCTGGACCAGATCCACTGGTCAATCTTCAGTCCTGATCCCCCTGGACCAGATCCACTGGTCAGTCCTCAGTCCTGATCCCCCTGGACCAGATCCACTGGTCAGTCCTCAGTCCTGATCCCCTGGATCAGATCCACTGTTCAGTCCTCAGTCCTGATCCCCCTGGACCAGATCCACTGGTCAGTCCTCAGTCCTGATCCCCCTGGACCAGATCCACTGGTCAGTCCTCAGTCCTGATCCCCCTGGACCAGATCCACTGGTCAGTCCTCAGTCCTGATCTCCCTGGACCAGATCCACTGGTCAGTCCTCAGTCCTGATCCCCTGGACCAGATCCACTGGTCAGTCCTCAGTCCTGATCCCCCTGGACCAGATCCACTGGTCAATCTTCAGTCCTGATCCCCCTGGACCAGATCCACTGGTCAGTCCTCAGTCCTGATCCCCTGGATCAGATCCACTGTTCAGTCCTCAGTCCTGATCCCCCTGGACCAGATCCACTGGTCAGTCCTCAGTCCTGATCCCCTGGATCAGATCCACTGTTCAGTCCTCAGTCCTGATCCCCCTGGACCAGATCCACTGGTCAGTCCTCAGTCCTGATCCCCCTGGACCAGATCCACTGGTCAATCTTCAGTCCTGATCCCCCTGGACCAGATCCACTGGTCAGTCCTCAGTCCTGATCCCCCTGGACCAGATCCACTGGTCAGTCCTCAGTCCTGATTCTACTGGACCAGATCCACTGGTCAGTCCTCAGTCCTGATTCTACTGGACCTGTCTGCTGCTTCTGACCCAGTCAACCATCAGGTTCTCCTCTCCACTCTCTGAGCTCGGCATCTCTGGATCTGTCCTCTCGTGTCCATGTCCTACCTCACAGGAAGATCCTTCAGAGTATCCTGGTGAGGAGAAGTGTCCAGATCACATGAAAACAGGGGAGCCTCAGGGATCGGTGCTCGGCCCTCTTCTCTTTCCACTTTACACCTCCTCACTTGGTGCAGTTAGAAGCTCTCACGGCTTCTTCTACCACTGCTATGCAGATGACACTCAGCTTTTCCTCTCCTTCCCACCAGACGACACAATGTTTCTCTGAGAATATCAGCTTGCCTTGCTGATATCTCTGCATGGATGAAGGATCGCCACCTTCAGCTCAATCTGTCCAAGACAGAGCTCATTACCTGTCCAGCCGATCCTTCCTTAACTCCGCAGATACGTGTGTAGCTCCGCTCTATCACACTTGTTCCTACGTCTGTTGCCTGGAATCTTGGTGTCATGGTGGATGACCAGCTGACCTTTAAGGTCATGTTGCCTCGGTTGCCCGTACCTGCTGATATGCTCTCTACAACATCAAGAGAATCAGACATACCTGACAGAACACACGACTCAGCTTTTGGTTCAGGTTCTGGTCATCTCACACATCGATTACTGCAGTTCCCTACGGTGTTTTCCTGTCACCGTAGGTCTCTGTTGGTTCTGGACTTTCAGCCTGTTTCCTGCTGGTTCTGGACTTTCAGCCTGTTTCCTGCTGGTTCTGGACTTTCTGCCTGTTTCCTGTCACCGTAGGCCTCTGCTGGACCTGGGCGGTCTGGATGGTGACGGTGGAGCTGCAGGCTAAAAACTGCACCTGGTGAATCAGCAGAATGCGAACACGCCGGTGTTTTCTTACGGGTCTGAAGCCGAGCAGCGTTGCTGATTGGCATCTGAAGAATGTGAGGCGCGCTTGATTTAACACGCAGAGCTTTGCACTGACAGCACACGCCGAGGTAAACACAATCAGTGGAACACGCCGCCTATTTAAACGGCGTGAAAGCGTAAAAGCAATGCCAGGTAGTCCCAGTTCCATGTTCCACCTTCTCGCCTTACTTGGTGCTGCAGTGTGGGAAGCGTGCAGCAGAGGTTGGGAAGGGTTAACCATGAAAACAGATTGTGTATCAGAACTTAGCGTTTTCTTCATTAATCATGTCATGACCTCTGGAAACCGTCATGTGACTAAATGGAGGGGCCCCCGTCTCCCCGACTGGGAAAAAGGAGCTCCGGGTTCCTTGATTTTGCTCGTAAAGCCTCAAAACGTTGAAATTCTTTTTATCTCAAAGTTTGAAAGCAGCAATAACTTTTATTCTATTTGCAGAGAGAGCAGATGGAGTTTTAGTCTTTTAGTGCAACACACATGCCAGCGTGTCCACGCTGAAACACACTGCATGCATGTCCATGTTGTGCACATGCATGCTGCTACATGCCAACACACAGCCAGATGCAGGTATGTGGGGCATCACAACGCTGTCAGCAGCGGGTGGAGGAGGAGGAGGGAGATCTCTGGAGGTTATCACCAAACACTGAGGCTCAGTCTGCAGGAATGTCTCGTCACAGCCGCTTTATTGATCAGCGTCTTACGTGCCTTTCGTACATGCATCGGAGCTCGTTTTTATAGATCTAAAAACGCCTGAGAAGAGGATTTGGGCCTTAACGTGGTGGAGCTTGTGGAGGAGGCAGACTCTAGCAGGCGTTCTTCATCACACAGACCTTCCTGCTTTCCCTCTTTACATGGCGTCCATGAACATGGCGCCGGTTAAAGACAGCTTTCATGAACCGGAACAGGAAGCCAACAAGAGGTAAAGAGCTGCTGGCGTGGCGGTCAGCGGCGTGGCGGTCAGCGGCGTGGCGGTCAGCGGCGTGGCGGTCAGCGGCGTGGCGGTCAGCGGCGTGAGGGCTTTGGGACCACACCTTGGCCAGGAGTGCCAAGGTGTGGTCCCAAAGCCAGGGCCTGTGCTTTCCAGGTTCCTTGGATGCCGCTTGTTTCTCCCGGTGACCCTACGATGGACCGGCACCCATCCAGGATGGTGTTTCTGAATGATGAGCTCATTTTCCGGCGTGATCCGAGACGAGCAGCGGAGAAGGTTGTGGAGCAGCTGGAGAACTCTCTGGAGCTCTGAGCTGCTTTCCGCCTCTTCCAGAGACGATCGATCTGATTGATCCCAGCTGGTAAAACACAGCTGTTCAGACGGCCGCCATCAGTGGATTTGCTGCAAACTGAATGCATGTTTGAGTCTCAGACGTCGCCACGCCAACGCATCCTTCAGCTCATGCAGCAGAACTTACCAGAACTTCGTTCACACATTGGCAGTCTTTATAACCGTTAAAACAGCATCACATCCCTGAACACCATGACCCTCCAGCTGGTCTATGGAGGTTTTCCAGCGTTTCTATCCGTTCAGGAGGTTTACAATCCAGACTCTAGACCAGCAATCCTTACTGCTAATTCAACAAGAGCCGCACTCAGCAGGGAGCCGCCACCCCCCAAACAAAGCGTTGCCATGCTACGTATCCTGCTACGTTTCCAAATCAGTAACATTCAGCTTCTTAGCAAGGAATGGTTCCTAAATATTACGCGGAGTAACGGCGTTCTTATGCAACAGTATCTGGTGAAAATACAATAATGCCTCCAGAATGTGGGCGTTTCTCTTTCATTATATATACGGAGCTACCGACGGAGCAGCTCTTTGGTGGAGTTCACTGCAGCTGAAATCATCCAGAACTGGCAACTCTGACAGGGTCAGTTAGGGCCGTTAGGACAGCAGAGTTTCTGCAAGCAGCCTGCAGCTCTTGTTAGTGGAGAGAACTGCAGCGTTGAGGATCATTATGACTTGTTTAGATGCATTTTCAGAAAGCCAGAGGCTGCTTCACGAGCCGCAAGTCAAGAGTCAGAGAGCCGCATGAGGAACGCTGTCGCACACAGTAAATCCATGATAACACCATTATTTATCACATCTTCATCACCATCACTGTTGCTAAGATACTGCAGGCATGATGATGAAGTCACTTCCTGTAAAATATTCCAACCATCAGATTCACAGTTTGGCTTCAGGAAGCAGAACCAGTTCTCAGACCCTCTCTGTGGAGCCGGATCCCAGTTGGTGACCCTGATCCATCCTGTTAGGCCTGCTGCTATAGGGAGCTGGTAGGAGACCCCGACCTGAAGCTGGTAGGAGACCCCAACCTGAGCTGGTAGGAGACCCCAACCTGAGCTGGTAGGAGACCCCGACCTGAGCTGGTAGGAGACCCCGACCTGAAGCTGGTAGGAGACCCCGACCTGAGCTGGTAGGAGACCCTGACCTGAAGCTGGTAGGAGACCCCGACCTGAAACTGGTAGGAGGCCCCGACCTGAGCTGGTAGGAGACCCCGACCTGAAACTGGTAGGAGACCCCAACCTGAGCTGGTAGGAGACCCCAACCTGAGCTGGTAGGAGACCCCGACCTGAGCTGGTAGGAGGCCCCGACCTGAGCTGGTAGGAGACCCCGACCTGAAGCTGGTAGGAGACCCCAACCTGAGCTGGTAGGAGACCCCGACCTGAGCTGGTAGGAGACCCCGACCTGAGCTGGTAGGAGACCCCAACCTGAGCTGGTAGGAGGCCCCGACCTGAGCTGGTAGGAGACCCCGACCTGAGCTGGTAGGAGACCCCAACCTGAGCTGGTAGGAGGCCCCAACCTGGAGCTGGTAGGAGGCCCCGACCTGAGCTGGTAGGAGACCCCGACCTGAGCTGGTAGGAGACCCCGACCTGAAGCTGGTAGGAGACCCCGACCTGAGCTGGTAGGAGACCCCGACCTGAAGCTGGTAGGAGACCCCGACCTGAGCTGGTAGGAGGCCCCGACCTGAGCTGGTAGGAGGCCCCAACCTGGAGCTGGTAGGAGGCCCCGACCTGAGCTGGTAGGAGACCCCGACCTGAGCTGGTAGGAGACCCCAACCTGAGCTGGTAGGAGACCCCGACCTGAGCTGGTAGGAGACCCCGACCTGAAACTGGTAGGAGACCCCAACCTGAGCTGGTAGGAGACCCCGACCTGAAACTGGTAGGAGACCCCAACCTGAGCTGGTAGGAGACCCCAACCTGAGCTGGTAGGAGACCCCGACCTGAGCTGGTAGGAGACCCCGACCTGAAACTGGTAGGAGACCCCAACCTGAGCTGGTAGGAGACCCCGACCTGAGCTGGTAGGAGACCCCGACCTGAAACTGGTAGGAGACCCCAACCTGAGCTGGTAGGAGACCCCAACCTGAGCTGGTAGGAGACCCCGACCTGAGCTGGTAGGAGACCCCGACCTGAAGCTGGTAGGAGACCCCGACCTGAGCTGGTAGGAGACCCCGACCTGAAGCTGGTAGGAGGCCCCGACCTGAAACTGGTAGGAGGCCCCGACCTGAGCTGGTAGGAGACCCCGACCTGAAACTGGTAGGAGACCCCAACCTGAGCTGGTAGGAGACCCCAACCTGAGCTGGTAGGAGGCCCCGACCTGAGCTGGTAGGAGACCCCGACCTGAGCTGGTAGGAGACCCCGACCTGAGCTGGTAGGAGGCCCCAACCTGAAGCTGGTAGGAGACCCCAACCTGAGCTGGTAGGAGACCCCGACCTGAGCTGGTAGGAGACCCCGACCTGAAGCTGGTAGGAGACCCCGACCTGAGCTGGTAGGAGGCCCCGACCTGAGCTGGTAGGAGGCCCCGACCTGAGCTGGTAGGAGACCCCGACCTGAGCTGGTAGGAGACCCCAACCTGAGCTGGTAGGAGACCCCGACCTGAGCTGGTAGGAGACCCCGACCTGAGCTGGTAGGAGACCCCAACCTGAGCTGGTAGGAGACCCCGACCTGAGCTGGTAGGAGGCCCCGACCTGAGCTGGTAGGAGACCCCGACCTGAAGCTGGTAGGAGACCCCGACCTGAGCTGGTAGGAGACCCCGACCTGAAGCTGGTAGGAGACCCCGACCTGAGCTGGTAGGAGGCCCCGACCTGAGCTGGTAGGAGACCCCGACCTGAGCTGGTAGGAGACCCCGACCTGAGCTGGTAGGAGACCCCGACCTGAGCTGGTAGGAGACCCCGACCTGAAGCTGGTAGGAGACCCCGACCTGAGCTGGTAGGAGGCCCCGACCTGAGCTGGTAGGAGACCCCGACCTGAGCTGGTAGGAGGCCCCGACCTGAGCTGGTAGGAGGCCCCAACCTGGAGCTGGTAGGAGACCCCGACCTGAGCTGGTAGGAGACCCCGACCTGAGCTGGTAGGAGGCCCCAACCTGGAGCTGGTAGGAGACCCCGACCTGAGCTGGTAGGAGGCCCCGACCTGAGCTGGTAGGAGACCCCGACCTGAGCTGGTAGGAGACCCCAACCTGAGCTGGTAGGAGACCCCGACCTGAGCTGGTAGGAGACCCCGACCTGAAACTGGTAGGAGACCCCGACCTGAGCTGGTAGGAGACCCCAACCTGAGCTGGTAGGAGACCCCGACCTGAGCTGGTAGGAGACCCCAACCTGAGCTGGTAGGAGACCCCGACCTGAGCTGGTAGGAGACCCCGACCTGAGCTGGTAGGAGACCCCGACCTGAAGCTGGTAGGAGACCCCAACCTGACCTGGTAGGAGACCCCGACCTGAAGCCGGTAGGAGACCCCAACCTGAGCTGGTAGGAGACCCCAACCTGAAACTGGTAGGAGACCCCGACCTGAAACTGGTAGGAGACCCCAACCTGAGCTGGTAGGAGACCCCGACCTGAGCTGGTAGGAGACCCCGACCTGAAACTGGTAGGAGACCCCGACCTGAGCTGGTAGGAGACCCCGACCTGAGCTGGTAGGAGACCCCGACCTGAAGCTGGTAGGAGACCCCGACCTGAGCTGGTAGGAGACCCCGACCTGAAGCTGGTAGGAGACCCCGACCTGAGCTGGTAGGAGACCCCGACCTGAGCTGGTAGGAGACCCCGACCTGAGCTGGTAGGAGACCCCGACCTGAGCTGGTAGGAGGCCCCGACCTGAGCTGGTAGGAGACCCCGACCTGAGCTGGTAGGAGACCCCAACCTGAAGCTGGTAGGAGACCCCAACCTGAGAAGAAAAGAGTTTTGCTGCTGTTTGCATTTCACACACACAGTAACGCTACAGAGTTGTCGACAGAAGAAGAAATCCTGCTCTCTGATTGGCTTCCCGCCATCAGCTAACTCACAGCTCATGACACGTAAATTTAATCAGGCGTCACCACGGCAACGTTACCGATGCAGAAACTAAATCCCGTTAAACAATTAAAAACTAAAACAAAAAACTAAAGAATCCGTCAGTTCGAGACCCAGGCTGAAGAACTTTAGCCTTCGGATCTCCTGGATCCGAAGACCAGGTCTGAGGATCCCTGATTTAGTTTAAACAGTTCCTGGCTTGAACGCAGGAATCGTTTCACGGTCCTGGCTGCAGGACCAGACCGGCCGGAGGAGGACCAGGTCTCAGTGTGGTCCAGAGTCCAGACCTCCTCCTGGCTGCAGGACCAGACCGACTGGAGGAGGACCAGGTCTCAGTGTGGTCCAGAGTCCAGACCTCCTCCTGGCTGCAGGAACCAGACCGGCCGGAGGAGGACCAGGTCTCAGTGTGGTCCAGAGTCCAGACCTCCTCCTGGCTGCAGGACCAGACCGGCCGGAGGAGGACCAGGTCTCAGTGTGGTCCAGAGTCCAGACCTCCTCCTGGCTGCAGGACCAGACCGGCCGGAGGAGGACCAGGTCTCAGTGTGGTCCAGAGTCCAGACCTCCTCCTGGCTGCAGGACCAGACCGGCCGGAGGAGGACCAGGTCTCAGTGTGGTCCAGAGTCCAGACCTCCTCCTGGCTGCAGGACCAGACCGGCCGGAGGAGGACCAGGTCTCAGTGTGGTCCAGAGTCCAGACCTCCTCCTGGCTGCAGGACCAGACCGGCTGGAGGAGGACCAGGTCTCAGTGTGGTCCAGAGTCCAGACCTCCTCCTGGCTGCAGGACCAGACCGACTGGAGGAGGACCAGGTCTCAGTGTGGTCCAGAGTCCAGACCTCCTCCTGGCTGAAGGAACCAGACCGGCCGGAGGAGGACCAGGTCTCAGTGTGGTCCAGAGTCCAGACCTCATCATGACTGCAGGAACCAGACCGGCCGGAGGAGGACCAGGTCTAAGTGTGGTCCAGAGTCCAGACCTCCTCCTGGCTGCAGGAACCAGACCGGCTGGAGGAGGACCAGGTCTCAGTGTGGTCCAGAGTCCAGACCTCCTCCTGGCTGCAGGACCAGACCGGCCGGAGGAGGACCAGGTCTCAGTGTGGTCCAGAGTCCAGACCTCCTCCTGGCTGCAGGACCAGACCGGCCGGAGGAGGACCAGGTCTCAGTGTGGTCCAGAGTCCAGACCTCCTCCTGGCTGCAGGACCAGACCGGCCGGAGGAGGACCAGGTCTCAGTGTGGTCCAGAGTCCAGACCTCCTCCTGGCTGCAGGACCAGACCGGCCGGAGGAGGACCAGGTCTCAGTGTGGTCCAGAGTCCAGACCTCCTCCTGGCTGCAGGAACCAGACCGGCCGGAGGAGGACCAGGTCTCAGTGTGGTCCAGAGTCCAGACCTCCTCCTGGCTGCAGGACCAGACCGGCCGGAGGAGGGCCAGGTCTCAGTGTGGTCCAGAGTCCAGACCTCCTCCTGGCTGCAGGACCAGACCGGCCGGAGGAGGACCAGGTCTCAGTGTGGTCCAGAGTCCAGACCTCCTCCTGGCTGCAGGACCAGACCGGCCGGAGGAGGACCAGGTCTCAGTGTGGTCCAGAGTCCAGACCTCCTCCTGGCTGCAGGACCAGACCGACCGGAGGAGGACCAGGTCTCAGTGTGGTCCAGAGTCCAGACCTCCTCCTGGCTGCAGGACCAGACCGGCCGGAGGAGGACCAGGTCTCAGTGTGGTCCAGAGTCCAGACCTCCTCCTGGCTGCAGGACCAGACCGACCGGAGGAGGACCAGGTCTCAGTGTGGTCCAGAGTCCAGACCTCCTCCTGGCTGCAGGACCAGACCGGCCGGAGGAGGACCAGGTCTCAGTGTGGTCCAGAGTCCAGACCTCCTCCTGGCTGCAGGAACCAGACCGGCCGGAGGAGGACCAGGTCTCAGTGTGGTCCAGAGTCCAGACCTCCTCCTGGCTGCAGGACCAGACCGGCCGGAGGAGGACCAGGTCTCAGTGTGGTCCAGAGTCCAGACCTCCTCCTGGCTGCAGGAACCAGACCGGCCGGAGGAGGACCAGGTCTCAGTGTGGTCCAGAGTCCAGACCTCCTCCTGGCTGCAGGAACCAGACCGGCCGGAGGAGGACCAGGTCTCAGTGTGGTCCAGAGTCCAGACCTCATCCTGACTGCAGGAACCAGACCGGCTGGAGGAGGACCAGGTCTCAGTGTGGTCCAGAGTCCAGACCTCCTCCTGGCTGCAGGACCAGACCGGCCGGAGGAGGACCAGGTCTCAGTGTGGTCCAGAGTCCAGACCTCCTCCTGGCTGCAGGAACCAGACCGGCCGGAGGAGGACCAGGTCTCAGTGTGGTCCAGAGTCCAGACCTCCTCCTGGCTGCAGGACCAGACCGGCCGGAGGAGGACCAGGTCTCAGTGTGGTCCAGAGTCCAGACCTCCTCCTGGCTGCAGGACCAGACCGGCCGGAGGAGGACCAGGTCTCAGTGTGGTCCAGAGTCCAGACCTCCTCCTGGCTGCAGGAACCAGACCGGCCGGAGGAGGACCAGGTCTCAGTGTGGTCCAGAGTCCAGACCTCCTCCTGGCTGCAGGACCAGACCGGCCGGAGGAGGGCCAGGTCTCAGTGTGGTCCAGAGTCCAGACCTCCTCCTGGCTGCAGGACCAGACCGGCCGGAGGAGGACCAGGTCTCAGTGTGGTCCAGAGTCCAGACCTCCTCCTGGCTGCAGGACCAGACCGGCCGGAGGAGGACCAGGTCTCAGTGTGGTCCAGAGTCCAGACCTCCTCCTGGCTGCAGGACCAGACCGACCGGAGGAGGACCAGGTCTCAGTGTGGTCCAGAGTCCAGACCTCCTCCTGGCTGCAGGACCAGACCGGCCGGAGGAGGACCAGGTCTCAGTGTGGTCCAGAGTCCAGACCTCCTCCTGGCTGCAGGAACCAGACCGGCCGGAGGAGGACCAGGTCTCAGTGTGGTCCAGAGTCCAGACCTCCTCCTGGCTGCAGGACCAGACCGGCCGGAGGAGGACCAGGTCTCAGTGTGGTCCAGAGTCCAGACCTCCTCCTGGCTGCAGGACCAGACCGGCCGGAGGAGGACCAGGTCTCAGTGTGGTCCAGAGTCCAGACCTCCTCCTGGCTGCAGGACCAGACCGGCCGGAGGAGGACCAGGTCTCAGTGTGGTCCAGAGTCCAGACCTCCTCCTGGCTGCAGGACCAGACCGACTGGAGGAGGACCAGGTCTCAGTGTGGTCCAGAGTCCAGACCTCATCCTGACTGCAGGAACCAGACCGGCCGGAGGAGGACCAGGTCTCAGTGTGGTCCAGAGTCCAGACCTCATCCTGACTGCAGGAACCAGACCGACTGGAGGAGGACCAGGTCTCAGTGTGGTCCAGAGTCCAGACCTCCTCCTGGCTGCAGGACCAGACCGACCGGAGGAGGACCAGGTCTCAGTGTGGTCCAGAGTCCAGACCTCCTCCTGGCTGCAGGACCAGACCGACCGGAGGAGGACCAGGTCTCAGTGTGGTCCAGAGTCCAGACCTCCTCCTGGCTGCAGGACCAGACCGGCCGGAGGAGGACCAGGTCTCAGTGTGGTCCAGAGTCCAGACCTCCTCCTGGCTGCAGGAACCAGACCGACCGGAGGAGGACCAGGTCTCAGTGTGGTCCAGAGTCCAGACCTCCTCCTGGCTGCAGGACCAGACCGGCCGGAGGAGGACCAGGTCTCAGTGTGGTCCAGAGTCCAGACCTCCTCCTGGCTGCAGGACCAGACCGGCCGGAGGAGGACCAGGTCTCAGTGTGGTCCAGAGTCCAGACCTCCTCCTGGCTGCAGGAACCAGACCGACCGGAGGAGGACCAGGTCTCAGTGTGGTCCAGAGTCCAGACCTCCTCCTGGCTGCAGGACCAGACCGGCCGGAGGAGGACCAGGTCTCAGTGTGGTCCAGAGTCCAGACCTCCTCCTGGCTGCAGGACCAGACCGGCCGGAGGAGGACCAGGTCTCAGTGTGGTCCAGAGTCCAGACCTCCTCCTGGCTGCAGGACCAGACCGACTGGAGGAGGACCAGGTCTCAGTGTGGTCCAGAGTCCAGACCTCCTCCTGGCTGCAGGAACCAGACCGGCTGGAGGAGGACCAGGTCTCAGTGTGGTCCAGAGTCCAGACCTCCTCCTGGCTGCAGGACCAGACCGACTGGAGGAGGACCAGGTCTCAGTGTGGTCCAGAGTCCAGACCTCCTCCTGGCTGCAGGAACCAGACCGGCCGGAGGAGGACCAGGTCTCAGTGTGGTCCAGAGTCCAGACCTCCTCCTGGCTGCAGGAACCAGACCGGCCGGAGGAGGACCAGGTCTCAGTGTGGTCCAGAGTCCAGACCTCCTCCTGGCTGCAGGACCAGACCGACTGGAGGAGGACCAGGTCTCAGTGTGGTCCAGAGTCCAGACCTCCTCCTGGCTGCAGGACCAGACCGGCTGGAGGAGGACCAGGTCTAAGTGTGGTCCAGAGTCCAGACCTCCTCCTGGCTGCAGGACCAGACCGACCGGAGGAGGACCAGGTCTCAGTGTGGTCCAGAGTCCAGACCTCCTCCTGGCTGCAGGAACCAGACCGGCCGGAGGAGGACCAGGTCTCAGTGTGGTCCAGAGTCCAGACCTCCTCCTGGCTGCAGGAACCAGACCGGCCGGAGGAGGACCAGGTCTCAGTGTGGTCCAGAGTCCAGACCTCCTCCTGGCTGCAGGAACCAGACCGGCCGGAGGAGGACCAGGTCTCAGTGTGGTCCAGAGTCCAGACCTCCTCCTGGCTGCAGGAACCAGACCGGCCGGAGGAGGACCAGGTCTCAGTGTGGTCCAGAGTCCAGACCTCCTCCTGGCTGCAGGACCAGACCGGCCGGAGGAGGACCAGGTCTCAGTGTGGTCCAGAGTCCAGACCTCCTCCTGGCTGCAGGACCAGACCGGCCGGAGGAGGACCAGGTCTCAGTGTGGTCCAGAGTCCAGACCTCCTCCTGGCTGCAGGACCAGACCGGCCGGAGGAGGACCAGGTCTCAGTGTGGTCCAGAGTCCAGACCTCCTCCTGGCTGCAGGACCAGACCGGCCGGAGGAGGACCAGGTCTCAGTGTGGTCCAGAGTCCAGACCTCCTCCTGGCTGCAGGAACCAGACCGGCCGGAGGAGGACCAGGTCTCAGTGTGGTCCAGAGTCCAGACCTCCTCCTGGCTGCAGGACCAGACCGGCCGGAGGAGGACCAGGTCTCAGTGTGGTCCAGAGTCCAGACCTCCTCCTGGCTGCAGGACCAGACCGGCCGGAGGAGGACCAGGTCTCAGTGTGGTCCAGAGTCCAGACCTCCTCCTGGCTGCAGGACCAGACCGGCCGGAGGAGGACCAGGTCTCAGTGTGGTCCAGAGTCCAGACCTCCTCCTGGCTGCAGGACCAGACCGGCCGGAGGAGGACCAGGTCTCAGTGTGGTCCAGAGTCCAGACCTCCTCCTGGCTGCAGGAACCAGACCGACCGGAGGAGGACCAGGTCTCAGTGTGGTCCAGAGTCCAGACCTCCTCCTGGCTGCAGGAACCAGACCGACTGGAGGAGGACCAGGTCTCAGTGTGGTCCAGAGTCCAGACCTCCTCCTGGCTGCAGGACCAGACCGGCCGGAGGAGGACCAGGTCTAAGTGTGGTCCAGAGTCCAGACCTCCTCCTGGCTGCAGGAACCAGACCGGCCGGAGGAGGACCAGGTCTCAGTGTGGTCCAGAGTCCAGACCTCCTCCTGGCTGCAGGAACCAGACCGGCCGGAGGAGGACCAGGTCTCAGTGTGGTCCAGAGTCCAGACCTCCTCCTGGCTGCAGGAACCAGACCGACCGGAGGAGGACCAGGTCTCAGTGTGGTCCAGAGTCCAGACCTCCTCCTGGCTGCAGGACCAGACCGGCCGGAGGAGGACCAGGTCTCAGTGTGGTCCAGTCAGGGTCCAGACCTGGTCCTGACTCCAGGAACCAGACCGGCTGGCATGGTGGTACCTGCTGGGTGTTGCTGGATGAACATGTCAGGACTTCAGAAAGTCTGACTTTGTTCGATTTTTAAATAATCTGGACTAAATGTGTTTCTGTGGTTCTGAAGGCGGATCTGGACTCTGGAGGATCCTCAGAACCATCCAGCTCTACCGTCCCGGTTTCACCTCTGGGAACCTGATGAAAGCAGTTTTCCTCCTCTTACGTAACATTTTATGAGCTTCCTACAGGAGTCCTGGTCCCGGTCCCCGTCACAGTCCCGGTACGGGTCCCGGTTCCGGACGGGCCCAGCTGACTCGACTTTTTACCATTTTATTTCAGCTTGTTTGTTCAGAACTTTTTCTGGACATTCAAATAAAAACTTTGTAAAACTTTCGGATCATCTGCAGCTGCAGACCAGATCAGTCCGAGTTCTGCAGGACCGTCCCGGTTCGGGTGTCCAGTCCGGACTCTACCTGTTCCGCGGTTTCCCTCCGGATCGCAGAAGCAGAACCGTCTCCCCGGTTCGACCCGTTTCTCCTGAGTTCGGTTCCGGCTCCTGCTGCTGGTTGGAGATGGAAGTTACAGGATCATGGTGGTAATGGCCCAGTTTGGTTCTGGTTCTGGTTCTGGTCCCAGCGCGGCAGAGTTCAGGAAGATTTCACCCCAAAGACGGAGAGAAAAAAGTTTCTGCGTGTTTACATCACATCCCGTTTCCGAGGAGGAGGAAGAGGAGGAAGAGGAGGAAGGGGAGGAGGAGGAAACACGAGACCCCTGGGTGGGTGACATCTGAGAACTTTGCAGAAATCTGCTGAAGGAGACTTGGAAGGAACTACGGCGAGCAGGAGGGACATTTCCATCAAAATCTATTTTCTTTTCCTTGTTTGTTTTTACTTTTATTTGCATCTAAAATTCTATAAATGTTCTTAAAATCATTTTTTATTTCAGACATGAAAACACACCACAGATCCACAATGATGAGGATGATGATGATTATGAAGATTTCTTCTGAAAACTTGAATATTTTCAATAAATACTTATTTAAAATATATACTCTTCATATAATGCAGTTAATAATAGACTGTATATGAATCTATTGATGTATTTTATTTTACCAATGTTTTTAATGTTTGGAGTTCATCTTTATCCGTCATTATGCGGAATATGACGTCAAACCATCAACAGAAAGTAAAACATCTGCCATATTTAAATTTTTATGTTTATTAATGCATCCTACCATTGATCAAACTTTCTTCAGGTGTCGCTTTTTTAAAGCGACACCTGAAGACACCTTAAAAAAAAAAAAAAAAAAAAAAAATTTAAAAAAGAAAAAGGTGTCGCTTTAACGGTACAGCAGCGCCTCGCAGTGGAGGAGGCTGGTCCTACATCACCTCTGCAGCTTCAGCTTCCAAACTGGAAAAGTTTTTTTTCTAACTAGATTGCGCCGTCTGTTGGCAGCAGATTGTAGTAGCTCTGACTTGCTATCTTGATTTTTTTAAAGTACAAACTCTTCTCACATAGATATTAGATCAAATTAAGTTTTTTTTCTGAGGATTTCATGCCGATTCGGAGGGTGTGTTGCAAGGAAGATTTTTCTGCATATTTTTGCTCTTTCACGGCTTGTTATGATGAGTCTCCATGGCAGCGAAAGACTTGTTTACAATCGGGATCAACTGATTAAACTCTCATAAATCAGGATTATCAGCAAAACAGCACATAAAATCCCGATGGAGTTGAAAAGAAAGAAGAGAGGATGCAGAGCGGGAGTCAGACAGAGGAGAAAGCTATGGAGATTTAAATCATTTCTCCCGACCGTCATCATGGGTAATGTGAGATCGCTAGCTAACAAAACGGACGAGCTGGAGATGCTAACAAGGTGTCAGAAAGAATACAGAGAGTACAGTATTATGTGCTTCACCGAGACATGGCTGCATGAACACATCCCTGACTGTAATGTGTCTGTACCGGGCTTTAAAACGGTCCGTGCAGACCGCAGTAGACAACACAGCGGAAAGCTAAAGGGTGGTGGAATTGCAGTGCTGGTTAACCAGCGTTGGTGTCATCCTGGACATGTTACTTTCAAGGAGAAGATATGCACAAGGGACATGGAACTGTTAGCTGTGAGCTTCCGTCCATATTATTTACCCAGAGAGTTTACCTGTGTTATTCTGGTAGCGGTTTATATAATACCTGGTACCGCACCAGACACAGCCTGTGACGTCATCACCTCCGTCGTTGCTCGGCTACAAACACAGCATCCAAACTCATTCACGGCGATCTCCGGAGACTTCAACAACGTCTCCCTCTCTGCAACTCTACCAACATTCCAGCAGTTTGTCAGCTGCTCCACCAGAGAAAATAAGATGTTGGACTTATTTTATGCAAATATGAATAATGGATCCAGTTGTTCTGCCCTGCCTCCTTTAGGAAGATCTGACCATAATCTGGTTCTTCTCACCTCCACCTACAAGCCCATCGTTCAGCAGCAACCAGTCATCACAAAGACTATCAAAATCTGGTCTGCTGAAGCTGAAGATGCTCTTAGAGGAGGCTTTGAGGCTACAGACTGGAACGTCCTCTGTGAACCTCATGGAGACGACATCAACGCCATGACTGAGTGTGTGACAGATTACATAAACTTCTGTGTGGACAGCATCGTCCCAACAAGAACAGTGAGGTGCTTCCCCAATAACAAACCCTGGATCACCAGTGACCTGAAAAAGCTGCTGAACATCAAAAAGAAAGCCTTCAGGGATGGAGACAGGGAGTTATTGAGGGCAACACAAAAACAACTTAAAACACAAACTAAGAAGTGCAAGGAGGACTACAGGAAGAAGTTAGAAAGTCAGCTCCAGCAGAATAACCTGAGGGATGTGTGGTCTGGAATGAAGAAGATCACCGGCTTCAAGTTAAAGGGGGACCAGCCTGATGGAGGTCTGGACAGAGCTAATGAGCTGAACATATTCTTCAACAGGTTCAGTTCACCCCCTACCTCCAGCCCAACAGACCACACACCCTCCATAAGCCCACTGCTTTCCTGTCACGCCTCCAATCTGTCACCCTGCAGCTCAGTCATGGACCAGAACACAGCTTCATCTCCCTCCACATCAGGACATCCTGAGACCTCCACCTTGTTTGTCTCCTGCAATCAGGTTAAGAAGCAACTTGAGAAACTGAACCAGAACAAGGCTGCAGGTCCAGATGGTGTCAGTCCCAGAGTTCTCAAGACCTGCTCAGAACAACTATGTCCGATTCTCCAGCACCTTTTCAACACCAGTCTGAGACTAAATAGAGTCCCAGTGCTGTGGAAAACCTCCTGCCTTGTTCCAGTGCCTAAAAAAACACAACCAGCTGAACCAAGTGACTACAGACCAGTTGCCCTGACATCTCACATCATGAAAGTCCTGGAGAGACTCTTACTGGCTCACCTCAACAAGCAAGTAAACACCTTTCAGGACCCATTCCAGTTTGCATATCGTAATGGACTTGGGGTTGAAGATGCCATCATATACCTGCTCCAGAGAGCACACTCTCATCTGGACCATTCAGGCAGCACTCTGAGGGTCATGTTCTTTCATTTCTCAGTGCTTTTAATACCATTCAGCCTGCTTTGTTATGTGAGAAGCTCCATAAATTCCAGGTGGATACCTCCACAACCACCTGGATCTATGACTACCTCACAAACAGACCCCAGTTTGTGAGACTGAAAGGTTGTGTGTCTGAGATGGAGGTCAGCAGCACTGGTGCACCACAAGGAACTGTACTCTGGCCATTCCTCTTCACTCTGTACACCTCAGACTTCCAGTACAACTCTGAGTCCTGTCATCTGCAGAAATACTCTGATGACTTTGCAGGAGGAAGAAGAATAAACAAAGCACTGTTTCCATCCTGGGAGAGGAGGTGGAGGTGGTGGAGGAATACAAGTATCTTGGAGTTCAGCTGGACAACAAACTGGACTGGAAATGCAACACTGACTACATCTACAAGAAAGGTCAGAGCAGACTGTACTTCTTAAGGAAGCTGAGATGGTTTAACGTCTGCACCAAGATGTTGCATATCTTCTAGAAGTCTGTTGTGGAGAGTGCAGTCAGCTTTGCAGCATCTGCTGGGGTAGTAGCATCAGAACCAGAGACTTGAAGAGAATCAACAAACTGATCCAGAAAGCTGCTTCTGTGCTTGGAGTAACTCTGGAGCCGCTGGAGCTGATTGTCCAAAGAAGAATGCTGCACAAGCTGATGAAGATGATGGAGGATTCTTCACACCCTCTCCACAACACAGTGATGAAACAACAAAGTGTGTTCAGTGAGAGGCTTCTTCAGGTCCGATGTAAGACTGAAAGATACAGAAGATCATTCCTGCCAGCAGCCATCAGCCTCCGGAACAAGACCTCCTCTAGTTGTTATTATTATATACTACACTATTTCCCTTTGAGGATTAATAAAGTACTTTTTATTTCATTTCATTTTCATTTCATCAGACACAATTTTTATTTAATTCTCATTTTTTATTTCAAGGAACTTCGCTTCATACAAAATGTTCAACGTAGAAACAATTGCAGAATTCAAAGTCTGACCGAGAAACATAAAATCAGGCAAACAAACATTTTCACTGAATCCCAAATAAAGGAATGTTGTAGCTCTGCTGCGAGGGGATCAAACCACCGTCCACACTCAACAGTGTTTAGTAGAAATCAGTCTTTTCAACACCGTTTATATCAAATATTAAAAATGAACAACCAAAATCACATGGTATCTAAAATTACTGTTTTTACATGCACATACATCGTCTGGACATGCTTTTTATCTTTTATTTTGTCTGCCAGGAAAAATCCACATGTTCACCTGTCACGGTACAAAGAGATGAAGAGTGGTGCAGAGGCCACGTGGTTCAGGAAGGGTTCTCCAGAATTAAAGCATTTAAATGATAGAAAACTGAATAAAGTCTAAAAAAAGAGATCTTGAAACCCACGTTGAGCTTACAGGATTTCCACGTGACGTGGCTAAAGTGGGTAAATGTTATGCATGCAAATATATGTATGAAGTTGCCATTTTTCTAAATATTCCTTTTCTTCTTGACACCTTGTGCCTTTATGCATTTCAAGTCTTTTTTGTTTGCATGTTCAAAGCGTTTTCTACAAATCATTTGGTCACGATCATGCTAAAGCCTGAGTCTGAGGAGACCAGCATGGAGGTGAAGCTACAGAGTGGGGGGAGGAGTGGGTTTGTTGTTGCATAGCCCCCGCCGTTCCCCTGCTCGAGGACCGTCTAGACACATATGTTCCAGCCGGCCCACTGCAGTGATGGAAAATCATCTCAATGGATCATATTTTCATGAGATCTTCCATCAAACAAGTTGCATATAATGATTATTGTTGCTATGTAAATTAGTCTACATACAAAATCTATGGAGTCATTCCTGCCACGAGTCAATAAAAATACTCACAAAACATCTGATAATTATGAGATTTAAAACACAATTCTGAGATTTAAAAAGTGATAAAATTATTAGATTAAAAAGTAGTAATAATGACATTACTAAAAGATAAAAACGTGATTATGAGATTTAAATTAAATCATTACATAAAAAGTATGAAAAGTCATGGCATTGTATCAAATTAAGATTTTTTTATACTTTCAGTCTCTTAATTATTACTTTTTATGTCACAATTATGACTTTAAATATGATAATTTTGAGATGATTAATGTTTTAGTGGCAGGAATGGCCTTCCACAGCATCCAGCTCGGAACTGAGCGCCATCTCTCGGAAATGACTGTCTGCAAATCAGAAGTAAATATTCATTTGTGTGATGTGAAACAACAAGAACAGCTGAGAAAACAAACAAACTGGAGTTAACAGGTCCATTTGCACTAAAGATGAGATCCCTACAATTAGCCTCGTGTGGATGCATTCGCTGTTTTCCAGTCCCACACAACATGTGCAACTGCTAGTTGGATAAGTAAAATGCCAAACCAGAAAAGGAAAACGAGGTGTTTGAGGTTACTGAATCATTTGAACTAGACAACAAAAACTAAAAAAGAAGAATTAAAGCAACATTTAGCAAATGAAAACGTCACTAAGCTGCTGTTTTCTGACTGTTAGCAGGCTAGT
Organism: Telmatherina bonti; assembly: GCF_933228915.1. Taxonomy (NCBI): domain Eukaryota; kingdom Metazoa; phylum Chordata; class Actinopteri; order Atheriniformes; family Telmatherinidae; genus Telmatherina; species Telmatherina bonti. The sequence continues at coordinate 2,547,827 of NC_136611.1, read as the reverse complement.
TAACAGTTAGCAAGAGAAGTGTAACATGCTACGTCATGACTCCTGACTGTTAGCGGGCTAGTTAACAGTTAGCAAGAGAAGTGTAACATGCTACGTCATGACTCCTGACTGTTAGCAGGCTAGTTAACAGCTAGCAAGAGAACTGTAACATGCTACGTCATGACTCCTGACTGTTAGCAGGCTAGTTAACAGTTAGCAAGAGAAGTGTAACATGCTACGTCATGACTCCTGACTGTTAGCGGGCTAGTTAACAGTTAGCAAGAGAAGTGTAACATGCTACGTCATGACTCCTGACTGTTAGCAGGCTCACTAACAGGTTCTCTGACTTCCTCGACAGTCCAAAGACATGTATGTTACATAATGATTGGTTCCTCTAAATTGTCCCTAGGAGTGAGTCTGAATGGTTAATCGCCAGTCCATCACAGGCAAGATATGACACATCTGGTGGATATATAAATGATAAATTTACTTTATTAAGCATCTGGAATGTTAATTTAATTGTATTAAAGTAAAGACTTGTGAACATATAAGCACAGTCATTCTGCACATTTTACTTTTATATTTACATGCCTCATAGACAAACTGGGACTGGAACACAGCTAGTAACGCTGCCGTTTCACTGAAGGAGATCAAGTCTCTGCATCGGGCAGGACGTCACCACATCCAGTTTTATTTCAATTTATTTTCTCGGCCAGGATAAAGTCAATAAAAAAAACGAGAAAGGAAGGGTTCCAAAAAGACGTGATTTGTTTGTAAGACGATGTAAAATATGCGCAAACACCAGCGTTTGTTCACAAGAATAAACACTCAAATTGCCGAAGTCTGGATGGTTCGCGTCGGACGGGAGCTTGTGAGGGTCAAACTAAAACTACTCAGTCACATCTAAACATGCACACTACTTTACTCACATCAGTGGTTTCTATGCAGTTAAATGCTCACAAAGTCGATTACATGAGTTATAAAAAACAACAAAAATAACTGATTTTCATGACATTTTCCCACTTTCCAAGCTTACCGTAGGTGCAGACACTGCTTGCGAATAAGGCTTTCTGTACAACGTGTGTTCCTGCAGAGCTACATACAGAATAAATCACGCCTCCTCTGGTGTGGACGGAGTAGAAAACAGAGGATGTTGCATCTTTTCTCTACAGTTTATCTAAAAGGATAGGCACTTTTGTCTTAAAACATTGCAAAGAAGTCTTGTAAGAAAGGTTCGACCTGAAACAATGGCAAACTGTCAGCAGTTCACATAAAACACACCTGTTTCTTTTTTCAGGTCATACAAAACATAATGCACACAATGGAATGAGAACGTCTATGAGGACAGTTTATCGAAAATAAAACAGCAGATATATTGTTACTATCATCATGCATCGCTCCCCTGCAAGGAAAACGTCTGCGACAACTCGTCGCCTGTTGGACTGACACGGAGGGAATGTCAGACGGATTTAGGCATCGTCATGGAATGGTAGAGTTGTAAACTAAGCTGTTTGTACAGTGTCATAATGTCTGAGCTACAAACGACCGCTTCACCGTATCCTGTTCCCATAACAACAGTGCATCACTTTCTGTTGGAACCACCATACTCCAGTAAAGCGTGTTACGTTACGTGTTATGCTGCTGGCTGGAATATTGAAACGGAGAAACCACCGTGCGATCGAGAGAAACTTGTTTCTGAATGAACTTCATGCATCGCAGAGCAGGAAAATACTGCTGGCTTCTTTTGTTTGTTGACTTTAAAATGATGTTTAACTGTGGAATGGTTGCAAATACAGGGAAATCCCAACTCCAAATATCTAAGCTGCATCTGACTCAGAGACAAACAAAACAAACAAAAACGCTGTTGTTTATCTGCAACGAGTGGCGCTGTAATAGAGAAGAAGACACGGAGCATGTGCAGACACTCATACAGCATGACTGCCGCGCATGAACCAAATTTCTGCCGCAAATTCAACAAAACAACAAATGTTTCCCACACCGTTGCCGCGGCGACCAGGTTATAAACAAAGTCCTGAATGTCACTGTTAACAAACACATTCTGGAATAAACAAACCAGTCGCTTAAAGATGATGTCAGTAACGCTGCATGTGAGGGATTTGAACCTGTAGCTTCTGTGTGTGAGTGTGTGTTAGATCTACATGGTGATACACAAGAGGTTCGGTTGCAAAGCAGCTTCTCACCATTTGGTATGTCAGCTATTTGTTTAGCAAACAAAGTATTAGCAATCCTCAGCTAGCCGCTACTCTGATACAAAAGTTATAAAGAAAAATTTTAAAGTGAAAAAATGTAGACAAAATGGTTCCAAACCCCGATTCACTCAGTTCAGTTTAGCAAATGGAAGCAACAAGTCAGAGCTGAGGGGTCTGTAGCCTGTTAGCTAACAGTCGCTAGCGCTATCCATCACCAAAGCTCTGAAGCTGTAAAACACGAAAGGTCGATTTTAGCTTGATGAAGAAGACGAATACGCAGACATAAGGTTGCAGTTAGGGGCTTAGCTATTTGTCACATGACGCAGAAAATGGACCAATACCACCGAAAATCACAGGGGGCAGCGTTGAGTTGTAGAGATGTCACACAACAAGAGAAAGGAACAAACCAGAGAAGAAGAACAGAAACAGGAAAAGAAGGCAAAAGAGTTAAGGATAAGAGCAAAAGAAAACTTTGTGGTTTTATTCTGCTGTTAGCTGTTGGCGTTTTAATGTGTCTCTGAATTCAGCACTGCCCCCTAGTGGACAAACTGGTTTAACAGCGATGGCAACGTAAAAGACAACATATGACATGAAATATGTCCATTTCCACACGTTGCGGGAGCATAAATTCACCTAAAAGCAGCATCCAGTAGCCAATCATCCAACGTTTGTGGGATTAATAACATGAAAGAAAATGAGCAGTGAATATCCGGCCCCAGCTGATCTATACCACAACACCCCGGACTCAAAGATGAACCTGAAAGCAGGATGTGTTGTAGAACAACCTAAACGTGGATAACAAACTGTGTAAAAATTAAATAAATGAGTATTCTGTTTTAGCTGAAAAGTGTTTGAACAGCAGCTGTGTCGCCCAGAAAGTCATCCATCCCTAAAGATGCTTTTATTTATGATTCAGTATGGTGGTGTCAACAAAACGCTGAAGTCGAAGCCAGGGAAAGACATCTCTTATTGGCAAAACATCCGATCTGCTGTTTTAAAATGCTACAATCCCTTTTTGTTCTGATCTAAATATTACTTCTATCGTTCCCATGTTTGGATTAAAATACAGCATTAAACACAGTGACAATGTAAACTAAAGCCTTCAAAGAAGATGATAAAACTCATCACAATTCCTCAAAAATGCATTAAAAAGGTTGGTTTAAAGCCATGCTAGCACCATTCGTCCTTCTCTACCTCCGATACCTCAGTGCCCCGACGCCAGAGCCTGGGCTGGTGCTACTACCCCCAAAACTGAAGTGGTACCCATTGGGCACACCAAGGTCTACACCAAGATTTGGAAGTAGGGCTCCCACCACGCGAGGCAGTGTTGTCCGGGATGAGCATCCGGCACTGGGGGACAGCGACGGCGCATCCTGGAAGACATCCAGCTGGTCCCGGAGGCTGCCATAGGGGCTGCCCAGCACCTCGCTGTGGCCCTGGCCCAGAAAGGGCTCAGAACTAATGCGGGTGACTGGGAAAGGGAAGTGGCGGGAACCACTGTGATGGAGGGCGTTGTGCTCCGACAATCCACGGCTCAGTTTGCCTGGACTCAGGGAGGCCTGGCCCGACACAACCTGCACCGGCGAGGAGTTAGCGGTCTTGTACGCCACCGCGGGCCGCGGGGTGAGGGGGGTCTGTGGGAGCTGCCGACGTCCACGACTTGGTGTGCTAGAACTGGAGCTCAGCACCTCTAGGCTGCCTTTAGCCCAACCGCTGCCCTGGATGAAAATTGAACAAGCAATATGAAATAATAGAATGATGTGAGAAATATGTGAGACGAAAAATAAAAATGGACAGGGACGTCCAGAGGAAGAAAACACACCAAGATGGTGTATGAGGTGGGCACATACAATGACAGAGAACAGAAGATGGAGAGAACACATAGAAGACAGAACAGAAGAACAGACACTCATGAAAAGGTAAAAGATGAAGGAAAGTGGGACAGAGTTGGACAGAAAGTGGGAAAGAATTGCAAAGCCATGAGAGAACGTACTTAAGCAAGACAGAAGAGAAACAAGTAATAAGAAAATGCAGGAATCACATTAATATGCTGCTATGCTAGTCAAGACTCAGATACTGCTACCAGAAGATAACAGTCACATGGTCCTCATCGGTTCTTAACATGAGGTAAATGCAGCCTGCTGGAGGTCAGTGCCACATCGTGAGAGGGTCTTTCTCCTGCAACCCTTCCAAACATGCCAAACTGTCATTAACTGTAACTTTTACATGCTGAGGCCTGGAGAGTCTGGTGTTAGCATTAGCTGCTAATGTGGGAGCCTGCAGTGTTAGCATTAGCTGCTAATGTAAGAGTCTGAGGTCTTAGCATTAGCTGCTAATGTTGGAGCCTGTGGTGTTACCAATAGCTACTAATGTAAGAGTATGAGGTGTTAGCATTCACGGCTAATGTAAGAATCTGAGGTCTTAGCATTAGCTGCTAATGTTGGAGCCTGCAGTGTTAGCATTAGCTGCTAATGTAAGAGGCTGCAGTGTTGGCATTAGCTGCTAATGTTAGAAACTAAACTGGGACGTAGGCTCCTGGGAAGATTACCAGCTGTCTGGAATGTTTCCCACTTTTTCTCTGTTGGAAAATGGACTCCAGACAGACTGGAAATGACCCGATAACTTTCCCAGACTGACGAGCTGCTTCTCTTAGACCATTGCAGATGTCTTTCCTCCTTGACATTGTGTAGAACTGTAAACTGTTCAAACTTCTGTTTTCATGGAGGATCTCATACTGATGCCGTGAGCTCCTCGTGAAGATGGGTGCAGCGTTTACACTCCCACTCTGGACTTTGTTTCAGTTTAGGTTCAATAAAAATCTTATGAAAGCTTCATTTCCCTCATTTAAGATCTGAGAACTAGAAAACTTGTTCCATCATAACTGAAACAGACCAAACTTTCTCTTTGACATGCATGATGGAATTCAGCCATCTAAACAAGACAGAAAGCCATGAGACGGGGGTCTGGACCTCTTTCGTCAGGTTTAGTTGCATCTGGTTCTACGTATCTGTTCCTGCCCCACCTGCTTGTTTCCGGGCTCCTGGCCCTCGACGGGGGAGGCAGCACAGCTAGCTGTAGCAGATTTGGTATAGCAGTGCTCCCGGCTGCAGTAGCGCTCGCAGGAGTAGTAGCGTTGCTTGTCTGCAGACGAGTGGTGGTGTTTCCTCTCATGGGAACGTCCGCGGTTGTGGGAGGCTCGTTCCCTGGAGGCAGCTGGGTCCGATGGGGGGTCTCCTGGTGCACCTGTGGAGGCAGAAGTTCAGGAAATATTTATAGGTTATTAACTGTGTTAAATGAATGTTTATTTATACACACACACACACACACACACACACACACGTATATATAAAATGTAAATGGACATACAACATATGCAGTGATCCTGACCACCAGGCCGGACTCCCCTAGTCATGCAAACTGAGTTTAGACTCGTTATATAGATAGATATAAACGTGTCTTCCTGCCTCATAAATGTTTTATATGTAAGACAAGGCGCCCTCACATGGTCCAGGTAGGAACTGCAGCTACTTTCTTCAGAGAAAATAAGGAGTTTATGTCTTTTCTGCCGACCCGGTTTTGCTCCCGGGCCAAACGTTTGACACCCCGTTGGACTTCAAGTTGTTGTTATTTTGCAGATTTTTGTGACAATATCTTGTTTTTATGATGAATAAACATGCTGGTCCGGTTTGGACCGCACTGACCTGCGGAGCTGGAGGCGGGACCACCCACAGGCGTGTCCAGAGACCTCTGCCGCTTCTCCCGCTCTCTGCGGTGGTGGCAGCGGTGGTGGTGGTGGTGGTGGCTTCGCTCTGGGCGGGGAACCTCAGGGGGCCGCTGTGGGGCCACGGGGGAGGTGGAGCACTTCGTGGGGCTGGCATCAGGAACAGACTGTAGGATGGGGGGGGGGGGGTAAAACCCAGATTTAACCACATGTTCACCACGATGCTGCAGATTTATATGTTCACACTTCCAGATAACATGACAAAGCATCCGTCACAGCGCAGACAGACTGAAGGAAGCGAGGCGGTGTACGTACAGCCAGATGGAGCCCTGCAGAGTGGCGGGGTTGGCTCTGCTGCGAAGCAGGAACAGAAGCCGAGATCAGGAGTACGAAGGACGGAAACAAACTCACGTTCCAGCTTCAACAACTGCTCAGGAGATTTCAGGCTGTTGAGCTGATTTCATCTTCAACTCAGAAATAATGGAAAAGTTAAAGGAAAAATGTTTTTCTCCAAAAAAACGAGAAAAAAGAAATAAAATGATTCACAAAATGAATGATTTGATTTCTGTGATGAGATTTTTGCTTCTGCTTGTATCTGCGTTTAAAGCAGAAGAGCCGCAACAGCATAACAATAATGATAATAATAATAATAATCATAATATGATAATGACGATGATGATGATGAGGAATGGACGACAACCATGATAAAACAATAAAAATAGTTTGAATTCCTTCAAAAGAAAACACAAATATAAAATGGTCTGAAAATGATACTCGAAGCGTAAACGCCACAATTATTGGACGAACACACGGAGGTCGTTTATTTGACCCCAATAAGAACAGAGTTTAAACGGGGTCCTGACGATCCAGGTTTCTGTTGACTGGGGGGTTAATGGGGGGAAACGCTTCATCTGATGACCAGTAAAACTCCTCCGTTTGATCAGGGATGTGTATGTAACAGGAAAACTCTGGGGGAGAAATTTCTGCCTAATTTCCGATTTTTCTTCAAACTTAACCTATGATGGTGTTAAAACTGTAAAAAAAGATCTAAATCTCCGTTTAATCAGAGTTTTATCTCGTTTAAACTCTGAAGGAAGTTTCGGTTTGGCTTTCACAGTCATTCCTGCAGGAAAAACGTTGTAGATTTTTCCTGAATGACGGAAACACCGTAAGACTTTTGCCATGGCACACTGTCAGTAAAATGTTCTCTTAAAGGGTGCAGATGTGGATCCTGTGGGTTCTACGGGACATTTTCCAGCAAACAATCTGCAGACTTGAACAAACACATATGTTTTCCCTCCCGAAGTCTCGGAGACGTCTCAGCAGACGTCAGCCGGCGTCGTCCTGTGTCGCTCGTGATGCAAAAAGCAGCTAAGAGGTCTGGATCCTGCAAACTGAAACGTGCTCCGTTACAAATCAGGATGTAATGACGCACATCAGCTAAACCCAGCTGAGCTATGTTGGAGGATAAACTGAGAACCTGGAGTTCACAAAGCTGCGCACCCTTCCCATCACAGCCCAGCAGCACCAGCCAGTTTCCAAAAAGGTGGAGATTAATTGAATTGGCTGAAGGATTTCCTGGCCTCGGTTACAAAGGTGATAAAAATGAGACAGGAAGTCACAGTGGAACCCAACGCCCTGCCTCCTTTCATTAACCTCCCACTCCAGATTCTCTCTGTTCCACAGTAACCCAATTACCATCCTCCTCCTCAGCTCAGAGCCATGTGGAGGCACCATCATCGCTCTGGAGAAAAACAGCTGGCTGCCGGCCAGAGTCTAATCACGTTAACGTGGACTCTCCGCTGCAGGGAGACATCTTTTCTCACCGCTCTGTCAGAGAAAATGCACAAATCGATCTGCATCACTCAGGAAATGAGCAGCTTCTTGTATTTCTGTTGATGCTGGCTCATTTTGAGCCTCTCGGCCTGAACTGGAGCAGCAGAGCCCCAAAATTCACCAGTAACGTTCCAGTGCTTTCAGTCAAATTTCTTAAAACTCAATAAATCTTCTATTAGATGTTTATGATGTTTCAGCAAATCCAGCAGCAGAGAGCAGGATGATGAAGATGTTACCTGGTGCTCAGCACCGAGTCGAGGCATAGAAGCAGCTCTGCCTTGGCTCTCCAGACCTGGTCCAGGTGCAGGGATCGTACTGCTGATACTGGTCGCCATCTTTCTCATCTCCACCGACTCCTGATAGACAAGAGGGGGACATCACCGTGATCAGACTCTTTACCCAACAATCATTCAGCCATGGAAACACTAACAGCTGCATCAGGCTAGCGGATGTTATGGTTAGCAATGTTATGACTAGTAGATGTTATGGCTAGCAAATGTTATGATTAGCAACATTATGGCTAGCAGATGTTTGGGCTAGTGGATGTTACAGTTGGCGGAGGGTATGGCTAGCAGTTGTTATGGTTAGCAATGTTATGGCCAGTGGATATTATGGCAAGCAGATGTTATGGCTAGCAGATTTTTTGGCTAGTGGATGTTACGGTTAGCGGCTGTTATAGCGAGCAGATGCTATGGCTAGTGGACATTAAGGCTAGCAAATGTTATGGCTAGTGGATGTTATGCCTAAAAGATGTTATGGCTTGCGGATGTTATGGCTAGTGGATGTTAAGGCTAGCAGATGTTATGGCTAGCGGATGTTATGGCTCGCGGATGTTATGGCTCACGGATATCATGGTTTGCGGATGTTACGGCTTGCAGATATTAAGGCTAGCGGATGTTATGGCTAGCGGATGTTATGGCTAACGGATGTTATGGCTAGTGGATGTTATGGCTAGAGGATGTTATGGCTAGTGGATGTTATGGCTAGAGGATGTTATAGCTAGAGGATGTTATAGCTAGAGGATGTTAAGGCTAGCGGATGTTATAGCTAGCGGATGTTATGGCTCGTGGATGTTATGGCTAGAGGATGTTATGGCTAGAGGATGTTAAGGCTAGCGGATGTTATAGCTAGCGGATGTTATGGCTCGTGGATGTTATGGATAGTGGATGTTATGGCTAGCAGGTGTTATGGCTCACGGATGTTAAGGCTAGCGGATGTTATAGCTAGCAGACGTTATGGCTCATGGATGTTATGGCGAGTGGATGTCAAGGCTAGAAGATGTTATGGCTAGCAGATGTTATGTCTAGCAGATGTTATGGCTCGCGGATGTTATAGCTCACGGATGCTATGGCTAGCAGATGTTATGGCTAGCAGATGTTATGGCTAACGGATGTTATGGCTAGTGGATGTTATGGCTAGAGGATGTTATGGCTAGTGGATGTTATGGCTAGAGGATGTTATAGCTAGAGGATGTTATAGCTAGAGGATGTTAAGGCTAGCGGATGTTATAGCTAGCGGATGTTATGGCTCGTGGATGTTATGGCTAGAGGATGTTATGGCTAGAGGATGTTAAGGCTAGCGGATGTTAAGGCTAGCGGATGTTATAGCTAGCAGACGTTATGGCTCATGGATGTTATGGCGAGTGGATGTCAAGGCTAGAAGATGTTATGGCTAGCAGATGTTATGTCTAGCAGATGTTATGGCTCGCGGATGTTATAGCTCACGGATGCTATGGCTAGCAGATGTTATGGCTAGCAGATGTTATGCCTCACGGATATTTTGGCGAGTGGATGTTAAGACTAGAAGATGTTATGAATAGCAGATGTTATGGCTCGCGGATGTTATGGCTAGTGGATGTTATGGCTAGCAGATGTTATGGCTCGCAGAGGTTATAGCTAGCAGATGTTGTGGCTTGCTGATGTTTTGGCGAGTGGATGTTAAGGCTAGAATATGTTATGGCGCGCGGATGTTATGACTAGCAGATGTTATGGCTCGCGGATGCTATGGGTAGTGGACATTAAGGCTAGCAAATGTTATGGCTAGTGGATGTTATGCCTAGAAGATGTTATGGCTAGCAGATGTTAAGGCTCGCGGATGTTAAGGCCAGTGGATGTTATGGCTAGTGGACATTAAGGCTAGTAGATGTTAAGGCTTGCGGATGTTAAGGCTAGCAGGTGTTATAGTTAACGACATTATGGCTAGTGGATGTTATGGCTAGTGGATGTTATGACTAGCAGATGTTATGGCTCGCAGATGTTATAGCTAGTGGACATTAAGGCTAGCAGATATTATGGCTAGCAGATGTTTTGGCAAGTGGATGTTAAAGCTAGAAGATGCTATGGCTCGCGGATGTTATGACTAGCAGATGTTATGGCTCGCGGATGTTATGGCTAGTGGACATTAAGGCTAGCAGATGTTATGGCTAGCAGATGTTCTGTCTAGCGGATGTTAAGGCTAGCTGATATGTAGGTAAGGTTTAAAATTCTGAAAAATGCTTCTCTGGACAAAAGGTTGTTTTTGGATGTAAGCCGAGTTACGACTGTAGCAGTTTGTGTCTGAAATAGCAGCTGCTGTGCACCACATCATCTCTCTGATCATGCCCATGTAACGGCAAATAAACTCAACACATGTGATATTACATATTATTTATATCACACATGTTCCACCAGCTGCACTTGAACACTGACAGTGTTGGCCGTGTCCTCTGATGGACCTCTGGACATGGTCTTCTTTGTTCTGTTGGGGGGGACTTCCTTTGGTTTGTCCACCCCGGAAGACGACCGCTTCATCCTGGGATCATAACCGGGCCTGTAAGTGACAACAGCTCATTACAGAAGTCAGACATGTTTGCTCTTACTCTCGAAAGGTCGAAAGAACTCGGGACAGAGAAAATTTATCCTTAACCGTTGTGCCCTCCTCATGTACCGGTCTGATGATCTATCAAGTGATCTTATTTTGGTCATAAATATCTCTTAGAGGGAGTTTCTATAGCTAAAATACAAACACAAATAAACAATACAAAAAATATAAATTTAATCAAATCAATTCGGTTTCTAATTTTTGATTTTAGCATGACTTTAATCACCATCACAGAATCAGTTTGTGTGTTTTTCTAATGAATGAGGCAGAAATTCAGATATTCACACTGTTATTTAGAGTTCAAAATATTAAAAATGATTAAAGGAAGGATGTTATTGATGTGATTTATGAAAAGAAGCTGAAAAAGTATTGATCTGTGATGATTTCACAGCCGTTCTTTGAGTGTGTCCGCGAAGGTAACCACATGGAACCAAATTCATCAACAGAGTATAAAAGATGTAGGACAGAAAAATAACGCTGGATTTGGAACAAATGGAGCAAACTTTGCCAGTAACGCTGTAGGAGACTTCTGTCTGGACTGAGCTCTTCTACGTTGAGCATAAACAGACCTTAAAGGTGAGCGAGCCGAACTCGTCCCCTTTTAAGCAAAGCTAATGCTTAAAACGTCCATTTTATTGATGTGTTGTTTTATTTCCCTGTTTGTGTATTTCTTTGTTATACATTGATTTTTATCATCAAGTGTTCTTTATAGATAAAACTTTACTTTTTCTTGAGCTAATGCTAAAACCTTCGGCAGCGGAGGAATACAGAAGAGAAATGAGAGGAAGGAAAAGGAAGACAAATAAACAGGAAATTATGAAAAAAATTAAGCGTCATTAAACTTTAATATTAAAAATTAATTAATACAAATAATTAAACTTTCATAGAAATTCAGACGACCAAACATTGTTCACCACATGTAATCTACATGTGATTCAAGTGTGTCATACATGGATCCCATTAAATTCTTCCACAGCCACATCTGAATGACATGTGCTTTACATGTGAATCATATGCAAAAAAAACTCTTGGGAACTGCATGTAATCCACATGTGGTTCTCATATATTTCAGCTGTGGATCACATAAAGTTGTTCCAAAAGCACGTTTGTACATGTGTAAATACATGTGAACCACACATGAAACACCTGGTTTCTCTGTAAGCAGACATTTGTGAGGTTCAGGCATGTTGGAGATGAGATGCATGTAGCATGTGCATATTTCCTGACTTACAGTGCTGTGTAGAGGTGTTTGGCAATAATTATAAACTATTAATCCTACAAAAAAGTGTAGTTGGTGTTATTCATAAAGCTGGTTATTTAGATCATATAAATTCTTTGTTTTTACAGTCGAAGTTACTAAAAATCCAGGATCTGGTAAATTATCATACAGCACAACTTATTTTTAAGGCTATCAGGAACTTATTACCACACCATGTAGAAAAGCGTTTTAGTCAGAGAGATGGGGGTAGAGATTGCGAGGGAACATCATATTCCAAATGCCCTGAGTGAGAAGCAGCAGGAAAAGCTTGTGTCTGTCTGTGGGGTCAAACTGTGGAACAAGCTGGGAGAAAATCACAGGCAGTGTCCAAATGTCAAAAAATTGAAGTCACTATACAAAGACTTGATAATTGAGGAGTACGGTAATGTCATAGAAAGAAACATATTACATACACTCAGTATGTTATTATTGTTGATATAACTGTTGCTATTGTTTTATTATTGTTATTACGACTGCATTGCTCCATTACTGAAACTGCTTATTGTTTTCATATCGATTTTGACATATAAAGGATATTATTATTGTTATTCTTATATAAGTATTAATAATATACAGGGTTGCTACTGTTGTATTGCAATAGGTTAATATTGTTGTTTTTTATATTGTATTGCTCATCACTGGGGTGGGATTACATATAAGCTGATGCTTCTACCCACTGCTTTTGAACGTTTTTTCATCTTTTATTTCTATCTTTTGTTTTGGGCCTTTTTTGTTTTTTTTCTGTCTTGTTTTTGTTTTTAGATTTCATTATTTTCAAATAAACTTTTCAATCTCTGATAGAAGCTGCAGGATGGTAGATCTGCAGGACTTCACTGAGCTGCAGAGGGAGTAAAACAGATGTGGAAGTCACGTGGTTCATGGAGCTGCCGATACTTCCACCTCTGACCGTCGGTCATTCTCGGTGTTTCTGAAGCATTTTCTCTGCTAAGCGGCTGAAATAACGACAGCTTTTAGGCCTTGTGTGGTGATTCCTGTTCCCTGGTGGGCGCGGTCAGCTGGGAACTGGAGGCACAGCTGATCCACATTTCAGCAATCAACGCACCACCTATTTAAGACCAGCTCTGCCTGCTATCCAGCGCCAGATTGTTGATTGCCCTGCGGTAAAACAGCTCTCGGCCTCAGCTTACGTTGCTTGTGCTTGACCTTGATTTGTAACCTGTCCTGTCTTCCTCCTGCCAGTGAAAGCCTGCCTGCCTGCTCGTTCGCTTGCTCCCCTGCCTGCCTGCCTCCTGATGCTCGCCGGTCTGCCAGTCTCTGAAGGTTCCGCTGGAAGAATTCACAGGAATCTGTGGGAAATCAATAAACCTCTCTCTGTACTCAGACAGTGTCCGCTCTTTGGATCCTACTAGCCCCTCACCCACAACAGAACAATCTGGCCACTGAATGGATCCGACGGACGCGAACCCGGAAGCCACCACTGACAGCCTTCGGCGCACCATTTCAGGTCAGAATGCACGTCTCGCTCGACATGAGCAAATGATGCTAACTCTGGATCAGAACTATCATGCGATCCTCTCTCAGCTAACCCAGCTTACAACACACGTCGCCGGCTTGGGCCGTCCCGCACAGTCTCAGCTGCCTGCTCCCGATCCACCCGCTTCCCAACCTGACTCAGCACACCCCGTAAGAGAGACGCATGTTCCAGATCCCAAGCTGTATGCTGGCGATTTAGGCAAATGTAGAGGATTCTTGCTTCAATGTTCACTGGTATTCGATCAGAAACCATTCACCTACGCCACGGATCGCTCAAAGATTTCTTTTGTGATCGGACTCCTTGAAGGGAGAGCTCTGGATTGGGCTGAAGCAGCCTACGAACAACAGGGTTTCAGGCAGCAGTCATATTCATCTTTTGTCCATGAGATGAAAAAGGTTTTTGATCATCCTGTAAGAGGCAGAGTGTCTGCTACACGTCTCCTCAGCCTCCGTCAAGGAAGTACGAGTGTGGCTAACTTTGCTATTGATTTCAGGACAGCCGCCGCAGATTCTGGGTGGAATGATGAGGCTCTCCGTGACGTTTTTGCTAACGGTCTGAGCAGCCGGTTGAAGGATGAACTAGCAACCCGTGACACGCCTGAGTCCCTGGAGGGACTAATTTCCCTCTCCATCCGGGTGGACAACCGACTGCGGGAGAGGGACCGGGAACGGAGATCCCAATCTAGTAACAAGCAGGAGTATTTCTCTGGAGCAGTACCATCTTTCCCTCACACAGCCACTCCCACAGAGGAGCCTATGCAGCTGGGAAGAGCGCACGTTTCCCCGGAGGAGCGGCAGAGAAGGACCTCGGGAGACTGTTACTACTGTGGACTACCTGGACATCGTATTTCTTTCTGTCCCAACCGATCAAAAGACCAGGGTCGTCAGTAGCGGTGGGGGTACTGACGACCACATCCTCTGAGGTACTTCCCCACACTAAGACTCTCATCCCAGCTGTCCTGTTCTGCGATAATGTCCCCCATTCTGTTGATGCCTTGGTTGACTCTGGTGCAGAGGCTAATTTTTTGGATAGATCCTTAGCTAGCTCGCTACATATTGGCTTGAAGACCCTCTCATCCCCCATATCTGCGCAGGCCCTGGATGGCAGTCTTCTTTACACCATCACACTGCAATCCCTTCCTATAAAGATGATTGTTTCGGGTAATCATCAAGAACTTATCTCGTTTTACATTGTTGACTCACCTAAATCCCCTCTGGTTTTAGGCCACCCTTGGCTGGCTCAGCACAACCCCCACCTGGACTGGCAGAGTGGGAGGATTGTTAACTGGAGTTCCTTCTGTCATGCCACCTGCCTTCATTCAGCTGTTCCTGCTACCCTTGTTTCCAGCCGCCAACCTGTTCCCCTTGACCTGTCCACCGTTCCCCCAGTCTATCACGACTTAAGGGAGGTCTTTAGCAAGGACAACGCTTCAGCTCTTCCCCCACATAGATCTTATGACTGCTCCATTGATCTGCTCCCGGGGGCGCCATTACCCACCTGCCGTCTATATAACATCTCCCGACCAGAGACTGAGGCTATGGAGACATATATCTCAGATTCTCTTGCTGCAGGACTAATCAGGCCCTCTTCGTCACCCGTAGGGGCTGGATTTTTCTTCGTCTCGAAGAAGGATGGTTCACTCAGGCCTTGTATAGATTATCGTGGCTTAAACGCTATCACTGTGAAGAATAAGTACCCTTTACCTCTGCTTGACTCTGTATTCAACTCCCTTCATGGCGCCACAATCTTCACTAAATTGGACCTCCCCAACGCATATCATTTGGTGAGAATAAAAGAAGGTGATGAATGGAAGACTGCCTTCAGAACCCCTCTCGGCCACTTCGAATATCTGGTCATGCCTTTTGGATTATGTAACGCTCCTGCAGTATTTCAGACCATGGTTAATGACGTGCTGAGATCTTATTAACCGTTTTGTGTTTTATTTGGATGACATCCTCATTTTCTCCCGGACTCACTCGGAACATGAGCAACATGTCAAACAGGTACTTCAGAGACTGTTGGAAAACCGCTTATTTGTAAAGGCAGAAAAGTGACTTTCATAGAGATACCATCTCATTTCTGGGCTATATCTTTGAGCGTGGACAGGTCAGAGCTGACCCTGATAAGATCAAGGCTGTTGTGGAGTGGCCGACTCCTACCTCTGTAAAACAACTGCAGCGCTTTCTGGGTTTTGCAAACTTTTATCGACGCTTTATCCGCAACTTCAGCCGTACAGCTCTCACCCTAACACGTCTCACTTCCCCATCGGTTCCCTTTTTCTGGTCAGACGCAGCAGCCCAAGCTTTCAACAAGCTTAAGGAACTGTTCACCTCAGCTCCAGTTCTTCTCCATCCGGACCTGAACCGCCAATTTGTAGTGGAGGTGGATGCCTCGGACACCGGGGTAGGAGCCGTGTTGTCCCAGAGATCTCCTGAGACCCAGAAATTACACCCCTGTGCCTACTTTTCCCGACGTCTTACCCCTGCGGAACACAATTATCATGTTGGGGACCGAGAACTCCTTGCCATCAAACTGGCTCTAGAGCACTGGCGGCACTGGCTGGAAGGATCCAGAGTTCCATTCCTCATTTGGACAGATCACAGAAACCTGGAGTATTTGCAGTCGGCTAAACAATTGAATCCCCGCCAAGCCCGTTGGTCTCTATTTTTCAACCGGTTCCATTTCACACTGTCATACAGACCAGGCTCCAAGAACCAGAAACCCGACTCACTGTCCCGTCAGTTTGCCCCCGAAGCCACCACCTCTGTGGTGGAAACCATCCTGCCAGCCTCCTGCATCGTGGCTGCAGTCTCATGGGAGGTCGAAAACCAAGTCATAGCAGATCAGCAACATCAGCCTGACCCGGGTACTGGTCCCCCGGATCGACTGTTTGTCCCCGACACCGCCCGATCCCTGGTCCTCCAGTGGGGTCACTCCTCCCGTTTGGCTTGTCATCCTGGTTCCTCACGCACTCTCTCCCTTATCAGACGCAGGTTTTGGTGGCCTACCATGGAGAGGGATGCGCAACAGTTCGTGGCTGCCTGCACCACTTGTGCTAGGAGTAAGGCATTGCATCGACCCCCGGCTGGACTTCTACGTCCTCTGCCTGTCCCTAGCAGACCCTGGTCGCACATTGCAGTGGATTTTGTTACTGGCCTACCTGTTTCCAAAGGTAAAGACACCATCCTGACTATTGTGGACCGTTTTTCCAAGGCTGTGCATTTCGTCGCTCTCCCCAAACTTCCCTCGGCCAAGGAGACTGCCGACCTGTTGGTGCACCATGTCTTCCGACTCCATGGATTGCCCACTGACATAGTATCTGACCGAGGACCCCAGTTCACTTCACAGGTGTGGAAAGCCTTTTGTCTATCCATCGGTGCCACGGTCAGTTTGTCCTCCGGTTTTCACCCCCAGACTAACGGTCAAGCCGAGAGAGCCAACCAGGACCTGGAGACCGTCCTTCGTTGTGTGGCTGAATCCAACCCGTCATCGTGGAGCGACCATCTGGACTGGGTTGAGTACTCACACAACTCCCTCACATCCTCAGCTTCTGGTTTATCTCCTTTTGAATGCTCTCTTGGGTACCAGCCGCCCCTGTTCCCTGTCCAAGAGGTTGAAGTAGCTGTTCCATCGGTTCAGTACCACATCCGCCGTTGTCGTCGGGCCTGGAGGACGGCTCGGACTGCTCTGCGTCGGGCTGGGGAACGGAGTCGACGCCAGGCCGATCGCCATCGCACAACTGGGCCCAGATACGCTCCTGGTCAGAAGGTCTGGTTGTCTTCGAAGAACATTCCCTTGCGAACTGACGCCAAGAAGTTGGCTCCCCGCTACCTGGGACCTTTTGAAGTCCAGCGGGTCATCAATCCCACGGTGGTTCGCCTGCAGCTCCCCCGATCTATGCGGATTCATCCCTCCTTCCATGTCTCCCAGTTGAAGCCTGTGTCTTCCAGTCCTCTGGTCCCTCCTTCCAGGCCCCCTCCTCCCGCCCGGCTTGTGGCTGGTCGCCTGGCGTACACCGTCCGACGTCTTCTGGATGTGCGCCGTCGCGGCCGGGGCTTCCAGTTTCTGGTTGACTGGGAGGGTTATGGCCCTGAGGAGTGGGCCTGGGTTCCCCGCTCTTTCATCCTTGATCCTTCCCTGGTCAGGGATTTCCGTCGGGCCCATCCCGAGAAGTTCCGGTCGCCGAGTGGCTCCCGTTGAGGGGGGGGTACTGTGGTGATTCCTGTTCCCTGGTGGGCGTGGTCAGCTGGGAACTGGAGGCACAGCTGATCCACATTTCAGCAATCAACGCACCACCTATTTAAGACCAGCTCTGCCTGCTATCCAGCGCCAGATTGTTGATTGCCCTGCGGTAAAACAGCTCTCGGCCTCAGCTTACGTTGCTTGTGCTTGACCTTGATTTGTAACCTGTCCTGTCTTCCTCCTGCCAGAGAAAGCCTGCCTGCCTGCTCGTTCGTTTGCTCCCCTGCCTGCCTGCCTCCTGATGCTCGCCAGTCTGCCAGTCTCTGAAAGTTCCGCTGGAAGAATTCACAGGAATCTGTGGGAAATCAATAAACCTCTCTCTGTACTCAGACAGTGTCCGCTCTTTGGATCCTACTAGCCCCTCACCCACAACACCTTGTGCATCATGAGCTGAATATTCTGCAACAAATAAAGTCAACTGTGTTATTTAATTTGAGTAGTTTTAGTTAACTAGTTGTGTAGCTAACCAGGCAGTGGTAGTTTAAACTGGTGTTAGCTAACAGGAGCCAGACTCCAGTCTCTAGACGTTGTTAGTAAACCTGTTTTTATCACTCGCTTATTGCCGTGTTTAGATGTCTGTTTGCATGAAAAGATTTTGGATGAATTTTAGATTCCTCCTTCGGTGAAGGCTGTATCTGTTCACCTGGTTGTAATTCCTGCTAGTAAACTAGACATGATAATATTAACTACATAACTTCTGAGACTGATCGGGTTAATTTAGTTGGAGTTAGACATTTGTGAAGAGACAAAGTTAGTTGGAAGTTTCATGTATCTAAAAACCTGATGAATTCATGAGTGATTTATTATTTAACAGAAAGTATTTTAGATTATTTTAATATTTTTGATAATATTTACAATCGTTTTTGGGCTAAAACAAAAAGGATTGTAAATGTATTAGTCCACAAAAAAAGTGAAACATATCATGTATTGATATAGTAATGGTGTCTTTTAAACATTAGAAAAATGAATCCCAAGTCATGATTCAAAGCATCTGCAGCCACTTGTCCTTCAACTCATTAAAAACATCTTTAAAATGTTTTATTGTGATCATTCAGCTCATTTTCCATCGAGCAGACGGACTGAATGATAGCAGGAAGACGTGTAGCGTTCCCATGCCAGCATGCAGCATTCCTCTTGTCATATAAAAGACACATTACTGGTGTCAGTTTAACTAAAATATTTATTTTTGGTATAAAATATGCTCTGTAAATATTAACGGGTGTGTTTACCACCTCGTTTCTGTGGAAAGTGTAGAAATGTGACAAATGTCGTCCCTGTTGCTTCCAAAAATAAAGCTTTGATAAATTATACAGTACAGTAATAAATACATATGATTGGTCCAAAATGAGAGAAAATTTGTGTTTTCACTTCTTCCTGCCAGAACCGGTTCGGCTGGACTGACAGCGCTTCATGAACCATGTGGCAGCGTGTTGGTGCGGGGCGGAACCTGGGTCTGATATTAACCTTCTGTCTCACAAGCTCACGCTAAGACATGGAGACGTGTGGAGGACCCTGAAGCTAAGACATGGAGACGTGTGGAGGACCCTGAAGCTAAGACATGGAGACGTGTGGACGACCCAGAAGCTAAGACATGGAGACGTGTGGACGACCCTGAAGCTAAGACATGGAGACGTGTGGACGACCCTGAAGCTAAGACATGAAGACGTGTGGACGACCCTGAAGCTAAGACATGGAGACGTGTGGACGACCCAGAAGCTAAGACATGAAGACGTGTGGACGACCCAGAAGCTAAGACATGGAGACGTGTGGACGACCCAGAAGCTAAGACATGGAGACGTGTGGACGACCCAGAAGCTAAGACATGGAGACGTGTGGACGACCCAGAAGCTAAGACATGGAGACGTGTGGACGACCCAGAAGCTAAGACACGGAGACGTGTGGACGACCCAGAAGCTAAGACATGAAGACGTGTGGACGACCCTGAAGCTAAGACATGGAGACGTGTGGACGACCCAGAAGCTAAGACATGGAGACGTGTGGACGACCCAGAAGCTAAGACACGGAGACGTGTGGACGACCCAGAAGCTAAGACACGGAGACGTGTGGACGACCCAGAAGCTAAGACACGGAGACGTGTGGACGACCCAGAAGCTAAGACACGGAGACGTGTGGACGACCCAGAAGCTAAGACACGGAGACGTGTGGACGACCCTGAAGCTAAGACACGGAGACGTGTGGACGACCCAGAAGCTAAGACACGGAGACGTGTGGACGACCCTGAAGCTAAGACACGGAGACGTGTGGACGACCCAGAAGCTAAGACATGGAGACGTGTGGACGACCCAGAAGCTAAGACACGGAGACGTGTGGACGACCCTGAAGCTAAGACATGGAGACGTGTGGACGACCCAGAAGCTAAGACACGGAGACGTGTGGACGACCCTGAAGCTAAGACATGGAGACGTGTGGACGACCCTGAAGCTAAGACATGGAGACGTGTGGACGACCCTGAAGCTAAGACATGGAGACGTGTGGACGACCCTGAAGCTAAGACATGGAGACGTGTGGACGACCCTGAAGCTAAGACATGGAGACGTGTGGACGACCCTGAAGCTAAGACATGGAGACGTGTGGACGACCCAGAAGCTAAGACATGGAGACGTGTGGACGACCCTGAAGCTAAGACACGGAGACGTGTGGACGACCCTGAAGCTAAGACATGGAGACGTGTGGACGACCCAGAAGCTAAGACACGGAGACTTGTGGACGACCCTGAAGCTAAGACATGAAGACGTGTGGACGACCCTGAAGCTAAGACATGGAGACGTGTGGACGACCCAGAAGCTAAGACACGGAGACGTGTGGACGACCCTGAAGCTAAGACACGGAGACGTGTGGACGACCCTGAAGCTAAGACACGGAGACGTGTGGACGACCCTGAAGCTAAGACATGGAGACGTGTGGACGACCCAGAAGCTAAGACACGGAGACGTGTGGACGACCCTGAAGCTAAGACACGGAGACGTGTGGACGACCCAGAAGCTAAGACACGGAGACGTGTGGACGACCCAGAAGCTAAGACATGGAGACGTGTGGACGACCCTGAAGCTAAGACACGGAGACGTGTGGACGACCCAGAAGCTAAGACACGGAGACGTGTGGACGACCCAGAAGCTAAGACATGGAGACGTGTGGACGACCCTGAAGCTAAGACATGGAGACGTGTGGACGACCCTGAAGCTAAGACACGGAGACGTGTGGACGACCCAGAAGCTAAGACACGGAGACGTGTGGACGACCCTGAAGCTAAGACACGGAGACGTGTGGACGACCCTGAAGCTAAGACACGGAGACGTGTGGACGACCCTGAAGCTAAGACACGGAGACGTGTGGACGACCCTGAAGCTAAGACACGGAGACGTGTGGACGACCCTGAAGCTAAGACATGAAGACGTGTGGACGACCCTGAAGCTAAGACATGGAGACGTGTGGACGACCCAGAAGCTAAGACATGGAGACGTGTGGACGACCCAGAAGCTAAGACATGGAGACGTGTGGACGACCCAGAAGCTAAGACATGGAGACGTGTGGACGACCCAGAAGCTAAGACATGGAGACGTGTGGACGACCCTGAAGCTAAGACATGAAGACGTGTGGACGACCCAGAAGCTAAGACATGGAGACGTGTGGACGACCCTGAAGCTAAGACATGGAGACGTGTGGACGACCCAGAAGCTAAGACATGGAGACGTGTGGACGACCCAGAAGCTAAGACATGGAGACGTGTGGACGACCCAGAAGCTAAGACATGGAGACGTGTGGACGACCCAGAAGCTAAGACATGGAGACGTGTGGACGACCCAGAAGCTAAGACATGGAGACGTGTGGACGACCCAGAAGCTAAGACATGGAGACGTGTGGACGACCCTGAAGCTAAGACATGGAGACGTGTGGACGACCCTGAAGCTAAGACATGGAGACGTGTGGACGACCCAGAAGCTAAGACACGGAGACGTGTGGACGACCCTGAAGCTAAGACATGGAGACGTGTGGACGACCCAGAAGCTAAGACACGGAGACGTGTGGACGACCCAGAAGCTAAGACATGGAGACGTGTGGACGACCCAGAAGCTAAGACATGGAGACGTGTGGACGACCCTGAAGCTAAGACATGGAGACGTGTGGACGACCCTGAAGCTAAGACATGAAGACGTGTGGACGACCCTGAAGCTAAGACATGAAGACGTGTGGACGACCCTGAAGCTAAGACATGGAGACGTGTGGACGACCCTGAAGCTAAGACATGAAGACGTGTGGACGACCCTGAAGCTAAGACATGGAGACGTGTGGACGACCCTGAAGCTAAGACATGAAGACGTGTGGACGACCCTGAAGCTAAGACATGGAGACGTGTGGACGACCCAGAAGCTAAGACATGGAGACGTGTGGACGACCCTGAAGCTAAGACATGGAGACGTGTGGACGACCCTGAAGCTAAGACATGGAGACGTGTGGACGACCCAGAAGCTAAGACATGGAGACGTGTGGACGACCCTGAAGCTAAGACATGGAGACGTGTGGACGACCCTGAAGCTAAGACATGGAGACGTGTGGACGACCCTGAAGCTAAGACATGGAGACGTGTGGACGACCCTGAAGCTAAGACATGGAGACGTGTGGACGACCCTGAAGCTAAGACATGAAGACGTGTGGAAGACCCTGAAGCTAAGACATGAAGACGTGTGGACGACCCAGAAGCTAAGACATGGAGACGTGTGGACGACCCTGAAGCTAAGACACGGAGACGTGTGGACGACCCAGAAGCTAAGACATGGAGACGTGTGGACGACCCTGAAGCTAAGACATGGAGACGTGTGGACGACCCTGAAGCTAAGACATGGAGACGTGTGGACGACCCTGAAGCTAAGACATGAAGACGTGTGGACGACCCTGAAGCTAAGACATGGAGACGTGTGGACGACCCAGAAGCTAAGACACGGAGACGTGTGGACGACCCAGAAGCTAAGACATGGAGACGTGTGGACGACCCAGAAGCTAAGACACGGAGACGTGTGGACGACCCAGAAGCTAAGACACGGAGACGTGTGGACGACCCAGAAGCTAAGACATGGAGACGTGTGGACGACCCAGAAGCTAAGACATGGAGACGTGTGGACGACCCAGAAGCTAAGACACGGAGACGTGTGGACGACCCAGAAGCTAAGACATGGAGACGTGTGGACGACCCAGAAGCTAAGACATGGAGACGTGTGGACGACCCTGAAGCTAAGACATGGAGACGTGTGGACGACCCTGAAGCTAAGACATGGAGACGTGTGGACGACCCTGAAGCTAAGACATGAAGACGTGTGGACGACCCTGAAGCTAAGACATGGAGACGTGTGGACGACCCTGAAGCTAAGACATGGAGACGTGTGGACGACCCTGAAGCTAAGACATGGAGACGTGTGGACGACCCAGAAGCTAAGACATGGAGACGTGTGGACGACCCTGAAGCTAAGACATGGAGACGTGTGGACGACCCAGAAGCTAAGACATGGAGACGTGTGGACGACCCTGAAGCTAAGACATGGAGACGTGTGGACGACCCTGAAGCTAAGACATGGAGACGTGTGGACGACCCTGAAGCTAAGACATGAAGACGTGTGGACGACCCTGAAGCTAAGACATGGAGACGTGTGGACGACCCAGAAGCTAAGACATGGAGACGTGTGGACGACCCTGAAGCTAAGACATGAAGACGTGTGGACGACCCAGAAGCTAAGACATGGAGACGTGTGGACGACCCTGAAGCTAAGACATGGAGACGTGTGGACGACCCTGAAGCTAAGACATGAAGACGTGTGGACGACCCTGAAGCTAAGACATGGAGACGTGTGGACGACCCTGAAGCTAAGACATGGAGACGTGTGGACGACCCTGAAGCTAAGACATGGAGACGTGTGGACGACCCAGAAGCTAAGACATGGAGACGTGTGGACGACCCTGAAGCTAAGACATGGAGACGTGTGGACGACCCAGAAGCTAAGACATGGAGACGTGTGGACGACCCAGAAGCTAAGACATGGAGACGTGTGGACGACCCTGAAGCTAAGACATGGAGACGTATGGACGACCCTGAAGCTAAGACATGGAGACGTGTGGACGACCCTGAAGCAGTCTCTGAACTTACAGTGTGTCTCCATTGTTGATGGAGCTGGGTCCGGGGGGCCTCGGGGGGGACGTGGGCCCCCTGCTGTCTGGCTGGTCCGGCTCCTGCATTTGAGGCAGAGGCAGCAACGGCTTAAAAAGAGCCCCAACTCTGCACTGTGGAGGAGAGACGGATGGAGGACATGCTGAGGACGCTTAGAGGCAGCAGGCAGGATATTATTGGACTCGGGTCCCACAGCGGGGGGGCTTGGCGCCCCCCAGCAGGGGACGGGGACAAGGACGTGGGGGGGGGACGGGGACATCCATGTGGTGCTTTAGGTAGAACATGTCTGTCATTCTTGTGAGAACTTGTGGTTGCAGAGACAAACATGCAGCGTCGCATCCAACTGGAGCTTTACAGCAAACCAGTCTGTGCTTCAGCAAGACAATATTCATCCCAGTAACTGACTGGTGGATACATACTGGTTGCATTGTGTGTGACTGCATGCAGACGTACGGTTAAAGTGGAAATCTCTGTGTGAATGGGACATTCATGCATGTTGGCATGGCAGCATCCAGTGTGTGTGTGTATGTGTGTGTGTGTGTGTGTGTGTGTTGTACCTGGGACGGGGTCTGCTGCTGCTTCCTCGCCAGATACTGCTTGTAGTAATCGATGATCATCAGCACGGCGTAAACCTTTCCTACCGTCAGCTCGTTGGCTGGAAGGGAGGCCAGAGCATGCGGTGAGAGGAGATTCTGCTGAGTCACTGTCTGCCAGCTTTCCGCTAAAGGAAAGCAGCTGCGAGCGCTTTGCGTGAATCACAGAGGCCATCACATCCGACTGCATCAGTTCTGACACATGCTGACGGGGCCGCATCATGTCTCTAACGGCTGTTTGGTTGGCTTCCAAATTCTTTCTGTCTGAGCTGGAAATGCTCACCAGGAGGCACCTAAAGTCTGTGTGTCATAATACTGGAAGCTAGCTTAACTGCGGCCATGAAGGGATAAAGGTGGTTAGCAACGATGATGAGTGGCCACATCGCTGCACTGCCGATGCCGCTGCTTTTCCATCGCTCTTGAAACAACAACAAAACTTAAAAATCGCAATACAAACCTGGTAATGGAAGCACCTACATTTAGAAAGGAAGCGTGATATGTATGGACGGAGGAGGAGACAGAAATCTTTTCACGAATAATTAAAAATTAAAAATATAACCTCCGTCCTTGACAGCAAACAACAGCAAAAGGCTGAGTTTTATGAAGAATTTGAAAGCAGAATGAGCGAGGAGGGCTTCGAAAAGCTGTAGAGAAGCCTGCACAGGAGGGAAACCCTGGATACCATGTAGCTATGTGGCTACGTAGCCATGTAGCTACATAGCTGCGTGCTTCATCATAGGTTATGTAAAAGTGGTTTGGATCAAAAGTAGTTTCATAAATCACTTTCCTCAGTTGGTTCGGATCCTTCTGGGCCAGCTGAACCGATGTTGGGGCAAAATAAAAGTTAACGGGGGCGATAAAAGCTGCACCTCTTTGTTGGATGTATTGTGTACAATATTGTGGTTGCTAAGCAACAACACAATAACTGGGTTAATTTAAACATTAGCAAAAGTTTCAGCTTCATCCACCAGGATGTCCAAACAACCTGTGTGATTAAGGTGACATAAACTTAACTCCTACAAAGAATTTAGACCACAATAGCATCATGCAGATGCTCGTAGTTTGTCAACACAAAACATGTTGCAAAAATACTACAGAAACACTAAAATTTGTACAATGTAGACCATGGACTTCTAGACTTACAGAATTTTCCATATTTTTGTTTGTTAGTAAATGTTGCCTGATTAAATACAAGGAAATGGGCCGCTACACCTCATTAGCCCCATGCTAGCAACTAGCTACAGTCGCTAGCTATCATGGAAGGGTGTCTTCTCTAGAGATCAGAACCTGCAGAACTTGGGCTGTTTGGTTGAATAAAAGTGGAACAAGAAGGACCCAAATGATTTCACCAGGAAGTTCTAAACTTCCGGGATTTTCCTGGTGCTTCCTTGGTGTGTAGAAGCTGCTCTGACGCAGAAGAAAATTCTAGAAATCGGACAGGCGCTTCTCTGATTCAATCTTTCCAGGATAACGTTAGGATCATATTGGTCAACTTTTAAAAGGAACCACATCGAAACAGTTCAGTTATTCATCTTAAACAAAGTTTTGGTTTGTTTGAGAACCACTTGGTTGGAAAGACCTGGAAAAGGTCACATGGCTGAACCCAAGCTGCGACTGAAAAGGAGAACTAGTTCAGAAATGGAAATAAGACTTACGTTTGTGTGGCGTCACCAACAAATCCATGGTCTTTTGAGAGAGGTTGGGCCACACTGTGGACAACTCCTTTTTCAACTCAGCATCCAGTAACCGCTGGGCCACCATCCCTACAAGTCACAACCCAACACAAAGCTCAGCTGCAAGTTTATAGCATGAATCTACAAACCAAACATACAGTTAAACCAAAGCAACCAAGCCAGTAAATTAATGCTTAAAAATCCCAAATAAACCATTGAGTAGACGCTGAAGCCCTCACCCAGCAGCAGCCAGCTGCAATTAGCTTTGGGGTAGACTTCCTTCACTTCACCCAACAGCAGCTAGCTTTGGGTTAAGTCCCTTCACTTCACCCAACAGCACCTACCTGCGGTTAGCTTTGGGGTAAACTCCCTTAACTTCACCCAGCAGCAGCTAGCTTTGGGGTAAAGTTCGTTCACTTCACCCAGCAGCAGCTACCTGCAGCTAGCCTCAAGTTTAAAGTCCCTTCATTTCACCCAACAGCAGCTACCTGCAGCTAGCCTCAAGTTTAAAGTCCCTTCATTTCACCCAACAGCAGCTACCTGCAGCTAGCCTCAAGTTTAAAGTCCCTTCATTTCACCCAACAGCAGCCAGCTGCGGTTAGCTTTGGGGTAAAGTCTGTTCACTTCACCCAACAGTAGCTAGCTTTGGGGTAAAGTCCCTTCACTTCACCCAACAGCAGCTAGCTTTGGGTAAAGTCCCTTCACTTCACCCAACAGCACCTACCTGCGGTTAGCTTTGGGGTAAACTCCCTTAACTTCACCCAGCAGCAGCTAGCTTTGGGGTAAAGTTCGTTCACTTCACCCAGCAGCAGCTACCTGCAGCTAGCCTCAAGTTTAAAGTCCCTTCATTTCACCCAACAGCAGCTACCTGCAGCTAGCCTCAAGTTTAAAGTCCCTTCATTTCACCCAACAGCAGCTACCTGCAGCTAGCCTCAAGTTTAAAGTCCCTTCATTTCACCCAACAGCAGCCAGCTGCGGTTAGCTTTGGGGTAAAGTCTGTTCACTTCACCCAACAGTAGCTAGCTTTGGGGTAAAGTCCCTTCACTTCACCCAACAGCAGCTAGCTTTGGGTAAAGTCCCTTCACTTCACCCAACAGCACCTACCTGCGGTTAGCTTTGGGGTAAACTCCCTTAACTTCACCCAGCAGCAGCTAGCTTTGGGGTAAAGTTCGTTCACTTCACCCAGCAGCAGCTACCTGCAGCTAGCCTCAAGTTTAAAGTCCCTTCATTTCACCCAACAGCAGCTACCTGCAGCTAGCCTCAAGTTTAAAGTCCCTTCATTTCACCCAACAGCAGCTACCTGCAGCTAGCCTCAAGTTTAAAGTCCCTTCATTTCACCCAACAGAAGCTAGCTGCGGTTAGCTTTGGGGTAAAGTCTGTTCACTTCACTCAGCTGTGAAGTGAGGGGAGCTGAACACCACACTGTTTTTTCATGCAGCCTGTAAACAGAACAGTGTCTGCACATTTAGAAAATATTCTTTAAATAAGTTTTCAACAATAGAATCTGGAAGGCCAGATATGATTGTTGGCAGGAAACTTAGACCCGCGGGGCGCCACTTGCCAACAACTGATCTATGAGAAGCTAGGTTGCAATGCATCTGTGTTTCTAAGCCCAACTTGAGCTTTTAAATGTGTTTATGTAGCTTGATTCTGTTCCGCCTGTTGGGCGTCTTATTGAATGTGTAGTTTTACGAATGGATTTGGTTTACTTATTGAATACAATCTAAAACGAGTGAGATAGATGAAACCAGTTCAATGTGAATGTTTGAATGTCATGAGCTTGTGGATAAGATGGAGGATTTTCTCTGTTCTGACCTGAGGCCAGTTTGATCTCGAGCGCAGTGCGAATCAGCGCCATCAGGGTGGAGGTAAAGTGAACTGTGTTGTCATCTGCGATGGGCATGTTCATCTTGACCAGGCGCTGGGGAGACGTTTAAGTGACACAAGTTAGATCCCAGAGATAAAACCTGCTGATCAGAAACATAAAATCCAGCCAGAGAAATCAATCTGTGTGCTGCTGGGACTCAATCCCTCCGTTAACTTTTCCTTTTTTTCTTTAATTTGTTTGGTTTCAGTTCAGCCAAGTTGATAAAATATGACTCAGAAACAGTTTAGCACACAAAAAGTCTTCTCTATGATGAACAGACAAACCAGACATTCACATTCACCGCTACCAGCTACAGTATGCACTATGTTGCATGTCAAAGTGCACTGGTGCAAGACTGACATTGACCGAAAAAAAGGTGAGAAGGCATGTAAACGCATAACCATGAAGGTGCTTGGACAGTCGCAGGAGCTCGACTCTGTGGTTGCCATCCCAGCAAACATCAACTTGCAGTTGAGGAGGCTGAATAAACATTTGACGTGGCAGCTACCAATGAAAACCAGGAAGACTGGAGGTGGTTTTATCCACAGCTAACTGCACTACGACATGTCTACAGAATGCTGCTGCAAGAGTTGAGCTCCCCCTGAACACAGAAAGCATTCACCTACATGTGCTACCAGCGGCAGTGCAGTCAGAATGAGACGAGGATGGAGAGCTGAGGGCCCGACACATGCGTACACGACACGTAGACGTCATTCACATGTGATCACACGCTCACCAAATGCTCATATGTGCTGCTGAGTTATCAGCAAAGTCATCAACAAGGAGGCGGGCGCAGAGCTGAGACCTTCACGCTGGGATCCAGCTTAAAGGTTTGTTTAGGAGTCGTGTTTAACGGATTAACGTCGGATAAGGCATGAAGTGCGTTACTGTGGACGGGTTTCTCAGGCGTCCAGACGTCCAGCAGCTTTATAGGAGTACAGT
This sequence comes from Telmatherina bonti, assembly GCF_933228915.1. Classification (NCBI taxonomy): domain Eukaryota; kingdom Metazoa; phylum Chordata; class Actinopteri; order Atheriniformes; family Telmatherinidae; genus Telmatherina; species Telmatherina bonti. Next base: position 2,518,977 of record NC_136611.1, on the reverse strand, counting down.
TACACATAAAACTAAAATAAATAAATAAAAAACACACACAATAAAAAAAAAAACATAAAAGTTGGAATAAAATATTATGACGTATGAATACGTAAACATTTGTAAATGAAAACAATACTAAATAATAACAAATAATATTAAATCAAATGCAATAAATAAAATTTTTTTTAATCAATACAAAAGTAAATAAAACAAAAACAACTGATAAAATTAACAAAATAACTAACATAAGTGTAAACACATGAAAACAAAAACAAAAAAAAAAACCCCATGAAATGTGCGACAACAATCAAACATGTTTCCTAGCAGAGGAATTCTGGCGGTATGACGCTCCGCCTGGTCCTGCAGGAGTGCGAGGCGGCGCTCTGACTTCATTCTCCACATCTACACGCCAGAGGTCAGCTTGGACACGTGCAAAGCATCACTTTTAGCACCTTTCTGATGGATGCTCGGAGATTCGTTTAAAAACCCAAATTCCAAAACCGTTGGAAAAATGTAAGAAATGTAAATTAACATCTTCTGATGATATGAAACTGTGGTTGGTGTGAAGTCTGCACATTGTTACGCTGAGGAACATTTTTCTCAAACTTCTAACTTGACAGTAATTGTGTTTGCAGATTATTGAACCTTTGTCTCCCGTTAACTTCTGAGAGGCTCTGCCCACTGAAAATGCTCTAATGTCCAATAATCTTACTGGAACTTCTGATAATTAACTGGATTAGCTGCAACTTCCTCCTCCAGATGTTTCTTTTCTGTTTGTTTTTAACGAGGACGGGTCCTGACTGTTGTCTGTGCTTATGCACCGAACAGCAGTTCAGAGTACCCACCCTTTCTGGAGTCCTTGGAGGGAGTGCTGGAGGGTGCTCCTTCTGGGGACTCCATTGTTCTGCTGGGGGACTTCAATGCTCACGTGGGCAATGACAGTGAGACCTGGAGGGGAGTGATTGGGAGGCATGGTCCCATGCTTGGTGGCCTCAGGATTGGGTCCCTGCTTTTTGCAGATGACGTGGTCCTGTTGGCGTCATCTGGTCGTGATCTCCAGCTCTCGCTTGGGCGATTCGCTGCCGATTGTGAAGCGGCTGGGATGAGAATCAGCACCTCCAGATCTGAGACCATGGTCCTCAGCCGGAATAGGGTGGATTGCCCTCTCCGGGTCGGGAGTCAGGTCCTGCCTCAAGTGGAGGAGTTTAAATATCTCGGGGTCTTGTTCACGAGTGAGGGAAGGATGGAGCGTGAGATGGACAGACGGATCGGTGCGGCGTCTGCAGTAATGCGGGCTCTGCATTCATTCGCAGGGTGGCCGGGCTCTCCCTTAGAGATCTTATTTGTTGCTTAGTTTCTTCTGGGATAAAATACAACCTGATGAGATTCTGCTTTGTTTACTATTTACGCAGCGTCATGACATTTTTGGAATTAAGGCTGCAGATTAGAGTTAAGCTTACAGAAGACCTCTGACAAGAGATGAGCACGCTCACACCTCCCACGGTGGGCCAACTGGGATGGCATGGGAGGGGCGGGAGATAAGGGATGTGCAGCAAAAAACAAACTACAAACTGGAAAAACAACAGAAGCCACACACACATTGAAACACTCTGCTCCACAAAATAAACCCAAACTAGGTGAACCGGAACAAAACAGAACCATGAGCTAATCCCCTCCGCTGAACTGGGTTGGTACCATCGGTGGTGGTTCTCGCCCAAACAAGCAGCTACACTCAATGAAAACGCAAAGACAGTAAGATGAGTATTTGTGTGTGTGTATGTGTGTGTGTGTGTGAGAGTGTGTGTGTGTGTGAGAGTGTGTGTGTGTGTGTGTGGTGGTGGTGGGGGGGGCTAGCAAAACAACACTGCAGAGCACAGACGTTGGCTTTGAGCTCACGTCAATGGAGGAAGGTTACAGCACAGGGAGGAAGGTGGAGGAAGAGTACGGTCTACCTTGTAGGCGACTCGTGGTGGACATTTCTTTCCCAAACCTAAAGGTGGGGACATGTGGAGCAGCATCTGATACATATCGAGGTACTTGATACGGCCACTTGGTTGGAAATAAAACAAACAGAATGGAAACGGAGGAGATGGGGGAGAGGAGAAGGAGGAGAAGGAATAAAACAGGAGGAAAATGGAGAGGAAAAACAGAAATCTGTTAATAGATTTCCCAGAGTGAGATGTGTGAATGGTGGATGCCATCCTCGGCCGGGGCTCGGGATGCATCGGCGTGGAGCTCAGGATCCCTGAGAGGAGAGATGGGATGGAAGAGAGGGAGGAGGAGGAGGATGAAGGGCTGACCCAACACGCAGGATGCTGATGAGCTGAGAGAGAAATGACCGCGTCGTGACCAGGATGTCTGCCTCGGCATGCTCGCAGACATCCAACGGCGCTTCAACCAGGGTGCACGGAGACAAAGCTTTCAGTGCCGGCCTCGGCAGCCGGATGTCCTCATGGAACGCCCAATTAGCTTCTGCCTGCAGCCGGATGTCCTCATGGAACGCCAAATTAGCTTCTGCCTGCAGTTGGATGTCCTCATGGAACGCCAAATTAGCTTCCGTCTGCAGCCGGACGTCGCCATGGAATGCCAAATTAGCTTCCGTCTGCAGCCGGACGTCGCCATGGAACGCCAAATTAGCTTCCGTCTGCAGCCGGACGTCGCCATGGAACGCCAAATTAGCTTCCGTCTGCAGCCGGACGTCGCCATGGAACGCCAAATTAGCTTCTGCCTGCAGCCGGATGTCCTCATGGAACGCCAAATTAGCTTCCGTCTGCAGTTGGATGTCGCCATGGAACGCCAAATTAGCTTCCGTCTGCAGCCGGACGTCGCCATGGAATGCCAAATTAGCTTCCGTCTGCAGCCGGACGTCGCCATGGAACGCCAAATTAGCTTCCGTCTGCAGCCGGACGTCGCCATGGAACGCCAAATTAGCTTCTGCCTGCAGTTGGATGTCCTCATGGAACGCCAAATTAGCTTCCGTCTGCAGTTGGATGTCGCCATGGAACGCCAAATTAGCTTCCGTCTGCAGCCGGACGTCGCTATGGAACGCCAAATTAGCTTCCGTCTGCAGTTGGATGTTTCCATGGAACGCCAAATTAGCTTCCGTCTGCAGTTGGATGTCGCCATGGAACGCCAAATTAGCTTCCGTCTGCAGTTGGATGTCGCCATGGAACGCCAAATTAGCTTCCGTCTGCAGTTGGACGTCGCTATGGAACGCCAAATTAGCTTCCGTCTGCAGTTGGATGTCGCCATGGAACGCCAAATTAGCTTCCGTCTGCAGTTGGATGTCGCCATGGAACGCCAAATTAGCTTCCGTCTGCAGTTGGATGTCGCCATGGAACGCCAAATTAGCTTCCGTCTGCAGTTGGATGTCGCCATGGAACGCCAAATTAGCTTCCGTCTGCAGCCGGACGTCGCTATGGAACGCCAAATTAGCTTCCGTCTGCAGTTGGATGTCGCCATGGAACGCCAAATTAGCTTCCGTCTGCAGTTGGATGTCGCCATGGAACGCCAAATTAGCTTCCGTCTGCAGTTGGATGTCGCCATGGAACGCCAAATTAGCTTCCGTCTGCAGTTGGATGTCGCCATGGAACGCCAAATTAGCTTCCGTCTGCAGTTGGATGTCGCCATGGAACGCCAAATTAGCTTCCGTCTGCAGCCGGACGTCGCTATGGAACGCCAAATTAGCTTCCGTCTGCAGCCGGACGTCGCCATGGAACGCCAAATTAGCTTCCGTCTGCAGTTGGACGTCGCCATGGAACGCCAAATTAGCTTCCGTCTGCAGTTGGATGTCGCCATGGAACGCCAAATTAGCTTCCGTCTGCAGTTGGATGTCGCCATGGAACGCCAAATTAGCTTCCGTCTGCAGCCGGACGTCGCTATGGAACGCCAAATTAGCTTCCGTCTGCAGCTGGACGTCGCCATGGAACGCCAAATTAGCTTCCGTCTGCAGTTGGATGTCGCCATGGAACGCCAAATTAGCTTCCGTCTGCAGTTGGATGTCGCTATGGAACGCCAAATTAGCTTCCGTCTGCAGTTGGATGTCGCCATGGAACGCTAAATTAGCTTCCGTCTGCAGTTGGATGTCGCCATGGAACGCCAAATTAGCTTCCGTCTGCAGTTGGATGTCGCCATGGAACGCCAAATTAGCTTCCGTCTGCAGCCGGACGTCGCTATGGAACGCCAAATTAGCTTCCGTCTGCAGCCGGACGTCGCCATGGAACGCCAAATTAGCTTCTGTCTGCAGTTGGACGTCGCCATGGAACGCCAAATTAGCTTCCGTCTCCAGTTGGATGTCGCCATGGAACGCCAAATTAGCTTCCGTCTGCAGTTGGATGTCGCCATGGAACGCCAAATTAGCTTCCGTCTGTAGCCGGACGTCGCTATGGAACGCCAAATTAGCTTCCGTCTGCAGCTGGACGTCGCCATGGAACGCCAAATTAGCTTCCGTCTGCAGTTGGATGTCGCCATGGAACGCCAAATTAGCTTCCGTCTGCAGTTGGATGTCGCTATGGAACGCCAAATTAGCTTCCGTCTGCAGTTGGATGTCGCCATGGAACGCTAAATTAGCTTCCGTCTGCAGTTGGATGTCGCCATGGAACGCCAAATTAGCTTCCGTCTGCAGTTGGATGTCGCCATGGAACGCCAAATTAGCTTCCGTCTGCAGCCGGACGTCGCTATGGAACGCCAAATTAGCTTCCGTCTGCAGTTGGATGTCGCCATGGAACGCCAAATTAGCTTCCGTCTGCAGCCGGACGTCGCTATGGAACGCCAAATTAGCTTCCGTCTGCAGTTGGACGTCGCCATGGAACGCCAAATTAGCTTCCGTCTGCAGTTGGATGTCGCCATGGAACGCCAAATTAGCTTCCGTCTGCAGCCGGACGTCGCTATGGAACGCCAAATTAGCTTCCGTCTGCAGTTGGATGTCGCCATGGAACGCCAAATTAGCTTCCGTCTGCAGTTGGATGTCGCCATGGAACGCCAAATTAGCTTCCGTCTGCAGTTGGATGTCGCCATGGAACGCCAAATTAGCTTCCGTCTGCAGTTGGACGTCGCTATGGAACGCCAAATTAGCTTCCGTCTGCAGTTGGATGTCGCCATGGAACGCCAAATTAGCTTCCGTCTGCAGTTGGATGTCGCCATGGAACGCCAAATTAGCTTCCGTCTGCAGTTGGATGTCGCCATGGAACGCCAAATTAGCTTCCGTCTGCAGTTGGATGTCGCCATGGAACGCCAAATTAGCTTCCGTCTGCAGTTGGACGTCGCTATGGAACGCCAAATTAGCTTCCGTCTGCAGTTGGATGTCGCCATGGAACGCCAAATTAGCTTCCGTCTGCAGTTGGATGTCGCCATGGAATGCCAAATTAGCTTCCGTCTGCAGTTGGATGTCGCCATGGAACGCCAAATTAGCTTCCGTCTGCAGTTGGATGTCGCCATGGAACGCCAAATTAGCTTCCGTCTGCAGCCGGACGTCGCTATGGAACGCCAAATTAGCTTCCGTCTGCAGTTGGATGTCGCCATGGAACGCCAAATTAGCTTCCGTCTGCAGTTGGATGTCGCCATGGAACGCCAAATTAGCTTCCGTCTGCAGTTGGATGTCGCCATGGAACGCCAAATTAGCTTCCGTCTGCAGTTGGATGTCGCCATGGAACGCCAAATTAGCTTCCGTCTGCAGTTGGATGTCGCCATGGAACGCCAAATTAGCTTCCGTCTGCAGCCGGATGTCGCCATGGAACGCCAAATTAGCTTCCGTCTGCAGCCGGACGTCGCTATGGAACGCCAAATTAGCTTCCGTCTGCAGCCGGACGTCGCCATGGAACGCCAAATTAGCTTCTGTCTGCAGTTGGACGTCGCCATGGAACGCCAAATTAGCTTCCGTCTGCAGTTGGATGTCGCCATGGAACGCCAAATTAGCTTCCGTCTGCAGTTGGATGTCGCCATGGAACGCCAAATTAGCTTCCGTCTGTAGCCGGACGTCGCTATGGAACGCCAAATTAGCTTCCGTCTGCAGCTGGACGTCGCCATGGAACGCCAAATTAGCTTCCGTCTGCAGTTGGATGTCGCCATGGAACGCCAAATTAGCTTCCGTCTGCAGTTGGATGTCGCTATGGAACGCCAAATTAGCTTCCGTCTGCAGTTGGATGTCGCCATGGAACGCTAAATTAGCTTCCGTCTGCAGTTGGATGTCGCCATGGAACGCCAAATTAGCTTCCGTCTGCAGTTGGATGTCGCCATGGAACGCCAAATTAGCTTCCGTCTGCAGCCGGACGTCGCTATGGAACGCCAAATTAGCTTCCGTCTGCAGTTGGATGTCGCCATGGAACGCCAAATTAGCTTCCGTCTGCAGCCGGACGTCGCCATGGAACGCCAAATTAGCTTCCGTCTGCAGTTGGATGTCGCCATGGAACGCCAAATTAGCTTCCGTCTGCAGTTGGATGTCGCCATGGAACGCCAAATTAGCTTCCGTCTGCAGCCGGACGTCGCTATGGAACGCCAAATTAGCTTCCGTCTGCAGTTGGATGTCGCCATGGAACGCCAAATTAGCTTCCGTCTGCAGTTGGATGTCGCCATGGAACGCCAAATTAGCTTCCGTCTGCAGTTGGATGTCGCCATGGAACGCCAAATTAGCTTCCGTCTGCAGTTGGATGTCGCCATGGAACGCCAAATTAGCTTCCGTCTGCAGTTGGACGTCGCTATGGAACGCCAAATTAGCTTCCGTCTGCAGTTGGATGTCGCCATGGAACGCCAAATTAGCTTCCGTCTGCAGTTGGATGTCGCCATGGAATGCCAAATTAGCTTCCGTCTGCAGTTGGATGTCGCCATGGAACGCCAAATTAGCTTCCGTCTGCAGTTGGATGTCGCCATGGAACGCCAAATTAGCTTCCGTCTGCAGCCGGACGTCGCTATGGAACGCCAAATTAGCTTCCGTCTGCAGTTGGATGTCGCCATGGAACGCCAAATTAGCTTCCGTCTGCAGTTGGATGTCGCCATGGAACGCCAAATTAGCTTCCGTCTGCAGTTGGATGTCGCCATGGAACGCCAAATTAGCTTCCGTCTGCAGTTGGATGTCGCCATGGAACGCCAAATTAGCTTCCGTCTGCAGTTGGATGTCGCCATGGAACGCCAAATTAGCTTCCGTCTGCAGCCGGATGTCGCCATGGAACGCCAAATTAGCTTCCGTCTGCAGCCGGACGTCGCTATGGAACGCCAAATTAGCTTCCGTCTGCAGCCGGACGTCGCCATGGAACGCCAAATTAGCTTCTGTCTGCAGTTGGACGTCGCCATGGAACGCCAAATTAGCTTCCGTCTGCAGTTGGATGTCGCCATGGAACGCCAAATTAGCTTCCGTCTGCAGTTGGATGTCGCCATGGAACGCCAAATTAGCTTCCGTCTGTAGCCGGACGTCGCTATGGAACGCCAAATTAGCTTCCGTCTGCAGCTGGACGTCGCCATGGAACGCCAAATTAGCTTCCGTCTGCAGTTGGATGTCGCCATGGAACGCCAAATTAGCTTCCGTCTGCAGTTGGATGTCGCTATGGAACGCCAAATTAGCTTCCGTCTGCAGTTGGATGTCGCCATGGAACGCTAAATTAGCTTCCGTCTGCAGTTGGATGTCGCCATGGAACGCCAAATTAGCTTCCGTCTGCAGTTGGATGTCGCCATGGAACGCCAAATTAGCTTCCGTCTGCAGCCGGACGTCGCTATGGAACGCCAAATTAGCTTCCGTCTGCAGTTGGATGTCGCCATGGAACGCCAAATTAGCTTCCGTCTGCAGCCGGACGTCGCCATGGAACGCCAAATTAGCTTCCGTCTGCAGTTGGATGTCGCCATGGAACGCCAAATTAGCTTCCGTCTGCAGCTGGATGTCGCCATGGAACGCCAAATTAGCTTCCGTCTGCAGCCGGACGTCGCTATGGAACGCCAAATTAGCTTCCGTCTGCAGTTGGATGTCGCCATGGAACGCCAAATTAGCTTCCGTCTGCAGTTGGATGTCGCCATGGAACGCCAAATTAGCTTCCGTCTGCAGTTGGATGTCGCCATGGAACGCCAAATTAGCTTCCGTCTGCAGTTGGATGTCGCCATGGAACGCCAAATTAGCTTCCGTCTGCAGTTGGATGTCGCCATGGAACGCCAAATTAGCTTCCGTCTGCAGCCGGACGTCGCTATGGAACGCCAAATTAGCTTCCGTCTGCAGCCGGACGTCGCCATGGAACGCCAAATTAGCTTCTGTCTGCAGTTGGACGTCGCCATGGAACGCCAAATTAGCTTCCGTCTGCAGTTGGATGTCGCCATGGAACGCCAAATTAGCTTCCGTCTGCAGTTGGATGTCGCCATGGAACGCCAAATTAGCTTCCGTCTGCAGTTGGATGTCGCCATGGAACGCCAAATTAGCTTCCGTCTGCAGTTGGATGTCGCTATGGAACGCCAAATTAGCTTCCGTCTGCAGTTGGATGTCGCCATGGAACGCCAAATTAGCTTCCGTCTGCAGCCGGACGTCGCTATGGAACGCCAAATTAGCTTCCGTCTGCAGCTGGACGTCGCCATGGAACGCCAAATTAGCTTCCGTCTGCAGTTGGATGTCGCCATGGAACGCCAAATTAGCTTCCGTCTGCAGTTGGATGTCGCTATGGAACGCCAAATTAGCTTCCGTCTGCAGTTGGATGTCGCCATGGAACGCCAAATTAGCTTCCGTCTGCAGTTGGATGTCGCCATGGAACGCCAAATTAGCTTCCGTCTGCAGTTGGATGTCGCCATGGAACGCTAAATTAGCTTCCGTCTGCAGTTGGATGTCGCCATGGAACGCCAAATTAGCTTCCGTCTGCAGTTGGATGTCGCCATGGAACGCCAAATTAGCTTCCGTCTGCAGCCGGACGTCGCTATGGAACGCCAAATTAGCTTCCGTCTGCAGCCGGACGTCGCCATGGAACGCCAAATTAGCTTCCGTCTGCAGCCGGACGTCGCTATGGAACGCCAAATTAGCTTCCGTCTGCAGTTGGATGTCGCCATGGAACGCCAAATTAGCTTCCGTCTGCAGTTGGATGTCGCCATGGAACGCCAAATTAGCTTCCGTCTGCAGCCGGACGTCGCTATGGAACGCCAAATTAGCTTCCGTCTGCAGCTGGACGTCGCCATGGAACGCCAAATTAGCTTCCGTCTGCAGTTGGATGTCGCCATGGAACGCCAAATTAGCTTCCGTCTGCAGTTGGATGTCGCTATGGAACGCCAAATTAGCTTCCGTCTGCAGTTGGATGTCGCCATGGAACGCCAAATTAGCTTCCGTCTGCAGTTGGATGTCGCCATGGAACGCTAAATTAGCTTCCGTCTGCAGTTGGATGTCGCCATGGAACGCCAAATTAGCTTCCGTCTGCAGTTGGATGTCGCCATGGAACGCCAAATTAGCTTCCGTCTGCAGCCGGACGTCGCTATGGAACGCCAAATTAGCTTCCGTCTGCAGCTGGACGTCGCCATGGAACGCCAAATTAGCTTCCGTCTGCAGTTGGATGTCGCCATGGAACGCCAAATTAGCTTCCGTCTGCAGTTGGATGTCGCCATGGAACGCTAAATTAGCTTCCGTCTGCAGTTGGATGTCGCCATGGAACGCCAAATTAGCTTCCGTCTGCAGTTGGATGTCGCCATGGAACGCCAAATTAGCTTCCGTCTGCAGTTGGATGTCGCCATGGAACGCCAAATTAGCTTCCGTCTGCAGTTGGATGTCGCTATGGAACGCTAAATTAGCTTCCGTCTGCAGTTGGATGTCGCCATGGAACGCCAAATTAGCTTCCGTCTGCAGTTGGATGTCGCCATGGAACGCCAAATTAGCTTCCGTCTGCAGCCGGACGTCGCTATGGAACGCCAAATTAGCTTCCGTCTGCAGCCGGACGTCGCCATGGAACGCCAAATTAGCTTCTGTCTGCAGTTGGACGTCGCCATGGAACGCCAAATTAGCTTCCGTCTGCAGTTGGATGTCGCCACGGAACGCCAAATTAGCTTCCGTCTGCAGTTGGATGTCGCCATGGAACGCCAAATTAGCTTCCGTCTGCAGCCGGACGTCGCTATGGAACGCCAAATTAGCTTCCGTCTGCAGCTGGACGTCGCCATGGAACGCCAAATTAGCTTCCGTCTGCAGTTGGATGTCGCCATGGAACGCCAAATTAGCTTCCGTCTGCAGTTGGATGTCGCTATGGAACGCCAAATTAGCTTCCGTCTGCAGTTGGATGTCGCCATGGAACGCTAAATTAGCTTCCGTCTGCAGTTGGATGTCGCCATGGAACGCCAAATTAGCTTCCGTCTGCAGTTGGATGTCGCCATGGAACGCCAAATTAGCTTCCGTCTGCAGTTGGATGTCGCCATGGAACGCCAAATTAGCTTCCGTCTGCAGCCGGACGTCGCTATGGAACGCCAAATTAGCTTCCGTCTGCAGCCGGACGTCGCCATGGAACGCCAAATTAGCTTCCGTCTGCAGCCGGACGTCGCTATGGAACGCCAAATTAGCTTCCGTCTGCAGTTGGATGTCGCCATGGAACGCCAAATTAGCTTCCGTCTGCAGTTGGATGTCGCCATGGAACGCCAAATTAGCTTCCGTCTGCAGCCGGACGTCGCTATGGAACGCCAAATTAGCTTCCGTCTGCAGCTGGACGTCGCCATGGAACGCCAAATTAGCTTCCGTCTGCAGTTGGATGTCGCCATGGAACGCCAAATTAGCTTCCGTCTGCAGTTGGATGTCGCCATGGAACGCCAAATTAGCTTCCGTCTGCAGTTGGATGTCGCCATGGAACGCCAAATTAGCTTCCGTCTGCAGCCGGACGTCGCTATGGAACGCCAAATTAGCTTCCGTCTGCAGCTGGACGTCGCCATGGAACGCCAAATTAGCTTCCGTCTGCAGTTGGATGTCGCCATGGAACGCCAAATTAGCTTCCGTCTGCAGTTGGATGTCGCTATGGAACGCCAAATTAGCTTCCGTCTGCAGTTGGATGTCGCCATGGAACGCTAAATTAGCTTCCGTCTGCAGTTGGATGTCGCCATGGAACGCCAAATTAGCTTCCGTCTGCAGTTGGATGTCGCCATGGAACGCCAAATTAGCTTCCGTCTGCAGTTGGACGTCGCCATGGAACGCCAAATTAGCTTCCGTCTGCAGTTGGATGTCGCCATGGAACGCCAAATTAGCTTCCGTCTGCAGTTGGATGTCGCCATGGAACGCTAAATTAGCTTCCGTCTGCAGTTGGATGTCGCCATGGAACGCCAAATTAGCTTCCGTCTGCAGTTGGATGTCGCCATGGAACGCCAAATTAGCTTCCGTCTGCAGTTGGACGTCGCCATGGAACGCCAAATTAGCTTCCGTCTGCAGTTGGATGTCGCCATGGAACGCCAAATTAGCTTCCGTCTGCAGTTGGATGTCGCCATGGAACGCTAAATTAGCTTCCGTCTGCAGTTGGATGTCGCCATGGAACGCCAAATTAGCTTCCGTCTGCAGTTGGATGTCGCCATGGAACGCCAAATTAGCTTCCGTCTGCAGTTGGATGTCGCCATGGAACGCCAAATTAGCTTCCGTCTGCAGTTGGATGTCGCTATGGAACGCCAAATTAGCTTCCATCTGCAGTTGGATGTCGCCATGGAACGCCAAATTAGCTTCCGGCTGCAGCCGGACGTCGCCATGGAACGCCAAATTAGCTTCCGTCTGCAGCCGGACGTCGCCATGGAACGCCATTCCGATCAGTTTCCTGTCATTTCTACAAATCCTCAGTTCCTCCACGCGGAAGGCGGATTGGTGGATGGAATGTTGGACATGCAGCTTGGCGGCATGTTGGGACATCGCCGGTGCTTTGAAAGCTTTGTTTCCTCTCCGGCATCATTAACCAAAGCCAGACAGTTTGGAAGGGTGGGTGCTAGAGTAGAGGCGATTTCATTGGTGCACAGCCATTCAGGTAAAAAGTCTCTGGGCAGAGAGGTACACAAAGCACCCTAGTGAGAGAAATGTCTGGTGATTGCAAACCTTGTATGCTACCCTATTAGGGCAGTTCTTCCCTAAGCCAAGAGGGGGTGAGATAACACGTAACAAATTGTACATATCCTTATAGGAAATCCGTCCGCTGCGGAAAAGAACACATACATAAACAAACGTTCAGGACAGCTTGAAGGCAAATCATGTTCATCAGTGGGCTCGCTGCAAGAGAGAGGGTAAGGAAGTCAGGGTGGCTACTCCCTCCCCTCTGAGACCTAGACAGGAGGCGGGGACATACCAAGCAGCCGGGTCGTACTCGGCCCAAACCCGGATGAACTCATCGAGATGATGAGGCCCCAGGATAGAGGAGTCCCTGGTGAGGTACTCGAAGTTGTCCATGATGACGGCCACAAACAGGTTCAGCATCTGGAACAGAGTTGGAGAAGCTTTCAGGTCGCTTTTACTCGTTATGATTTTCACCCTACATCCAATTTATATGTAAACACTTGGGTTCCCAGTGGAGATGCCTGATATCCGCCGACATCGGCATTAAAACCAAATATCGGAACTTATCTAAATCAGTTTATAGTTTCTTTAATGACAAAACTTTTACACAACAAGCAGATATTAAACATCTTTAGCTATGTCTCTTTTACTCAGACTGTCCAGATAAGTATATCGTTGTACGCAGATAAAACTGAAAATTTTCCGATCTCGCAGTGAGGAAGAATCATTCACAACATTCCTGATCCAGATGTTGATCCAGATCAGAGACCAGGTGCCGTCCTCAGAAACACATCATGAAGATCCTCCAGGAGTTTTACGTACAAACCGACATACAGACGTCAGAAACGTAACGAAAACTTGGCCGTAACGAAAACTCGGCAGAGGTACAACCATGAAATGCTCTGTAGTGTTGGAGGCGGGAAACATTGGAAACATGCAGGCAGTCCTGCGCAGGTCCAGTTCTACCACCCCGCATGTGCCCAAACCCGTTGGGATCACTAAACCCAGCCAGGTGTCTAGACCTGACCCGACCCGTTACAGTACGCCCCGCGACCCGGGGAGGGGGGTCTGCCTCGACCCATCCTGCTTTATTTCGGATGCTTCTGTTGGGGAACCAATCTGATCCGACCCAGAAGGGTGGAGCTTGACACAATGCAGCCCTTTGATTGGTTGAAAGAAAAAGTCCCTTCCTGTGCGACCTGGCACAGAATCAGGATTGGCTCCTTGTTTAGACCACGCTACGAAGCACAAACCAGGGTGGTCCGGTCCTTCAGGACCACAATCCTGCAGGTTTTTCCATATATCCCCGCTCCAACACACCTGACTCAAACTAATCAGTCATGTGAGCCAGATGTGTTGGAGCAGGGATACATGGAAAACCTGCAGGACAGGAGGCACTCCTGCCGTAAACTGTTGGAAGACCTGCTGACAACCATAGGATCACTATTGACAAGCAAATCTGTAAAAGTGACGTCCTCGTCGACATCTCGCATTGTTTGCCCTCCTCCTCTCCGTGTGTCGGTTCGTTGGATCACAACGCTGTTCGCCGAAGACCGGCAACGATCCCGATACACCGACTCGTATGTAAACTAAACTAAACCCAGAAACTACAAAGAAGAAGTGCTCTTATCGAAAGCCGAGCAGACGTCCGGCGTGTTTCAGTACTGACCAGGAAGGAGCAGAGGAAGATGAAGGAGACAAAGTAGAAGTAGGCGAAATCACTGCCGCACTCCTTCCCAGCCGTTCCCGACAGCTCGTCACAGGGCCGGCGGCTCAGACATGATAGCATGATCTCATGCCAGGCCTCTCCGGTGGCGCTCCTGATCCGGAGAAACACACACACACACACACACACACACACACACACACACACACACACACACACACACAGAAGCCTTTACATTTCCCATCCGGGTCAGTGAAAACGTTTCTGTCAGGGATGAAACTCCAACCAGCGATTTGCAAGGTTTAGTTTTGTTAACTGAGGTGATTTTTCTAAATTTTCACATCGGACAGAACGGACCAATCAGAGAGAGCGTGTAGATGTCAGAGCCGGTCGCGAGCTCTGTGAGCATCACTTTGACCTGCTGCTTCATTCAGACGTTGTTTCACCATGGCAACCATGCTAGAGCGCCTTCTGGTCTTCTTTTTCTCCTCTTCTTCTAGCTAGCAGCTAGCAGACGCTCACACTGTCCCACGGACGTCATGAAACCGCCGTGGTCCAGCTTCAGGTCCTGGACTGAAACAGGATGAACCCAGCGCCACTTCACCACCATATTGTCCTCGCTCAAAGCTTTTCTGGCAGCGAAACAACACATCAAATCCCAATGGAGTTGAAAAGAAAGAAGAGAGGATGCAGAGCGGGAGTCAGACAGAGGAGAAAGCTATGGAGATTTAAATCATTTCTCCCGACCGTCCTCATGGGTAATGTGAGATCGCTAGCTAACAAAACGGACGAGCTGGAGATGCTAACAAGGTCTCAGAAAGAATACAGAGAGTGCAGTATTATGTGCTTCACCGAGACATGGCTGCATGAACACATCCCTGACTGTAATGTGTCTGTACCGGGCTTTAAAACGGTCCGTGCAGACCGCAGTAGACAACACAGCGGAAAGCTAAAGGGTGGTGGAATTGCAGTGCTGGTTAACCAGCGTTGGTGTCATCCTGGACATGTTACTGTCAAGGAGAAGATATGCACAAGGGACATGGAACTGTTAGCTGTGAGCTTCCGTCCATATTATTTACCCAGAGAGTTTACCTGTGTTATTCTGGTAGCGGTTTATATAATACCTGGTACCGCACCAGACAGAGCCTGTGATGTCATCAGCTCCGTCGTTGCTCGGCTACAAACACAGCATCCAAACTCATTCATGGCGATCTCCGGAGACTTCAACAACGTCTCCCTCTCTGCAACTCTACCAACATTCCAGCAGTTTGTCAGCTGCTCCACCAGAGAAAATAAGATGTTGGACTTATTTTATGCAAATATGAATAATGGATCCAGTTGTTCTGCCCTGCCTCCTTTAGGAAGATCTGACCATAATCTGGTTCTTCTCACCTCCACCTACAAGCCCATCGTTCAGCAGCAACCAGTCATCACAAAGACTATCAAAATCTGGTCTGCTGAAGCTGAAGGTGCTCTTAGAGGAGGCTTTGAGGCTACAGACTGGAACGTCCTCTGTGAACCTCATGGAGACGACATCAACGCCATGACTGAGTGTGGGACAGATTACATAAACTTCTGTGTGAACAGCATCGTCCCAACAAGAACAGTGAGGTGCTTCCCCAATAACAAACCCTGGATCACCAGTGACCTGAAAAAGCTGCTGAACATCAAAAAGAAAGCCTTCAGGGATGGAGACAGGGAGTTATTGAGGGCAACACAAAAACAACTTAAAACCCAAACTAAGAAGTGCAAGGAGGACTACAGGAAGAAGTTAGAAAGTCAGCTCCAGCAGAATAACCTGAGGGATGTGTGGTCTGGAATGAAGAAGATCACCGGCTTCAAGTTAAAGGGGGACCAGCCTGATGGAGGTCTGGACAGAGCTAATGAGCTGAACATATTCTTCAGCAGGTTCAGTTCACCCCCTACCTCCAGCCCAACAGACCACACACCCTCCATAAGCCCACTGCTTTCCTGTCACGCCTCCAATCTGTCACCCTGCAGCTCAGTCATGGACCAGAACACAGCTTCATCTCCCTCCACATCAGGACATCCTGAGACCTCCACCTTGTTTGTCTCCTGCAATCAGGTTAAGAAGCAACTTGAGAAACTGCACCAGAACAAGGCTGCAGGTCCAGATGGTGTCAGTCCCAGAGTTCTCAAGACCTGCTCAGAACAACTATGTCCGATTCTCCAGCACCTTTTCAACACCAGTCTGAGACAAAATAGAGTCCCAGTGCTGTGGAAAACCTCCTGCCTTGTTCCAGTGCCTAAAAAAACACAACCAGCTGAACCAAGTGACTACAGACCAGTTGCCCTGACATCTCACATCATGAAAGTCCTGGAGAGACTCTTACTGGCTCACCTCAACAAGCAAGTAAACACCTTTCAGGACCCATTCCAGTTTGCATATCGTAATGGACTTGGGGTTGAAGATGCCATCATATACCTGCTCCAGAGAGCACACTCTCATCTGGACCATTCAGGCAGCACTCTGAGGGTCATGTTCTTTCATTTCTCAGTGCTTTTAATACCATTCAGCCTGCTTTGTTATGTGAGAAGCTCCATAAATTCCAGGTGGATACCTCCACAACCACCTGGATCTATGACTACCTCACAAACAGACCCCAGTTTGTGAGACTGAAAGGTTGTGTGTCTGAGATGGAGGTCAGCAGCACTGGTGCACCACAAGGAACTGTACTCTGGCCATTCCTCTTCACTCTGTACACCTCAGACTTCCAGTACAACTCTGAGTCCTGTCATCTGCAGAAATACTCTGATGACTCTGCAGTTGTGGGGTGTATCAGGGATGGACAAGAAGCAGAGTACAGAGAACTGGTCAGTCAGTTTGTTAAATGCTGCGGTGACAATCATCTCATATTAAATAGCAGCAAAACAAAAGAGATGATTGTTGACTTCAGGAGGAAGAAGAATAAACAAAGCACTGTTTCCATCCTGGGAGAGGAGGTGGAGGTGGTGGAGGAATACAAGTATCTTGGAGTTCAGCTGGACAACAAACTGGACTGGAAATGCAACACTGACTACATCTACAAGAAAGGTCAGAGCAGACTGTACTTCTTAAGGAAGCTGAGATGGTTTAACGTCTGCACCAAGATGTTGCATATCTTCTATAAGTCTGTTGTGGAGAGTGCAGTCAGCTTTGCAGCATCTGCTGGGGTAGTAGCATCAGAACCAGAGACTTGAAGAGAATCAACAAACTGATCCAGAAAGCTGCTTCTGTGCTTGGAGTAACTCTGGAGCCGCTGGAGCTGATTGTCCAAAGAAGAATGCTGCACAAGCTGATGAAGATGATGGAGGATTCTTCACACCCTCTCCACAACACAGTGATGAAACAACAAAGTGTGTTCAGTGAGAGGCTTCTTCAGGTCCCATGTAAGACTGAAAGATACAGAAGATCATTCCTGCCAGCAGCCATCAGCCTCCAGAACAAGACCTCCTCTAGTTGTTATTATTATATACTACACTATTTCCCTTTGAGGATTAATAAAGTACTTTTCATTTCATTTCATTTCATTTCATTGTCCATGTCGTGCCCAGCCAGGTTGGCCCGCACGGCCAAAGCAGTGTTGTACGCTGAGATACACAACTGGAGCTCCCACGCTGGCCGGAAGCACAAGAACAATGATGCTGGAGGGAAACCAATAAGAATGTGTAGCAGAGAAGATAAACTGGAATTTAATTCACACGTCTAAACTGGTTTTTGTTCATTTGTCTTTAACTGATCAAAGACTTCAGACTGAAAGAAAATTCTTCCTTTTTTTCTGTGTGTCTGGTTTAAAGGGTTAAACTACTCTACTGGTCTAAACCCTGCTGGTGTCGGTCGTCCGGACTGGTGTTTTCTGAGCGTGGGGAGAACGCATGCTGAAGAGATTTTACCTGAACAGGAGCATGAGAGCCTGCAGGAAGGTGCGGAAGTTGTTGTGGTGATTGATCGCTGTATCTTCATTCAGGTCGATGTTGCCAAACACCTAAAGCAGAGTCGGGGACAAGGGTTAGTCGTGTCCTACCAGTGCTGGTTTCAGGCCTCGTCAGGATCTGCTGCAACCACAGGCTCACGCACCTGCATCCCGATGATGGCGTAAATGAAGAACAGCATGGCGATGAGCAGGCAGACGTAAGGCAGCGCCTGAAGGGAACAAACCACAACAAGCTTTGTTAATCGTGCCCACTCTACCGCGGAGCTGCAGGGTACGGCTGATGTGCGCATCGCCAGACTTCTGCTGAACTAAGAAAAAACAAACACAAGTACTCAGAGCCAGCTCATCCAGCCTTGAATCTTCGTCTCCACGCCTGGATTTGGAGATAGATTCCACTCTTCCCAGTAGATCCAGCTGTCAGGCTGGATGAGGAACACTGATGAGAGCATGTTCAGGTCCGGGTTCTGGCTGAACCGTTCAGGGCGTTGCTTCATGGAACCATAGCTCCAGTCTGACAGCATCATCAACTCTGTGCTAAAACTGTGACAAGGCTGCAGCTTAAATCAGCTCCACATCATGATGCTGCCACCACCATGCTTCGCTGTTGGTCGGGTGATCGTCAGTCTTTGCCAGTTTAAGTGGCTAGGGCATCTGGTTAGGATGCATCCTGGACGCCTCGCTGATGAGGTGTTCCCGGCACGTCCCCGTGGGAACAGATCCTCGGGAAGACCCAGGATAACCTGGAGGTATTGGATCTACTGACAGGCCTGGGATTGGACCTGGGATCGGACCAGGCTCCGCTGTGACCCAACCTGGGATTCGCTGCAGGGAAATGGATGGACTGAAGGTTGATCTTATAATAAAAGTTCTTGAACCTCGCTGAAGGCTTAACGGTTCCCTGACTTTCCCTTTGCCGCCAACGCTGATAACTTTCAGCTCTTGGTGTTATTTGTCGCCTCCATTCATCGAGCCCATCAGGATGAAAACCTGCAGGGGGTCTGAATATTGTCCAAATGTAGTGTATGAGTAAGTACCTTAAAGGACTGGACGAAGGTCCACAGCAGGATGCGGATGGTGTAGCCCTGCCTCAGTAGCTTAATGAGCCGAGCTGCTCTGAAGAGCCTCAGGAAGCTGAGATTCAGCAGTTTGTTCTGTCGGATGCAAACAGGACATGGATCAGTCACACATCATGTCATCAGCAGGAAGAAACGTCCCTTCAGCTGCTTTAAACAAGGCATCTGAGCAGAAACTGACAGCCTTTGCACACCAGGACTGAAGCGAATAAACACCAAACTGCCGATAGGTCAGACCTAAATTATCAACGTTTCTGTCGGTTCACACCAAGAGGTTGTGAAAATGTTACAGAAATATAACGATAAACGTAGGCTGGATTCAGCATGAAGCCATGATAACAGTGTGCTGATGCTGATTCCTGATCTTGAAAAGTTCTGGCAAAACTTGGGGAGTTTCCGTGGTCCACCCGAAGCTGGACCGCGACTGCTTTTAAGACGTCCTGAAGCCGGACCAGGACCGCTTTTAGGACGTCCTGAAGCCGGACCAGGACCGCTTTTAGGACGTCTTGAAGCCGGACCAGGACCGCTTTTAGGACGTCTTGAAGCCGGACCAGGACCGCTTTTAGGACGTCTTGAAGCCGGACCAGGACCGCTTTTAGGACGTCTTGAAGCCGGACCAGGACCGCTTTTAGGACGTCTTGAAGCTGGACCAGGACCGCTTTTAGGACGTCTTGAAGCCGGACCAGGACCGCTTTTAGGACGTCTTGAAGCCGGACCAGGACCGCTTTTAGGACGTCCTGAAGCTGGACCAGGACCGCTTTTAGGACGTCTTGAAGCCGGACCAGGACCGCTTTTAGGACGTCTTGAAGCCGGACCAGGACCGCTTTTAGGACGTCTTGAAGCCGGACCAGGACCGCTTTTAGGACGTCTTGAAGCTGGACCAGGACCGCTTTTAGGACGTCCTGAAGCCGGACCAGGACCGCTTTTAGGACGTCTTGAAGCCGGACCAGGACCGCTTTTAGGACGTCTTGAAGCTGGACCAGGACCGCTTTTAGGACGTCTTGAAGCCGGACCAGGACCGCTTTTAGGACGTCTTGAAGCCGGACCAGGACCGCTTTTAGGACGTCTTGAAGCCGGACCAGGACCGCTTTTAGGACGTCTTGAAGCCGGACCAGGACCGCTTTTAGGACGTCTTGAAGCCGGACCAGGACCGCTTTTAGGACGTCTTGAAGCCGGACCAGGACCGCTTTTAGGACGTCTTGAAGCCGGACCAGGACCGCTTTTAGGACGTCTTGAAGCCGGACCAGGACCGCTTTTAGGACGTCTTGAAGCCGGACCAGGACCGCTTTTAGGACGTCTTGAAGCTGGACCAGGACCGCTTTTAGGACGTCTTGAAGCTGGACCAGGACCGCTTTTAGGACGTCTTGAAGCCGGACCAGGACCGCTTTTAGGACATCCCAAAGCTGGACCAGGACCGCTTTTAGGACGTCTTGAAGCCGGACCAGGACCGCTTTTAGGACGTCCCAAAGCTGGACCAGGACCACTTTTAGGACGTCTTGAAGCCGGACCAGGACCGCTTTTAGGACGTCTTGAAGCCGGACCAGGACCGCTTTTAGGACGTCTTGAAGCCGGACCAGGACCGCTTTTAGGACGTCTTGAAGCCGGACCAGGACCGCTTTTAGGACATCTTGAAGCTGGACCAGGACCGCTTTTAGGACGTCTTGAAGCCGGACCAGGACCGCTTTTAGGACATCCAAAAGCTGGACCAGGACCGCTTTTAGGAAATCCCAAAGCTGGACCAGGACCGCTTTTAGGACGTCTTGAAGCCGGACCAGGACCGCTTTTAGGACGTCTTGAAGCCGGACCAGGACCGCTTTTAGGACGTCCCAAAGCCGGACCAGGACCGCTTTTAGGACGTCTTGAAGCTGGACCAGGACCGCTTTTAGGACGTCTTGAAGCCGGACCAGGACCGCTTTTAGGACGTCTTGAAGCCGGACCAGGACCGCTTTTAGGACGTCTTGAAGCCGGACCAGGACCGCTTTTAGGACGTCTTGAAGCTGGACCAGGACCGCTTTTAGGACGTCTTGAAGCCGGACCAGGACCGCTTTTAGGACGTCTTGAAGCCGGACCAGGACCGCTTTTAGGACGTCTTGAAGCCGGACCAGGACCGCTTTTAGGACGTCTTGAAGCCGGACCAGGACCGCTTTTAGGACGTCTTGAAGCCGGACCAGGACCGCTTTTAGGACGTCTTGAAGGCGGACCAGGACCGCTTTTAGGACATCCCAAAGCAGGACCAGGACCGCTTTTAGGGCGTCTTGAAGCCGGACCAGGACCGCTTTTAGGACGTCTTGAAGCCGGACCAGGACCGCTTTTAGGACGTCCCAAAGCTGGACCAGGACCGCTTTTAGGACGTCTTGAAGCCGGACCAGGACCGCTTTTAGGACGTCCCAAAGCTGGACCAGGACCACTTTTAGGACGTCTTGAAGCCGGACCAGGACCGCTTTTAGGACATCCCAAAGCAGGACCAGGACCGCTTTTAGGGCGTCTTGAAGCCGGACCAGGACCGCTTTTAGGACGTCTTGAAGCCGGACCAGGACCGCTTTTAGGACGTCTTGAAGCCGGACCAGGACCGCTTTTAGGACGTCCCAAAGCTGGACCAGGACCGCTTTTAGGACGTCCCAAAGCTGGACCAGGACCACTTTTAGGACGTCTTGAAGCTGGACCAGGACCGCTTTTAGGACATCCCAAAGCTGGACCAGGACCACTTTTAGGACGTCTTGAAGCCGGACCAGGACCGCTTTTAGGACATCCCAAAGCTGGACCAGGACCACTTTTAGGACGTCTTGAAGGCGGACCAGGACCGCTTTTAGGACATCCCAAAGCAGGACCAGGACCGCTTTTAGGGCGTCTTGAAGCCGGACCAGGACCGCTTTTAGGACGTCTTGAAGCCGGACCAGGACAGCTTTTAGGACGTCCCAAAGCTGGACCAGGACCACTTTTAGGACGTCTTGAAGGCGGACCAGGACCGCTTTTAGGACATCCCAAAGCAGGACCAGGACCGCTTTTAGGGCGTCTTGAAGCCGGACCAGGACCGCTTTTAGGACGTCTTGAAGCCGGACCAGGACCGCTTTTAGGACATCCCAAAGCTGGACCAGGACCACTTTTAGGACGTCTTGAAGCTGGACCAGGACCACTTTTAGGACATCCCAAAGCTGGACCAGGACCGCTTTTAGGACGTCTTGAAGCCGGACCAGGACCACTTTTAGGACGTCTTGAAGCTGGACCAGGACCGCTTTTAGGACGTCTTGAAGCTGGACCAGGACCGCTTTTAGGACGTCCCAAAGCTGGACCAGGACCGCTTTTAGGACGTCCCAAAGCAGGACCAGGACCGCTTTTAGGACGTCTTGAAGCCGGACCAGGACCACTTTTAGGACGTCTTGAAGCCGGACCAGGACCGCTTTTAGGACGTCTTGAAGCCGGACCAGGACCGCTTTTAGGACGTCTTGAAGCTGGACCAGGACCGCTTTTAGGACGTCTTGAAGCCGGACCAGGACCGCTTTTAGGACGTCTTGAAGCCGGACCAGGACCGCTTTTAGGACGTCTTGAAGCCGGACCAGGACCGCTTTTAGGACGTCTTGAAGCCGGACCAGGACCGCTTTTAGGACGTCTTGAAGCCGGACCAGGACCGCTTTTAGGACGTCTTGAAGCCGGACCAGGACCGCTTTTAGGACGTCCTGAAGCTGGACCAGGACCGCTTTTAGGACGTCTTGAAGCCGGACCAGGACCGCTTTTAGGACGTCTTGAAGCTGGACCAGGACCGCTTTTAGGACGTCTTGAAGCTGGACCAGGACCGCTTTTAGGACGTCTTGAAGCCGGACCAGGACCGCTTTTAGGACGTCTTGAAGCTGGACCAGGACCGCTTTTAGGACGTCTTGAAGCTGGACCAGGACCGCTTTTAGGACGTCTTGAAGCTGGACCAGGACCGCTTTTAGGACGTCTTGAAGCCGGACCAGGACCGCTTTTAGGACGTCTTGAAGCCGGACCAGGACCGCTTTTAGGACGTCTTGAAGCCGGACCAGGACCGCTTTTAGGACGTCTTGAAGCCGGACCAGGACCGCTCTTAGGACGTCTTGAAGCCGGACCAGGACCGCTTTTAGGACGTCTTGAAGCCGGACCAGGACCGCTCTTAGGACGTCTTGAAGCCGGACCAGGACCGCTTTTAGGACGTCTTGAAGCCGGACCAGGACCGCTCTTAGGACGTCTTGAAGCCGGACCAGGACCGCTTTTAGGACATCCCAAAGCTGGACCAGGACCGCTTTTAGGACGTCTTGAAGCCGGACCAGGACCGCTTTTAGGACGTCCCAAAGCTGGACCAGGACCGCTTTTAGGACGTCTTGAAGCTGGACCAGGACCGCTTTTAGGACGTCTTGAAGCCGGACCAGGACCGCTTTTAGGACATCCCAAAGCTGGACCAGGACCGCTTTTAGGACATCCCGAAGCCGGACCAGGACCGCTTTTAGGACGTCTTGAAGCCGGACCAGGACCGCTTTTAGGACGTCTTGAAGCTGGACCAGGACCGCTTTTAGGACGTCTTGAAGCCGGACCAGGACCGCTTTTAGGACGTCTTGAAGCTGGACCAGGACCGCTTTTAGGACGTCTTGAAGCCGGACCAGGACCGCTTTTAGGACGTCTTGAAGCCGGACCAGGACCGCTTTTAGGACATCCGAAAGCTGGACCAGGACCGCTTTTAGGACGTCTTGAAGCCGGACCAGGACCGCTTTTAGGACATCCCAAAGCTGGACCAGGACCGCTTTTAGGACATCCCAAAGCCGGACCAGGACCGCTTTTCGGATGTCTTGAAGCTGAACCAGGACCGCTTTTAGGACGTCTTGAAGCTGGACCAGGACCGCTTTTAGGACGTCCCAAAGCTGGACCAGGACCGCTTTTAGGACGTCCCAAAGCTGGACCAGGACCGCTTTTAGGACGTCCCAAAGCTGGACCAGGACCACTTTTAGGACGTCTTGAAGCTGGACCAGGACCGCTTTTAGGACGTCTTGAAGCCGGACCAGGACCGCTTTTAGGACGTCTTGAAGCCGGACCAGGACCGCTTTTAGGACATCCCAAAGCTGGACCAGGACCGCTTTTAGGACGTCTTGAAGCTGGACCAGGACCGCTTTTAGGACGTCTTGAAGCCGGACCAGGACCGCTTTTAGGACATCCCAAAGCTGGACCAGGACCGCTTTTAGGACGTCTTGAAGCCGGACCAGGACCGCTTTTAGGACGTCTTGAAGCCGGACCAGGACCGCTTTTAGGACGTCTTGAAGCCGGACCAGGACCGCTTTTAGGACGTCCCAAAGCTGGACCAGGACCACTTTTAGGACGTCTTGAAGCCGGACCAGGACCGCTTTTAGGACGTCTTGAAGCTGGACCAGGACCGCTTTTAGGACGTCTTGAAGCCGGACCAGGACCGCTTTTAGGACGTCTTGAAGCCGGACCAGGACCGCTTTTAGGACATCCCAAAGCTGGACCAGGACCGCTTTTAGGACGTCTTGAAGCCGGACCAGGACCGCTTTTAGGACGTCTTGAAGCCGGACCAGGACCGCTTTTAGGACGTCCCAAAGCTGGACCAGGACCACTTTTAGGACGTCTTGAAGCCGGACCAGGACCGCTTTTAGGACATCCCAAAGCTGGACCAGGACCGCTTTTAGGACGTCTTGAAGTTGGACCAGGACCGCTTTTAGGACGTCTTGAAGCCGGACCAGGACCGCTTTTAGGACGTCCCAAAGCCGGACCAGGACCGCTTTTAGGACGTCTTGAAGCCGGACCAGGACCGCTTTTAGGACGTCTTGAAGCCGGACCAGGACCGCTTTTAGGACGTCTTGAAGCCGGACCAGGACCGCTTTTAGGACGTCTTGAAGCCGGACCAGGACCGCTTTTAGGACATCCCAAAGCTGGACCAGGACCGCTTTTAGGACGTCTTGAAGCTGGACCAGGACCGCTTTTAGGACGTCTTGAAGCTGGACCAGGACCGCTTTTAGGACGTCTTGAAGCTGGACCAGGACCGCTTTTAGGACGTCTTGAAGCCGGACCAGGACCGCTTTTAGGACATCCCAAAGCTGGACCAGGACCGCTTTTAGGACGTCTTGAAGCCGGACCAGGACCGCTTTTAGGACATCCCAAAGCTGGACCAGGACCGCTTTTAGGACGTCTTGAAGCCGGACCAGGACCGCTTTTAGGACGTCTTGAAGCCGGACCAGGACCGCTTTTAGGACGTCTTGAAGCCGGACCAGGACCGCTTTTAGGACATCCCAAAGCTGGACCAGGACCGCTTTTAGGACGTCTTGAAGCCGGACCAGGACCGCTTTTAGGACATCCCAAAGCTGGACCAGGACCGCTTTTAGGACGTCTTGAAGCCGGACCAGGACCGCTTTTAGGACGTCTTGAAGCCGGACCAGGACCGCTTTTAGGACGTCTTGAAGCTGAACCAGGACCGCTTTTAGGACGTCTTGAAGCTGGACCAGGACCGCTTTTAGGACGTCTTGAAGCTGGACCAGGACCGCTTTTAGGACGTCTTGAAGCTGGACCAGGACCGCTTTTAGGACGTCTTGAAGCCGGACCAGGACCGCTTTTAGGACGTCTTGAAGCCGGACCAGGACCGCTTTTAGGACATCCGAAAGCTGGACCAGGACCGCTTTTAGGACGTCTTGAAGCCGGACCAGGACCGCTTTTAGGACATCCCAAAGCTGGACCAGGACCGCTTTTAGGACATCCCAAAGCCGGACCAGGACCGCTTTTCGGATGTCTTGAAGCTGAACCAGGACCGCTTTTAGGACGTCTTGAAGCTGGACCAGGACCGCTTTTAGGACGTCCCAAAGCTGGACCAGGACCGCTTTTAGGACGTCCCAAAGCTGGACCAGGACCGCTTTTAGGACGTCCCAAAGCTGGACCAGGACCGCTTTTAGGACGTCCCAAAGCTGGACCAGGACCACTTTTAGGACGTCTTGAAGCTGGACCAGGACCGCTTTTAGGACGTCTTGAAGCCGGACCAGGACCGCTTTTAGGACGTCTTGAAGCCGGACCAGGACCGCTTTTAGGACGTCTTGAAGCCGGACCAGGACCGCTTTTAGGACGTCTTGAAGCCGGACCAGGACCGCTTTTAGGACGTCTTGAAGCCGGACCAGGACCGCTTTTAGGACGTCTTGAAGCCGGACCAGGACCGCTTTTAGGACATCCCAAAGCTGGACCAGGACCGCTTTTAGGACGTCTTGAAGCCGGACCAGGACCGCTTTTAGGACGTCTTGAAGCCGGACCAGGACCGCTTTTAGGACATCCCAAAGCTGGACCAGGACCGCTTTTAGGACGTCTTGAAGCTGGACCAGGACCGCTTTTAGGACGTCTTGAAGCCGGACCAGGACCGCTTTTAGGACGTCCCAAAGCTGGACCAGGACCGCTTTTAGGACGTCTTGAAGCCGGACCAGGACCGCTTTTAGGACATCCCAAAGCTGGACCAGGACCGCTTTTAGGACGTCTTGAAGCCGGACCAGGACCGCTTTTAGGACGTCTTGAAGCCGGACCAGGACCGCTTTTAGGACGTCTTGAAGCCGGACCAGGACCGCTTTTAGGACATCCCAAAGCTGGACCAGGACCGCTTTTAGGACGTCTTGAAGCTGGACCAGGACCGCTTTTAGGACGTCTTGAAGCCGGACCAGGACCGCTTTTAGGACGTCCCAAAGCTGGACCAGGACCGCTTTTAGGACGTCTTGAAGCCGGACCAGGACCGCTTTTAGGACATCCCAAAGCTGGACCAGGACCGCTTTTAGGACGTCTTGAAGCCGGACCAGGACCGCTTTTAGGACGTCTTGAAGCCGGACCAGGACCGCTTTTAGGACGTCTTGAAGCCGGACCAGGACCGCTTTTAGGACGTCCCAAAGCTGGACCAGGACCGCTTTTAGGACGTCTTGAAGCTGGACCAGGACCGCTTTTAGGACGTCTTGAAGCCGGACCAGGACCGCTTTTAGGACGTCTTGAAGCCGGACCAGGACCGCTTTTAGGACATCCCAAAGCTGGACCAGGACCGCTTTTAGGACGTCTTGAAGCCGGACCAGGACCGCTTTTAGGACGTCTTGAAGCCGGACCAGGACCGCTTTTAGGACGTCTTGAAGCCGGACCAGGACCGCTTTTAGGACGTCTTGAAGCCGGACCAGGACCGCTTTTAGGACGTCTTGAAGCCGGACCAGGACCGCTTTTAGGACATCCCGAAGCCGGACCAGGACCGCTTTTAGGACGTCTTGAAGCTGGACCAGGACCGCTTTTAGGACGTCTTGAAGCCGGACCAGGACCGCTTTTAGGACGTCTTGAAGCCGGACCAGGACCGCTTTTAGGACATCCCAAAGCTGGACCAGGACCGCTTTTAGGACGTCTTGAAGCTGGACCAGGACCGCTTTTAGGACGTCTTGAAGCCGGACCAGGACCGCTTTTAGGACATCCCAAAGCTGGACCAGGACCGCTTTTAGGACGTCTTGAAGCCGGACCAGGACCGCTTTTAGGACGTCCCAAAGCTGGACCAGGACCGCTTTTAGGACGTCTTGAAGCTGGACCAGGACCGCTTTTAGGACGTCTTGAAGCTGGACCAGGACCGCTTTTAGGACGTCTTGAAGCCGGACCAGGACCGCTTTTAGGACGTCTTGAAGCCGGACCAGGACCGCTTTTAGGACGTCTTGAAGCCGGACCAGGACCGCTTTTAGGACGTCCCAAAGCTGGACCAGGACCACTTTTAGGACGTCTTGAAGCCGGACCAGGACCGCTTTTAGGACATCCCAAAGCTGGACCAGGACCGCTTTTAGGACGTCTTGAAGTTGGACCAGGACCGCTTTTAGGACGTCTTGAAGCCGGACCAGGACCGCTTTTAGGACGTCCCAAAGCCGGACCAGGACCGCTTTTAGGACGTCTTGAAGCCGGACCAGGACCGCTTTTAGGACGTCTTGAAGCCGGACCAGGACCGCTTTTAGGACGTCTTGAAGCCGGACCAGGACCGCTTTTAGGACATCCCAAAGCTGGACCAGGACCGCTTTTAGGACGTCTTGAAGCCGGACCAGGACCGCTTTTAGGACGTCTTGAAGCCGGACCAGGACCGCTTTTAGGACGTCTTGAAGCCGGACCAGGACCGCTTTTAGGACGTCTTGAAGCCGGACCAGGACCGCTTTTAGGACGTCTTGAAGCTGGACCAGGACCGCTTTTAGGACGTCTTGAAGCTGGACCAGGACCGCTTTTAGGACGTCTTGAAGCCGGACCAGGACCGCTTTTAGGACGTCTTGAAGCCGGACCAGGACCGCTTTTAGGACATCCCAAAGCTGGACCAGGACCGCTTTTAGGACGTCTTGAAGCCGGACCAGGACCGCTTTTAGGACATCCCAAAGCTGGACCAGGACCGCTTTTAGGACGTCTTGAAGCCGGACCAGGACCGCTTTTAGGACGTCTTGAAGCCGGACCAGGACCGCTTTTAGGACGTCTTGAAGCCGAACCAGGACCGCTTTTAGGACGTCTTGAAGCCGGACCAGGACCGCTTTTAGGACATCCCAAAGCTGGACCAGGACCGCTTTTAGGACGTCTTGAAGCCGGACCAGGACCGCTTTTAGGACGTCTTGAAGCCGGACCAGGACCGCTTTTAGGACGTCTTGAAGCCGAACCAGGACCGCTTTTAGGACGTCCCAAAGCTGGACCAGGACCACTTTTAGGACATCCCAAAGCCGGACCAGGACCGCTTTTAGGACGTCCCAAAGCTGGACCAGGACCGCTTTTAGGACGTCTTGAAGCCGGACCAGGACCGCTTTTAGGACGTCTTGAAGCCGGACCAGGACCGCTTTTAGGACGTCCCAAAGCTGGACCAGGACCGCTTTTAGGACGTCCCAAAGCTGGACCAGGACCGCTTTTAGGACGTCCCAAAGCTGGACCAGGACCACTTTTAGGACGTCTTGAAGCTGGACCAGGACCGCTTTTAGGACGTCTTGAAGCCGGACCAGGACCGCTTTTAGGACGTCTTGAAGCCGGACCAGGACCGCTTTTAGGACGTCTTGAAGCCGGACCAGGACCGCTTTTAGGACATCCCAAAGCTGGACCAGGACCGCTTTTAGGACGTCTTGAAGCTGGACCAGGACCGCTTTTAGGACGTCTTGAAGCCGGACCAGGACCGCTTTTAGGACATCCCAAAGCTGGACCAGGACCGCTTTTAGGACGTCTTGAAGCCGGACCAGGACCGCTTTTAGGACGTCTTGAAGCTGGACCAGGACCGCTTTTAGGACGTCTTGAAGCCGGACCAGGACCGCTTTTAGGACGTCCCAAAGCTGGACCAGGACCGCTTTTAGGACGTCTTGAAGCTGGACCAGGACCGCTTTTAGGACGTCTTGAAGCCGGACCAGGACCGCTTTTAGGACATCTTGAAGCCGGACCAGGACCGCTTTTAGGACATCCCAAAGCCGGACCAGGACCGCTTTTAGGACGTCTTGAAGCCGGACCAGGACCGCTTTTAGGACGTCTTGAAGCTGGACCAGGACCGCTTTTAGGACGTCTTGAAGCTGGACCAGGACCGCTTTTAGGACGTCTTGAAGCCGGACCAGGACCGCTTTTAGGACATCTTGAAGCCGGACCAGGACCGCTTTTAGGACATCCCAAAGCCGGACCAGGACCGCTTTTAGGACGTCTTGAAGCCGGACCAGGACCGCTTTTAGGACGTCTTGAAGCTGGACCAGGACCGCTTTTAGGACGTCTTGAAGCCGGACCAGGACCGCTTTTAGGACGTCTTGAAGCTGGACCAGGACCGCTTTTAGGACGTCTTGAAGCCGGACCAGGACCGCTTTTAGGACGTCTTGAAGCCGGACCAGGACCGCTTTTAGGACATCCGAAAGCTGGACCAGGACCGCTTTTAGGACGTCTTGAAGCCGGACCAGGACCGCTTTTAGGACATCCCAAAGCTGGACCAGGACCGCTTTTAGGACATCCCAAAACCGGACCAGGACCGCTTTTCGGATGTCTTGAAGCCGGACCAGGACCGCTTTTAGGACGTCTTGAAGCCGGACCAGGACCGCTTTTAGGACATCCCAAAGCTGGACCAGGACCGCTTTTAGGACATCCCAAAGCTGGACCAGGACCGCTTTTAGGACGTCTTGAAGCCGGTCCAGGACCGCTTTTAGGACGTCTTGAAGCCGGACCAGGACCGCTTTTAGGACGTCTTGAAGCCGGACCAGGACCGCTTTTAGGACGTCCCAAAGCTGGACCAGGACCGCTTTTAGGACATCCCAAAGCTGGACCAGGACCGCTTTTAGGACGTCTTGAAGCCGGTCCAGGACCGCTTTTAGGACGTCTTGAAGCCGGACCAGGACCGCTTTTAGGACGTCTTGAAGCTGAACCAGGACCGCTTTTAGGACGTCCCAAAGCTGGACCAGGACCACTTTTAGGACGTCTTGAAGCTGGACCAGGACCGCTTTTAGGACGTCTTGAAGCCGGACCAGGACCGCTTTTAGGACGTCCCAAAGCTGGACCAGGACCGCTTTTAGGACGTCTTGAAGCCGGACCAGGACCACTTTTAGGACGTCTTGAAGCCGGACCAGGACCGCTTTTAGGACGTCCCAAAGCTGGACCAGGACCGCTTTTAGGACGTCTTGAAGCCGGACCAGGACCGCTTTTAGGACGTCTTGAAGCTGAACCAGGACCGCTTTTAGGACGTCCCAAAGCTGGACCAGGACCACTTTTAGGACGTCTTGAAGCTGGACCAGGACCGCTTTTAGGACGTCTTGAAGCCGGACCAGGACCGCTTTTAGGACGTCTTGAAGCTGGAGCAGGACCGCTTTTAGGACGTCTTGAAGCCGGACCAGGACCGCTTTTAGGACGTCTTGAAGCCGGACCAGGACCGCTTTTAGGACGTCCCAAAGCTGGACCAGGACCGCTTTTAGGACGTCTTGAAGCTGGACCAGGACCGCTTTTAGGACGTCTTGAAGCCGGACCAGGACCGCTTTTAGGACATCCCAAAGCTGGACCAGGACCGCTTTTAGGACGTCTTGAAGTTGGACCAGGACCGCTTTTAGGACGTCTTGAAGCCGGACCAGGACCGCTTTTAGGACGTCCCAAAGCCGGACCAGGACCGCTTTTAGGACGTCTTGAAGCCGGACCAGGACCGCTTTTAGGACGTCTTGAAGCCGGACCAGGACCGCTTTTAGGACGTCTTGAAGCCGGACCAGGACCGCTTTTAGGACATCCCAAAGCTGGACCAGGACCGCTTTTAGGACGTCTTGAAGCCGGACCAGGACCGCTTTTAGGACGTCTTGAAGCCGGACCAGGACCGCTTTTAGGACGTCTTGAAGCTGAACCAGGACCGCTTTTAGGACGTCTTGAAGCTGGACCAGGACCGCTTTTAGGACGTCCCAAAGCTGGACCAGGACCGCTTTTAGGACGTCCCAAAGCTGGACCAGGACCGCTTTTAGGACGTCCCAAAGCTGGACCAGGACCGCTTTTAGGACGTCCCAAAGCTGGACCAGGACCGCTTTTAGGACGTCCCAAAGCTGGACCAGGACCACTTTTAGGACGTCTTGAAGCTGGACCAGGACCGCTTTTAGGACGTCTTGAAGCCGGACCAGGACCGCTTTTAGGACGTCTTGAAGCCGGACCAGGACCGCTTTTAGGACGTCTTGAAGCCGGACCAGGACCGCTTTTAGGACATCCCAAAGCTGGACCAGGACCGCTTTTAGGACGTCTTGAAGCTGGACCAGGACCGCTTTTAGGACGTCTTGAAGCCGGACCAGGACCGCTTTTAGGACGTCTTGAAGCTGGACCAGGACCGCTTTTAGGACGTCTTGAAGCCGGACCAGGACCGCTTTTAGGACGTCTTGAAGCCGGACCAGGACCGCTTTTAGGACGTCTTGAAGCCGGACCAGGACCGCTTTTAGGACGTCCCAAAGCTGGACCAGGACCGCTTTTAGGACGTCTTGAAGCCGGACCAGGACCGCTTTTAGGACGTCTTGAAGCCGGACCAGGACCGCTTTTAGGACGTCCCAAAGCTGGACCAGGACCGCTTTTAGGACATCCCAAAGCTGGACCAGGACCGCTTTTAGGACGTCTTGAAGTTGGACCAGGACCGCTTTTAGGACGTCTTGAAGCCGGACCAGGACCGCTTTTAGGACGTCCCAAAGCCGGACCAGGACCGCTTTTAGGACGTCTTGAAGCCGGACCAGGACCGCTTTTAGGACGTCTTGAAGCCGGACCAGGACCGCTTTTAGGACGTCTTGAAGCCGGACCAGGACCGCTTTTAGGACATCCCAAAGCTGGACCAGGACCGCTTTTAGGACGTCTTGAAGCCGGACCAGGACCGCTTTTAGGACGTCTTGAAGCCGGACCAGGACCGCTTTTAGGACGTCTTGAAGCTGAACCAGGACCGCTTTTAGGACGTCTTGAAGCTGGACCAGGACCGCTTTTAGGACGTCCCAAAGCTGGACCAGGACCGCTTTTAGGACGTCCCAAAGCTGGACCAGGACCGCTTTTAGGACGTCCCAAAGCTGGACCAGGACCGCTTTTAGGACGTCCCAAAGCTGGACCAGGACCGCTTTTAGGACGTCCCAAAGCTGGACCAGGACCACTTTTAGGACGTCTTGAAGCTGGACCAGGACCGCTTTTAGGACGTCTTGAAGCCGGACCAGGACCGCTTTTAGGACGTCTTGAAGCCGGACCAGGACCGCTTTTAGGACGTCTTGAAGCCGGACCAGGACCGCTTTTAGGACATCCCAAAGCTGGACCAGGACCGCTTTTAGGACGTCTTGAAGCTGGACCAGGACCGCTTTTAGGACGTCTTGAAGCCGGACCAGGACCGCTTTTAGGACGTCTTGAAGCTGGACCAGGACCGCTTTTAGGACGTCTTGAAGCCGGACCAGGACCGCTTTTAGGACGTCTTGAAGCCGGACCAGGACCGCTTTTAGGACGTCTTGAAGCCGGACCAGGACCGCTTTTAGGACGTCCCAAAGCTGGACCAGGACCGCTTTTAGGACGTCTTGAAGCCGGACCAGGACCGCTTTTAGGACGTCTTGAAGCCGGACCAGGACCGCTTTTAGGACGTCTTGAAGCCGGACCAGGACCGCTTTTAGGACGTCCCAAAGCTGGACCAGGACCGCTTTTAGGACGTCTTGAAGCTGGACCAGGACCGCTTTTAGGACGTCTTGAAGCCGGACCAGGACCGCTTTTAGGACATCTTGAAGCCGGACCAGGACCGCTTTTAGGACATCCCAAAGCTGGACCAGGACCGCTTTTAGGACGTCTTGAAGCTGGACCAGGACCGCTTTTAGGACGTCTTGAAGCCGGACCAGGACCGCTTTTAGGACGTCCCAAAGCT
Source organism: Telmatherina bonti (assembly GCF_933228915.1). Lineage (NCBI taxonomy): Eukaryota > Metazoa > Chordata > Actinopteri > Atheriniformes > Telmatherinidae > Telmatherina > Telmatherina bonti. The sequence continues at coordinate 2,486,069 of NC_136611.1, read as the reverse complement.
GGACCAGGACCGCTTTTAGGACGTCCCAAAGCTGGACCAGGACCGCTTTTAGGACGTCTTGAAGCTGGACCAGGACCGCTTTTAGGACGTCTCGAAGCTGGACCAGGACCGCTTTTAGGACGTCCCAAAGCTGGACCAGGACCGCTTTTAGGACGTCCCAAAGCTGGACCAGGACCGCTTTTAGGACGTCTTGAAGCTGGACCAGGACCGCTTTTAGGACGTCTTGAAGCCGGACCAGGACCGCTTTTAGGACGTCTTGAAGCCGGACCAGGACCGCTTTTAGGACGTCTTGAAGCCGGACCAGGACCGCTTTTAGGACATCCCAAAGCTGGACCAGGACCACTTTTAGGACGTCTTGAAGCTGGACCAGGACCGCTTTTAGGACGTCTTGAAGCCGGTCCAGGACAGCTTTTAGGACATCTTGAAGCCGGACCAGGACCGCTTTTAGGACGTCTTGAAGATGGACCAGGACCGCTTTTAGGACGTCCCAAAGCTGGACCAGGACCGCTTTTAGGACATCCCAAAGCTGGACCAGGACCGCTTTTAGGACGTCCCAAAGCTGGACCAGGACCACTTTTAGGACGTCTTGAAGCTGGACCAGGACCGCTTTTAGGACATCCCAAAGCTGGACCAGGACCGCTTTTAGGACGTCTTGAAGCCGGACCAGGACCGCTTTTAGGACGTCTTGAAGCCGGACCAGGACCGCTTTTAGGACATCCCAAAGCTGGACCAGGACCGCTTTTAGGACGTCTTGAAGTTGGACCAGGACCGCTTTTAGGACGTCTTGAAGCCGGACCAGGACCGCTTTTAGGACGTCCCAAAGCCGGACCAGGACCGCTTTTAGGACGTCTTGAAGCCGGACCAGGACCGCTTTTAGGACGTCTTGAAGCCGGACCAGGACCGCTTTTAGGACGTCTTGAAGCCGGACCAGGACCGCTTTTAGGACATCCCAAAGCTGGACCAGGACCGCTTTTAGGACGTCTTGAAGCCGGACCAGGACCGCTTTTAGGACGTCTTGAAGCCGGACCAGGACCGCTTTTAGGACGTCTTGAAGCTGAACCAGGACCGCTTTTAGGACGTCTTGAAGCTGGACCAGGACCGCTTTTAGGACGTCCCAAAGCTGGACCAGGACCGCTTTTAGGACGTCCCAAAGCTGGACCAGGACCGCTTTTAGGACGTCCCAAAGCTGGACCAGGACCGCTTTTAGGACGTCCCAAAGCTGGACCAGGACCACTTTTAGGACGTCTTGAAGCTGGACCAGGACCGCTTTTAGGACGTCTTGAAGCCGGACCAGGACCGCTTTTAGGACGTCTTGAAGCCGGACCAGGACCGCTTTTAGGACGTCTTGAAGCCGGACCAGGACCGCTTTTAGGACATCCCAAAGCTGGACCAGGACCGCTTTTAGGACGTCTTGAAGCTGGACCAGGACCGCTTTTAGGACGTCTTGAAGCCGGACCAGGACCGCTTTTAGGACGTCTTGAAGCTGGACCAGGACCGCTTTTAGGACGTCTTGAAGCCGGACCAGGACCGCTTTTAGGACGTCTTGAAGCCGGACCAGGACCGCTTTTAGGACGTCTTGAAGCCGGACCAGGACCGCTTTTAGGACGTCCCAAAGCTGGACCAGGACCGCTTTTAGGACGTCTTGAAGCCGGACCAGGACCGCTTTTAGGACGTCTTGAAGCCGGACCAGGACCGCTTTTAGGACGTCTTGAAGCCGGACCAGGACCGCTTTTAGGACGTCCCAAAGCTGGACCAGGACCGCTTTTAGGACGTCTTGAAGCTGGACCAGGACCGCTTTTAGGACGTCTTGAAGCCGGACCAGGACCGCTTTTAGGACATCTTGAAGCCGGACCAGGACCGCTTTTAGGACATCCCAAAGCTGGACCAGGACCGCTTTTAGGACGTCTTGAAGCTGGACCAGGACCGCTTTTAGGACGTCTTGAAGCCGGACCAGGACCGCTTTTAGGACGTCCCAAAGCTGGACCAGGACCGCTTTTAGGACGTCCCAAAGCTGGACCAGGACCGCTTTTAGGACGTCTTGAAGCTGGACCAGGACCGCTTTTAGGACGTCTCGAAGCTGGACCAGGACCGCTTTTAGGACGTCCCAAAGCTGGACCAGGACCGCTTTTAGGACGTCCCAAAGCTGGACCAGGACCGCTTTTAGGACGTCTTGAAGCTGGACCAGGACCGCTTTTAGGACGTCTTGAAGCCGGACCAGGACCGCTTTTAGGACGTCTTGAAGCCGGACCAGGACCGCTTTTAGGACGTCTTGAAGCCGGACCAGGACCGCTTTTAGGACATCCCAAAGCTGGACCAGGACCACTTTTAGGACGTCTTGAAGCTGGACCAGGACCGCTTTTAGGACGTCTTGAAGCCGGTCCAGGACAGCTTTTAGGACATCTTGAAGCCGGACCAGGACCGCTTTTAGGACGTCTTGAAGCTGGACCAGGACCGCTTTTAGGACGTCCCAAAGCTGGACCAGGACCGCTTTTAGGACATCCCAAAGCTGGACCAGGACCGCTTTTAGGACGTCCCAAAGCTGGACCAGGACCACTTTTAGGACGTCTTGAAGCTGGACCAGGACCGCTTTTAGGACATCCCAAAGCTGGACCAGGACCGCTTTTAGGACGTCTTGAAGCCGGACCAGGACCGCTTTTAGGACGTCTTGAAGCCGGACCAGGACCGCTTTTAGGACGTCTTGAAGCCGGACCAGGACCGCTTTTAGGACGTCTTGAAGCCGGACCAGGACCGCTTTTAGGACGTCTTGAAGCTGGACCAGGACCGCTTTTAGGACGTCTTGAAGCCGGACCAGGACCGCTTTTAGGACGTCCCAAAGCTGGACCAGGACCGCTTTTAGGACGTCCCAAAGCTGGACCAGGACCACTTTTAGGACGTCTTGAAGCTGGACCAGGACCGCTTTTAGGACGTCTCGAAGCTGGACCAGGACCGCTTTTAGGACGTCCCAAAGCTGGACCAGGACCGCTTTTAGGACGTCCCAAAGCTGGACCAGGACCACTTTTAGGACGTCTTGAAGCTGGACCAGGACCGCTTTTAGGACGTCTTGAAGCCGGACCAGGACCGCTTTTAGGACGTCTTGAAGCCGGACCAGGACCGCTTTTAGGACGTCTTGAAGCCGGACCAGGACCGCTTTTAGGACATCCCAAAGCTGGACCAGGACCGCTTTTAGGACGTCTTGAAGCCGGTCCAGGACCGCTTTTAGGACGTCTTGAAGCCGGACCAGGACAGCTTTTAGGACGTCTTGAAGCTGAACCAGGACCGCTTTTAGGACATCCCAAAGCTGGACCAGGACCGCTTTTAGGACGTCTTGAAGCCGGACCAGGACCGCTTTTAGGACGTCTTGAAGCCGGTCCAGGACCGCTTTTAGGACATCTTGAAGCCGGACCAGGACCGCTTTTAGGACGTCTTGAAGCTGGACCAGGACCGCTTTTAGGACGTCCCAAAGCTGGACCAGGACCGCTTTTAGGACATCCCAAAGCTGGACCAGGACCGCTTTTAGGACGTCCCAAAGCTGGACCAGGACCACTTTTAGGACGTCTTGAAGCCGGACCAGGACCGCTTTTAGGACATCCCAAAGCTGGACCAGGACCGCTTTTAGGACGTCTTGAAGCCGGACCAGGACCGCTTTTAGGACGTCCCAAAGCTGGACCAGGACCGCTTTTAGGACGTCTTGAAGCTGGACCAGGACCGCTTTTAGGACATCCCAAAGCTGGACCAGGACCGCTTTTAGGACGTCTTGAAGCTGGACCAGGACCGCTTTTAGGACGTCTTGAAGCCGGACCAGGACCGCTTTTAGGACGTCCCAAAGCTGGACCAGGACCGCTTTTAGGACGTCCCAAAGCTGGACCAGGACCGCTTTTAGGACGTCTTGAAGTTGGACCAGGACCGCTTTTAGGACGTCTTGAAGCCGGACCAGGACCGCTTTTAGGACGTCTTGAAGCCGGACCAGGACCGCTTTTAGGACGTCTTGAAGCTGGACCAGGACCGCTTTTAGGACGTCTTGAAGCCGGACCAGGACCGCTTTTAGGACGTCTTGAAGCCGGACCAGGACCGCTTTTAGGACATCCCAAAGCTGGACCAGGACCGCTTTTAGGACGTCTTGAAGTTGTACCAGGACCGCTTTTAGGACGTCTTGAAGCCGGACCAGGACCGCTTTTAGGACGTCTTGAAGCTGGACCAGGACCGCTTTTAGGACGTCTTGAAGCTGGACCAGGACCGCTTTTAGGACGTCTTGAAGCTGGACCAGGACCGCTTTTAGGACGTCTTGAAGCCGGACCAGGACCGCTTTTAGGACGTCTTGAAGCTGGACCAGGACCGCTTTTAGGACGTCTTGAAGCTGGACCAGGACCGCTTTTAGGACATCCCAAAGCTGGACCAGGACCGCTTTTAGGACGTCTTGAAGCCGGACCAGGACCGCTTTTAGGACGTCTTGAAGCTGGACCAGGACCGCTTTTAGGACGTCTTGAAGCCGGACCAGGACCGCTTTTAGGACGTCTTGAAGCTGGACCAGGACCGCTTTTAGGACATCTTAAAGCTGGACCAGGACCGCTTTTAGGACGTCTTGAAGCTGGACCAGGACCGCTTTTAGGACGTCTTGAAGCCAGACCAGGACCGCTTTTAGGACGTCTTGAAGCCGGACCAGGACCGCTTTTAGGACATCCCAAAGCTGGACCAGGACCGCTTTTAGGACATCCCAAAGCTGGACCAGGACCGCTTTTAGGACGTCTTGAAGCCGGACCAGGACCGCTTTTAGGACGTCTTGAAGCCGGACCAGGACCGCTTTTAGGACGTCTTGAAGCTGGACCAGGACCGCTTTTAGTACGTCTTGAAGCCGGACCAGGACCGCTTTTAGGACGTCTTGAAGCCGGTCCAGGACCGCTTTTAGGACGTCTTGAAGCCGGACCAGGACCGCTTTTAGGACGTCTTGAAGCCGGACCAGGACCGCTTTTAGGACGTCCCAAAGCTGGACCAGGACCGCTTTTAGGACGTCTTGAAGCTGAACCAGGACCGCTTTTAGGACGTCTTGAAGCCGGACCAGGACCGCTTTTAGGACATCCCAAAGCTGGACCAGGACCGCTTTTAGGACGTCTTGAAGCTGAACCAGGACCGCTTTTAGGACGTCTTGAAGCCGGACCAGGACCGCTTTTAGGACATCCCAAAGCTGGACCAGGACCGCTTTTAGGACGTCTTGAAGCCGGACCAGGACCGCTTTTAGGACGTCTTGAAGCCGGACCAGGACCGCTTTTAGGACGTCTTGAAGCTGGACCAGGACCGCTTTTAGGACGTCCCAAAGCTGGACCAGGACCGCTTTTAGGACGTCTTGAAGCTGGACCAGGACCGCTTTTAGGACGTCCCAAAGCTGGACCAGGACCGCTTTTAGGACGTCCCAAAGCTGGACCAGGACCACTTTTAGGACGTCTTGAAGCTGGACCAGGACCGCTTTTAGGACGTCTTGAAGCCGGACCAGGACCGCTTTTAGGACGTCTTGAAGCCGGACCAGGACCGCTTTTAGGACGTCTTGAAGCCGGACCAGGACCGCTTTTAGGACATCCCAAAGCTGGACCAGGACCGCTTTTAGGACGTCCCAAAGCTGGACCAGGACCACTTTTAGGACGTCTTGAAGTTGGACCAGGACCGCTTTTAGGACATCCCAAAGCTGGACCAGGACCGCTTTTAGGACGTCTTGAAGCCGGACCAGGACCGCTTTTAGGACATCCCAAAGCTGGACCAGGACCGCTTTTAGGACGTCTTGAAGCCGGACCAGGACCGCTTTTAGGACGTCTTGAAGCTGGACCAGGACCGCTTTTAGGACGTCTTGAAGCTGGACCAGGACCGCTTTTAGGACGTCTTGAAGCCGGACCAGGACCACTTTTAGGACGTCTTGAAGCCGGACCAGGACCGCTTTTAGGACGTCTTGAAGCCGGACCAGGACCGCTTTTAGGACGTCTTGAAGCTGGACCAGGACCGCTTTTAGGACGTCTTGAAGCCGGACCAGGACCGCTTTTAGGACGTCTTGAAGCTGGACCAGGACCGCTTTTAGGACATCTTAAAGCTGGACCAGGACCGCTTTTAGGACGTCTTGAAGCTGGACCAGGACCGCTTTTAGGACGTCTTGAAGCCAGACCAGGACCGCTTTTAGGACGTCCCAAAGCTGGACCAGGACCGCTTTTAGGACATCTTGAAGCTGGACCAGGACCGCTTTTAGGACGTCTTGAAGCCGGACCAGGACCGCTTTCAGGACGCCTTGAAGCCGGACCAGGACCGCTTTTAGGACGTCTTGAAGCCGGACCAGGACCGCTTTTAGGACGTCTTGAAGCCGGACCAGGACCGCTTTCAGGACGTCTTGAAGCCGGACCAGGACCGCTTTTAGGACGTCTTGAAGCCGGACCAGGACCGCTTTTAGGACGTCTTGAAGCCGGACCAGGACCGCTTTCAGGACGTCTTGCAGCCGGACCAGGACCGCTTTTAGGACGTCTTGAAGCCGGACCAGGACCGCTTTTAGGACGTCTTGAAGCCGGACCAGGACCGCTTTCAGGACGTCTTGAAGCCGGACCAGGACCGCTTTTAGGACGTCTTGAAGCCGGACCAGGACCGCTTTTAGGACGTCTTGAAGCCGGACCAGGACCGCTTTTAGGACGTCTTGAAGCCGGACCAGGACCGCTTTTAGGACGTCTTGAAGCCGGACCAGGACCGCTTTTAGGACGTCTTGAAGCCGGACCAGGACTGCTTTCAGGACGTCTTGAAGCCGGACCTGGACCACTTCCAGACGGACTTCAGGACGTCCCGAAGTGGCCATTGTCCAGTTTAAGGACAGACGACGGAAACTCCTGAAGTTTTTTCCAGAACAGGATGAACCGACTCAGGATTAATGAACAAAGACGACGGAGCATTTATCTTATGAGTCGCGGTTGTGGTAAAAGTTGTCGTATGAACACACGTCTACGTTTGCCTTGCAGCAGTGGTTAAAGACTGTTTCATTCAGGCATTTGTCCACCAGAGATAAAGGAAACCCAACCTGGATCCTGCGTTGCTGATGAACTATAAGCCATCTATAAACTTTTCTCAGGCTTTGGGGGAAGCCGTCGCTGCACATTTCATGTGTTCTATGAACAGAAACGGTATTTTTACAGCTTTCAGTCTGGTTTTAAGGCAGCAGAGCTGCTGCCGCGCCCAGAAAGAGGAAGATGTTCCATTTTGATTTGCTAATATTTACGTAACATAAAGACTTCTGTTTATGATGCTTGTATCTCTCTAACGGAAGGTTTTCATTGGCTCCGAGTAATTTAACCTCCTCAGTGCTGCTGCGGTGGACCACACGGATCGATCCTTTGCCCCTTTCTGATTTCTACTCACATTAAAATGTATCGACGGACAAGGAATAACCAAGTCAGCTTGCTATCACCCCATGAAAGGTAAAAGATCTGATGCCAGACCAGGAGCTGGAAAAGCTGCTCCCACCTCTCAACTTTTGCTGGGTTGATTACTAAAATAGCAGCTGTGTTTCCATCGGCCCGAGAACGGCACGAAAAGCCTCTCACAAAAGTTTTTATACTGCCAGGTGATTGTTCAGACATTTCCTTACAGAAGCTTAAAGTGTAAAGGAAACACTGTCTGCAGTCACATGACCAGTTTCTTCCAGGTAAGGGCGCCGCGGTGTGTAAGGATGGAGGAGGAGATGGAAATCTGCTTACAAATGATTAAAGAGACACATATAACCGTCATCTTTGCTGGCAAACACAGCAAAATGCAGTTTTACAGTGAATAAGAGAAGGAAATGAGGCTTTGAAAAGCTGTGGAAAATCCTGGGTAGAAAGTCAAAAAGCCTGAAAAACCTGTCAATCACAAATGTAGAAATTTCGTTTTATTTAGCAAAAATCTGTCATGGAGACGCAGCTGGTGTCTCTTTTCCAGCTAAAATTAACTTTTTGGCTTTCGACTTACAAGAAGTTCTGTAAAAATTTTGTTCCCATCTTGTCTACTGTAATTTACGTCCTCAAGGCACCGAAAACAAGCCTGCCAGGAGACTTTGGTCTATGTTCTAAATAATGACAAACTCACAAGAGGCACACGTCCACATTTTCATTTGTTGACCATCAGAAAGTTTATAAATACACTTAATAAAATAATTTGCTGAGCAACACTCACCTTAGTCTAGTGAAGTTTGAGACCAGACCACATGGCCACATCGGTGAAGAAGAGAAATGAAGAGGCAGAGGAAGGAAAAAGGAGAACAGTCATGGTGCACAATGCAAACATACAGTATACACATGCAGATCATCGATGTGGAGAGGTAAGTGGAACAGTGTGGGATGAGTGAAGCCTGTATGTCAGGGTCTGCTACATGACTCTTCCTGCTGGCACAGCGAGCTAGCTTGTTTGTATCCTTACAACAGCGCTGTATGGATGAAGTGCCCTTACATCATATTCAGACACCAGGATGTCAGTGATGCTGCCCAAAACCGTCACAAAGTCAAAGACGTTCCAGGCGTCCTTCAGGTAGTTCTGAAAAACAGCATCAGGAATGTCAGCGGCGGCCGTCGTCCAGGACTCGTACGGTACGTACAGGTACCCACCAACGGGCCAAAAGCAATGATCTTCAGGATGCACTCCAGAGAGAAGAGAGTGGTGAACACGATGTTCAGGTTCTTCAGTATCGCCTCATAAAAGGTTGGAGATTCGTAGAACTGGAAAACAGGAAGAGACGGAGTTTCATGGCAACGTTTCCACAGATCAACAGGCTCCATGTTTAGCAAAGTTCACTCGAAGAAGAGACATCTGTGTGATCTAAACCTCCATCTGGCAAAGCACTGTCTAAACCATCGCTTTAGTTTGACTTAGTTATGCATCCACATCTGGACAGTCCGCTAGAATCGGTCTGACCGGGGGCTCAGTTCAGTTGGGGAGCAACTTTATTCCAGACCGAGACCGCCTCACATCGCACTGACCAAACAAATAAGACCTCTAAAAAAACATGTTTCACCTCCATCACATGCAGGAAAATATGAAGCGAGTCCCCAATCGGACCGAGTCTCCAATCGGACCGAGTCTCCAATCGGACCGAGTCTCCAATCGGACCGAGTCCCCAATCGGACCGAGTCTCCAATCGGACCGAGTCTCCAATCGGACCGAGTCTCCAATCGGACCGAGTCCCCAATCGGACCGAGTCTCCAATCGGACCGAGTCTCCAATCGGACCGAGTCCCCAATCGGACCGAGTCTCCAATCGGACCGAGTCCCCAATCGGACCGAGTCCCCAATCGGACCGAGTCCCCAATCGGACCGAGTCTCCAATCGGACCGAGTCTCCAATCGGACCGAGTCTCCAATCGGACCGAGTCCCCAATCGGACCGAGTCTCCAATCGGACCGAGTCTCCAATCGGACCGAGTCTCCAATCGGACCGAGTCCCCAATCGGACCGAGTCTCCAATCGGACCGAGTCTCCAATCGGACAGAGTCTCCAATCGGACCGAGTCTCCAATCGGACCGAGTCTCCAATCGGACCGAGTCTCCAATCGGACAGAGTCTCCAATCGGACAGAGTCTCCAATCGGACCGAGTCCCCAATCGGACCGAGTCTCCAATCGGACCGAGTCTCCAATCGGACAGAGTCCCCAAACAAACCTCGTCCCCAAACGGACAGTCTCCAATCGGACCGAGTCTCCAATCGGACCGAGTCTCCAATCGGACCGAGTCCCCAATCGGACCGAGTCTCCAATCGGACCGAGTCTCCAATCGGACCGAGTCCCCAATCGGACCGAGTCCCCAATCGGACCGAGTCTCCAATCGGACCGAGTCTCCAATCGGACCGAGTCTCCAATCGGACAGAGTCTCCAATCGGACCGAGTCCCCAATCGGACCGAGTCTCCAATCGGACAGAGTCTCCAATCGGACCGAGTCCCCAATCGGACCGAGTCTCCAATCGGACCGAGTCTCCAATCGGACAGAGTCCCCAAACAAACCTCGTCCCCAAACGGACAGTTTCCAATCGGACTGAGTGCCCAATCTTTATCTTTGTATAAATATGTAGTTTTTGTTCTGTTTTGTGTGAATCTCATGTAGAGAACATAAAACCACCTGAAAACCTTTTCATCAGTTTTCTTCATCATCTTATCCTGGATGTCCAAAGTGTTGATTTTTCTTTGTTTTGTTTTGTTTGTTTTTTTACAGGTTTGGAATAAACCACTGAGTTGATTTGAAATATAAACCCCAAATGACAAAAACCACCAATTTTTTTTAATCTTTTATTTTCGGTAAAGACTAAAATGATCTAAATGCACACTGGTTTGGAACGGCGGGAAGAATCTGCTCCTACCTTCATCATGAGCACCACGGTGTTGAGAGCGATCATGATCATGATGGAGTACTCGAATGGAGCTGAGACGACAAACTTCCACATGCGGTACTGGAAGGACTGCGTGTTCTCTGGCATGTAGCGCGTCAAAGGTTTGGCGTTTAAGGCAAAGTCAATACAAGCCCTCTGGAAATAAATGACAGTAAAACATGGTGAATACAGATGCTGCCGTCAAGCAGGCGTCTTCAGCCCATCGGGACAGAAATCGGTGTCATGGCCTGAAGCTTCTCAAGCAGAACTTCCGGCTCCGTGGTGATAAATGATGGATGAAGCTTGTGTTGGGATGGAAAACGTAAAGCTGTCATTTGCTTGTTTTCAGGAGTTCTTCGTAGCAGGAAGTGGTGGTAACCTGGCTCACTGTTTGTGTCTGATCTCTGGAAAATGTCTCATATCTGTTGTTTCAATCACCTAAACAGGAACCTGATGAACGCGTCTTCACGATTCTTCATTAATACAGTTTATTTTATTGCTATTTCATCATTTTAGTTTATTTTACAAAAAAGACGTGAAGAAAGTGTCTTGTGAAGCTTTTGATTGGAGTTTTCTGTGATCATGTTGAAGGTTAGGAGATCACTTTGCGTAGTTCGGCTCCTTCTCTGTCAGCTGACCAGATGTTGAGGCTAAAATTAAACTCAATAAAAGTCGTACTACTTTCAGATTTTAAGCAACCACACCGGTGCGAGTTGAGCCGATGTTTAGCTTCATCCACCAGGAAGACGTGATGGACTGGACTCCTATGGAGGACCAGTGTTTCTTAATCCCAGTCCTCGGGGCTCATCGCGCTGCACGTGTTAAAGGTAACCCTACTTTCACACCTGACTCAAATCCGTCATTTTCAGGTGTTCATAGAACTTGGTGAGTAGTTACGTTAACATGCATCAGGTGATGGAGTCCATACTAAAACATGCAGGGCAGGGGGCCCCAAGGACCAGGGTTAAGAAACACTCATCTAGACCAGAATGGAGAAAAACAGACGGTTGCCGTAGCAACAAAGCTATTAAAAACGTCAAAATTCATACTTCTAAAAGGAAAAAACGACGCAGGATTTATCTTGAAGGGTTTTAATCCCAACATCTCTCATCATCTTCATACCGGGAAGCTTAAACTCCCAACATTTTCCAGGTTTTCACGTAACTGCTACGCTGCATTAGCCTCATGCTAGCAACTAGCTAAAGATGTCTGAATTTGCAGAGCTGAAATTACAGAGGAACAATGAGAACCCAAATCCTTTCAACAGGAGGTTCTAGGCTTCAAAGACTTCAGGAAGTCAGGAACTGAACTGATGGAGAAAGCTTCAATCTGTCCTGGACAACGTAGACAGGTCTCTGACGGGGGTTGCCAGATCCGGTCCTTGAGGACCGCTGTCCTGAGACATGACTGTTGTCCTACTGAAAAGCATCTGGATGAAATCTAAGTGTTCTCCAGTTCTGCACAAGTCTGTTAATAAAGCGTGTATCTGAATCAGGTGTCGACAGTGGTCCTGAAGTGTCACAGCAAAACAAAAGTCACAACACAACACATTAAGCCACAACACAAACGACATAATGTGTTGTGTTGTGGCTTTTGTTTTGCTGTGACACTTCAGGGCCACTGTAGGTGTCACTGCAGAGACATCAGATACCTGCAGGATACCTGCAGCCCTCGAAGACCGGATCTCGAGTTCCCCGGTCTGCAGTTGTGTTTCCGTCACATCTTTTTGCAGCTTTTTGTAAAACTGTGATTTCCAGATGTTTCCATTGAACAATGATTCAATGGGCTTCAATGAGAACTGCTGCTGATGCGAAGTAGCCACGTGGAGATATTTTGGGGTCTTCTACTTGCTGTGGAAAATTTGCTACGACTTTTCTTCCTTATTTTCTTTTCTACAACTCTGACATTTGCTGTTGTTTGTTCCACACCGCGCAACTGATCACATGACCCCCCCACGTCACGTCCAGGGACAAATAAATGGAAAAAAGTGTTTCCATTACATTTTTGCAATATAATTATTTATCAAAACTTCTGGAAAACCTTCTTATGAGTGGAAAAACTTTATTTGAGTCGTTAAAAAATGTGTGTTTCCATTAGAGTTTATATTTAGTTTTTGCACAAATCTAGGAGTCATGGAAACACACCTTATGACACATAGATAAGGTTTTCTAAGCTCACATCTAACCAGACTTCTTGTATTTAATTTGTTTGACCACCACTTGGTCCACCAGACGAAAGTGAGCCTGCAAAAGGCATGACTGTCATCTTTTATCTGAACATGTTTTAAAAGATTTCTGTTCCTGCGCTCACAACGGCACAAAGCTGGAGTTTCATAAGCTAGCATGAGAGCAACAACCTGGCTTGCAGTTCTGGTGCATCTCTAGTTCTCTGACTGGAAGCATGCAGAGTTTAAACGTTGTGCAGCATATAAAAGCAACTTTCTGTGTGGGATGACTTGAAGGCGGTGTCCATGTTTTACCTCATTCTTTTCCAAGCTGCACTCAGACAAAGCCTTGTCTCCCTGCTCCTGGAAGGTGATAATGATCAGAGCAACAAAGATGTTGACAAAGAAAAAAGGGAACACTACAAAGTAGACCACATAGAAGATGGACATTTCTATCCGGTAGCCTGGACTGGGACCCTGGTCTTCGAAGGTGGCATCCACAGAGTGCTTTAAAACCCTGGAAAGAGACATTATTAGATTAGCGAAAAATGTGAAAATTAACTTTTCGACCAATGGTTGAAGACTAGGTTCTAGATCTGTGAGCAAACATGAACCGGGCAGCTGTAGCTCAGGAGGAAGAGCAGTCGGCTTGTAACTGGGAAGTATGTAAGTTGCTTTGGATAAAAGCATCAGCTAAATGGCTGTAGAATAGAATGAACCGTTCTTACAAACAAATCCGTTCTTACCATTTACAACCTGCAGGATTGGTGGGAAACATCTACAACCCGCAGGATGGTGAGCCTTGAGGACCAGACCATCCAAATTTAAGCTTAAGAACAACGATTCATAAGAAGATATTGGTGAATGAGATGTTTTTGCTCTTCCTGCTGATAACCCAACTGCCCCGTTGGAAGAATCCCAGACAAACAGCAAAAGCTTACATTGGCCAACCCTCCCCAGTGGAAACGGTGAAGAGAGTCAGGAAGGCCCACAGCACATTATCGTAATGAAACTCATATTTCTTCCATTCTCTGGGCATGGCCGCCACCTCGTCTTTGTCGTAGTCCAGAAACTGTCCTCTGGAAGACACAAGGTGGCGAGACGTACGGTTAGACATGTACAAGCTAACATTTGACAGTTTATAGTGATGTTGAGTTGTGAGACAGAGGATGCAAACGAGGAGCTCTCAAACCGACTTGCAGTCCTTCTCCAGGCCTTTGGACTCATCGGTGCAATAGAAGAATTTTCCCTTGAAAAGCTGGACCGCGATGACAGCGAAAATGAACATGAAGAGGATGTAAACGATGAGGATGTTCAGGACGTTCTTTAAAGAGTTGACCACACAGTCGAACACCGCCTGAGACCACAGAGAAACAAACAGTGAGTTCTCATTTCTTCACCCTGACTGTCCTTCTGAGGGTCATCAGGTCATAAAACAGGACAGTGGTGGTTTTTTCCAACTGTTGCTCCACACACTACATAGTCTAGACCAGAGGTGTCCAGCTCTGGTCCTCCAGGGCCACAATGCTGCCAGTTTTCCATCTGTCCTGCTCCAACAGACCTGATTCTAACTCATCCGTCATTGTGCAGAACTTCATTGGCTGTTGGATTCATTTAATAGAAGCCAGGTGTGCTTGAGCAGGAAAACATGGAAAACCTGCAGGACAGCAGCAGTTGGAGACCGACTTTAGGCACCACTGGTCTAAACCCTAATATTCCCAAAACATGTTAGCATGGAATCACTGTTAGCATGGGATCATTAGCATAAAATCATCGTTAGCAGGGTATCACTGTTAGCATGGAATCACTGTTAGCATGGAATCATCATTAGCATGGAACCATTGTTAGCATGGAAACATCGTTAGCATGGAATCATCATTAGTATAGAATCATCATTAGCATGGAAACATCGTTAGCATGGAATCATCATTAGCATGGAATCATCATTAGCATGGAACCATCGTTAGCATGGTGTTATCAGTTCGATGCACTCAGGTGTGTTGATGGTGACGATTCTTTGAGACTTTCTCTGGGGTCGCTACACGTCACTAGACAGCAGGAACACGAAGACGAACATTATTACTGGAGATTTTTTGTTCAGTTAAGTAGCTTTATTCAGCTTATTTGGCTAATTTTGGCTTTTCTGTTTGCGTTCATCTCTTTGGTCACGCTAGCTGCTGTGTTAAATGGACTTTAGAAATAAGCGATGTTCTAGTGTAACCTTCAGTTTTGGCAGACGCTTGATGGTCTTGAGAGGCCTGAGAACTCGCAGAACCCTCAGAGACTTGATGGTGCTGATGTCTTTGCCTTTAGTCCCCCTGTGAACAGCAGATGCAGTTACACCAACGCAGACAATTCAACTTTTCATTCATATTTCATCATTCTTATTATTACTGAAAGAGTTAAAAACTGTACAAAATGCTTTTCAGACTAAACTAACAGCTGAAATCACTGAAATATCTGAATACAGAAATGTGTCGGGGAGGGAAACGTGTTCAGATCAGCTGTGAAAATGGAGAATGGAAAGTGTGTTTGTAGCCCGCAGCGGGGTTCACGCATGATGCTTGTTTGTCAGAGTAACGTCACGTGTTAAATCTGATGTCAGGACACTCTGAAGGAACGTAGAAGAAGCTGTTTCACAGCTTATTAGTCCTGCAGGAGAAGAATCTGGATGAAGACCACGGCTTATCGCCCTGGATGGAGATATGTGGCGAGGTGAAAGTGGCTTCAGGTGATTTTATAAAAGCGAAAGGTCTGGTGTTGCTGGTTGGATGTTGAGTCCTGCATGTCCCATCTTCAGCTCGGTTCTTGTACATATGAAACGTGTGAATTTCCTCATCAGAAGGTCATGCGGCGCTGGAGACCTGGTAACGAGTCTTTTCAGTCTGGTGGGTCCGAGACGGGACGTCGGATTGGAGATCTCCAGAACCAGACTTAGGCACTCCTGGTCTGGGTTTTTCATAGGAGTCCAGTCTATGTCACCTTCATCGGAAGGATTGACATCCTGGCAGGTGAAGCTAACAAGCTAAATACCATGAAACCTTTTATTTAACCCCTAAATGTGTTCAGCAGGCGGAGAAGGACCCGAACCGACCGAAGTAAAGCCATCTCCAAACCTTTCATCGACTCCGACTTTCGATCCCAATCAGAGGCTCACGAGACGCTTTGCTGTCGCATTCCTGCCGGAACCCCGAAGAGAAATAAATCCGCCAAGTTAAAAAGCCTAAAACCAGGACAGCCAGCGTTGAAGGCTCATTTCTGCTCCTTGACAGCGTTCGGGTTGACCCTAACCTCGATCCCCACACGTCTCCGTGTCTTTCACGCCGCCATGTTGTTAAATCAGTCATCCACTAGGGGGCGGTGCTGCATGCTAACAGCGCGACTGAACCTGGAGACGTAACTCCTGTCGGTGCGACAAGGCAGCTGGACGTCGGTGGAGGTAAAGGCGAAGCCAGAGCGTCAACCACGCTTTCCTAAAGTCTCTTCTCGCAGCGGTTGCATAGCAACGAAGCCCCCCATGGCATGAGGGGGGGGCGTGTTGGACGTTGTCTAGTTTGTCTGTAAAATGGTTCTGATTGTTCTAAATGGAGCTGATCTGAGCGTAGGATGGTAAGTTGTGGGGGTTGGGGTGAGGCGGGGGCGGGGGCGTGGACATGGCGGGGGCGGGGTCTGGATGGGTCGGCATAGGACGGCTCCCCACCTGGTCACACCTTGCTGCGATCTACTAGGGGGGAAACAGTGGTAAAACAAGGAACAGCACATTTATGGATGCTTCGCACACAAACAAGACAAAACACGTTTGCATCGAATGAAAACAGAATTCCTGCCGATGACCACACATGCTGGCTGCTAGCAAACTGGGAGAACTGGTCCCAGTACAACAGGCTGCACATGCAACCCTGACTCCAGCTGGGACGCCGTGTAACATGTAAATAAACTCCCAGAACAAGATCAACAACATGGCGGGCCATGGAACTGGGATCACTGGTCATCTGATGGAATCTGATGCAGTTTTACTGGTTTAACTGGGAGCAGTCGGTGTCATGACTGGTTTAACTGGGAGCAGTCAGTGACGTGACTGGTTTAACTGGGAGCAGTCAGTAACGTGACTGGTTTAACTGGGAACAGTCAGTAACGTGACTGGTTTAACTGGGAACAGTCACTGTCATAACTGGTTTAACTGGGAACAGTCAGTAACGTGACTGGTTTAACTGGGAACAGTCACTGTCATAACTGGTTTAACTGGGAACAGTCAGTGACATGACTGGTTTAACTGGGAGCAGTCAGTAACGTGACTGGTTTAACTGGGAACAGTCACTGTCATAACTGGTTTAACTGGGAGCAGTCAGTAACGTGACTGGTTTAACTGGGAGCCGTCAGTGACGTGACTGGTTTAACTGGGAACAGTCACTGTCATAACTGGTTTAACTGGGAACAGTCAGTGACATGACTGGTTCAACTGGGAGCAGTCACTATCATGACTGGTTTAACTGGGAACATGTTGGTAACGTTACAGGTTGCAATTTTTTCTCAAATGGAAAGACGGACGGAGCGTCACCAATCGGACACAAACTGGATCTAAAAGTTGTGGAAAATGTTCCACAGACTGAAGATCCTCCATCTGCAGATTCAGAGAATCAGAAGGAATCTCTGTATTCTGGGACCAGGCTGGATACTGGTTCTGCATTATAACATGGTTCTCTACTGGAAACCAGTACATGGACTCATCCAGAAACCAGTGTGAACCCAGTTCAGGCTGAAATCCACACCTGCAGGTTAAAGCTCCATCATATGTGAAGAGGATCCAGAAACACGCCGTCTTCTCTGGACCAAAGCTCATTTAAAATGTTCTGAGTGGAAACCTGGATGAAGATGTGGAATTGTTTGTGGACAGCATGGACGGCGTGTCCTGCAGACTAAAGAGGAGAGGGAGCATCCAGCTTGTTATCAGCGGACAGTTAAATGTGTTTTATTTACATTTTACACAGCATCCTAATGTCTTGGAATGGGCTTGTGGATCAGGAGACCATGTAAATGTGATTGGATGAACACAGACAGTTTCATCACAGCAGACAGCACAAGTTTGGCAAACACAAACTTTCAGACTCAAACAAAACATAAAAACAAAAGCAAACGTCATAAAAACAGACTTTGTCAAACTAAAGAAAATCATGATTTCACCCCTGAAAACAAGGATGTGGTCAGACTCTGGAGTCAGCCTTCAGGCTTCTCTGCTGCATCAGAAGCTGCAGTGTGAGATGCTCTGCAGACACCTCCATCACCGTGCATGCTGAGTCACCAACAGCTTTCTGCTGTTTCCAGTGTGGAGTCCGTCTGCAAATCGCTCGTTCAGTCAACTAAATCTCTGATTATACGTAGAAATCACGGCTGAGAAGATGCTCCCAGCGTCACAGAAACGAATCAGACTGATGACATGGATATTTGTGCATTTTAAATCAAGCTGTATTCATCCTTCATCCGGTCGCTTTAGTGTTTCCTTTTCCTCCCAAATCTGCAGAAAGTCGCGTTTTCTCTCCACATCCACCAATACAGAGCAAATCAATAACTAGAAATTCTTCCGTTTCTCGGCTGAAAGGACGGCGCCTGCCGAAGACGACGTTGCAGCGCGGATTAAATCGGTTTTTAGTCAGTCTAAACGCTCAGAGTAACCCAGGAAGTCCAGCTCGGTCCTGGAGGGTTGCTGTCCTGCAGCTTTTACAGCTTCCTGCTCCAACACAGCTGAATCGGATTATTGGATCATTAAATCAGTTTTTATCTGCAAACAACTTTCCACAGCACCGGCCATCACATGGTGATTAAATAAAAAAAATCTATTTAAAAAATCTAAATAAGCCTTAACGTATGGAAACTCAGCTCACTGAACACCCCAAACCTTCACCAGCCCTCCCGCATATCAGATTTTCCTCGCCTAGATCCACCGCCTCGTGACCCCAGACGACGCCGCAGGAGGACGCACCCAGACCACGGCTGGCTCGGTCCCGCCAACCACCCAGACAAGGTGGTCGAATATGACATAATAAATAAATAAATAATAGTTAATTCCTCCAGGAAACCTGGTGCCTGAGGGGGGCCAGACGATCCCGCCTGCAGGAGGCCACGCCAGCTGAAGAAACATCAACTTCAAGTGAAACCGTTTTTCTCCTATCAGGTTGTATCTAAACTTATTTAACGTATTCAAACCTTTAAGTCCTGCAGTTTTCATCTAAATTATGTTTTTATGTTGAAAGGACTTGTTGGACTCCGCATAGTGTCGGGCACCGCGTAGCGTAGCGTCAGGCACCGCGTAGCGTAGCGTCAGGCACCACGTAGCATTGGGCACTACGTAGCATTGGGCACCACGTAGCGTAGCGTCAGGCACCACGTAGCGTAGCGTCAGGCACCACGTAGCATTGGGCACCACGTAGCATTGGGCACCACGTAGCGTAGCGTCAGGCACCACGTAGCGTCGGGCACCACGTAGCGTCGGGCACCATGTAGCGTAGCGTCGGGCACCATGTAGCGTAGCGTCGGGCACCACGTAGCGTCGGGCACCACGTAGCGTCGGGCACCACGTAGCGTCGGGCACCACGTAGCGTCGGGCACCACGTAGCGTCGGGCACCATGTAGCGTAGCGTCGGGCACCACGTAGCGTCGGGCACCACGTAGCGTCGGGCACCACGTAGCGTGGCGTCGGGCACCACGTAGCGTCGGGCACCACGTAGCGTGGCGTCGGGCACCACGTAGCGTCGGGCACCATGTAGCGTGGCGTCGGGCACCACGTAGCGTCGGGCACCATGTAGCGTAGCGTCGGGCACCATGTAGCGTAGCTTCGGGCACCACGTAGCATGGGGCACCTGCTGTTTACGTTAGCAGCGGCGACTCATCAGAAACGTGTTTACTGAATGTACATTTGTGACTGCAGCCTGGATGGACGTCTCACCTTTCCAGGGTAACAGGTGGTTGAGCGGAAAGTTAAAGACATATTTATTCCTGACTGAAAGACTCTAAGCGACGCTGATTTGGTCGTTGCGTCGAGCAAAAGAAACAAAAGCAGAACTTATAACAACCCTGATGCTAAAATTAGCAACCGCCTAATTAGTCTATATTTCTTTATTTACAGTTTTATGAATTATTGTGAAGAAGAATATAAATACAGCTTGTATTGTAAGCTAACATAATTTCATCAGGTCTAATTTATTTCATTTTCAACGCTAAATGTGAATAATATGTAATTTCATATAAACGATGCGCAGCACAGGCATGAAAATAAAAGATCTGCAGCTTCATGCTGAGTCAGACTGATCAACGTTAGACAGTGACATGACGTGGCAATGTGGTCATAATGTTATTAAAGGCCTACGGTCATACAGTCATGCTGAAAACACACAGGAAACGATGTTTCCCGAGACCAGCTCATGTCCTTCGCCAGCAGCTAGCTTGTTGCGTTAGCCAGACTCTGCTGGGGGAATCCCAGTCCAAGCTGGTTGTCCCCCGTGGACCACGGGGGTTTTTCTGTGGGCGGTGGCAGAGCAACATGCTGCGGGTGTGGGACGACGAGCCTGCAGGTAAAACTCTTCACCAAACATGAGATGGATGATGAGATGACTGACAGTCTCAGAAACACTGAAGTCACTGCAAAAAGCAATTTCTCTCCATATCACACGTCTCTCAGCAGCAGCGGTTCCTACGGATGGTTCTTACAGCTTTGGGCCGATTCTGGTTCTAGTTCTCTGCAGCTAGCTATTGGAACCACCCATCTTTACAGTTTCAGAACAAAGATGTGAAGCACAGAAATAAAACGGAGGAACTTCAGTTTAGCTGCTCTGCAACGCTGTTTTAGTTTTTAACGGCCACACGGGGGCAGCACTCAAAACATACAACAGCTTTAACGTCAATTCTTCTGTTTTTTTTTTACTTGATGATGGTTTTTGTTCAGATTCAGAGACGACCTCATCAGAAAAACCACGTGCTTAAAACCAGAGCCGGGCGATTTATCCAATACTCTCCGTGTTTCCTCGGTTGTTCGATGTACAGCACACCCTGCCGATCTTCCAGACAACTCTCCTGCAGAAGTCCGAAAGGGCTTCCAGCTGGTTTATGAACATCTCAACATGGAAGCTGAATGTGAGACAGACGACTTGTTCCCGAAGAAAAACGGCTCTGAATCCATCTTCTGACATTAAGTCACGTTTCGCAAAGACAACCTTCAACAAAACGGCGACTGTCCCGCAACGTTCTTTCGCAGCGTAAACGTAGTTTTCTATAACAGCAGTTTTAAACTTTTCAAGTCAACATGGCGTATTGTTGTTCCCGTAAACACAAAAAGATTCTCGGATTGTTTTCCTCCTCCAGGCGGAGACACACAACAGGATAATTTGGCCGATTTTTGTCCTGATCTCCCCTTACGATCGTTGGATGGTTTGCAGACAAAACGTGTCGGATTTTCGTGTGTTTGGAGCGATACTGTCGGATCTGCTCAGAAGACGAGATCGTAACTAATGGACATTTAACATTTGAAACTAGAAAACTTGACATATGTGTAGCGCTCTGAGACACACTGAGCATGCTCAGTGTGTAACGTCACATGTACCGGAGCCAATCAAGACGTGAACTGACTCGATCGACTGGTGGATGATCGACAGTAACCGTAATAACATCATAATGATGGGAAAGATTTGTCTTCACTTATAACAGGAACACCGATATTTCATCAGTGCTAGTTTGCTGTGATCACAATACCGTTTATAAAACACTGGTGCTAGCATGTAGCACGTAGCATGTAGCGCCCACATTCTCGCCGTCTCCATGATTTCGTCCATGAACTGTTTGCCTTTTGTGCGTTTTTTTCAGAAAACAACCATCAACCATGTTGGTAATACGTTCCTACGTCAGACTGAATATGTGAGGAAATCACTTGTCCTTGCAGTGGAAGCCATGTATGTGTTCAGTTCACATACATGCAGATAATGACACACAGGCATGAGGAGAGTGGCAGAGGAGACATTACCCCATGAAGCTCCTTCAAACAGATCCCAGGACAGAAATAAGGAGAAATTCATGTTAATAAACAGCAGAAAACAACAGAACAAACAGCTCTATCTGGATTTCTGATTTACACAGTAATTAACAAATATTACGAACAATTCCAGTCAGATGAAAAAGGAAAGTTTTAAAACGTAAAAAAAGACCTGAGACGAGTCCAGAATCGAT
This sequence comes from Telmatherina bonti, assembly GCF_933228915.1. Lineage (NCBI taxonomy): Eukaryota > Metazoa > Chordata > Actinopteri > Atheriniformes > Telmatherinidae > Telmatherina > Telmatherina bonti. The sequence continues at coordinate 2,464,358 of NC_136611.1, read as the reverse complement.
CTGAGCGAGGTTCTCCAGACGGAACTACAACCTGCTGACTTCATGTAACAAACATTTAGCAAAAAGCAGGAGTTCCTGAACTTACGTAAAGGCAAACGCCACCAGTGCCCCACTGACCACAATGAAGTCCAGGATGTTCCACAGGTCTCTGAAGTAAGATCCAGGATGAAGCAGCAGGCCCAGGTCCACCATCTGGAGACCAGACATCATGTTTTCTGTTCAGTTTCTGTTTGTATTAAACTACTTTAAAGCTCTACCGGCATACCTGATAGCCACACCCTGCATATAAACAGCGTGTTAGGATGAAAATACAAAGTAGAGAAGAAGAAACTCGGAAGGCAAACATGGCTGAGAAAATGCAGGAAGGATTTCCCGACCCGGCTCGGTTTATTTGCCTCCTCCATGGTAGGCCATGACAGGAGGAGCTCTATTCTATCTCTATTCTAAACTCGGTTGGGTTTTCACAAAATGTCCATGGAGCCACTCACTCTCATGGTCACACTCTTGATCTGGTTCTAACATCTGGTATTGAGACTGATAAGCTCAAAGTATTTCCTCAAAACCCTGTCTTGTCCGATCACTTCTTATTAACCTTTGAATTCACTTTATTTGATGACTCACTGACCAAAAATAAATTCTACTATAGTAGATGTTTATCAGACAATAATACTACAAAATTTAAACAATCAATTGAATCAATTTTTTCCCCTCTACCATGTGTTAGCATGACTGAGAGTCCCCCTTTAAGCCTTACTCCTGCTCAGATTGATCAACATGCTGATACTATAACAGCTTCAATGTGTACAACCTTGGATAATGTTGCTCCCCTAAAGAAGAAGAAATTAGGTAAGATTATGAAGGCTCCCTGGTTTAATTCCCAGCTTCGAGCTCTAAAACAGGCGTCAAGGCGTTTGGAAAACAGATGGCGTTCATCAGGACTAGAGGAGTCTCACTTAACCTGGAAAGAAAGTTTAATCGTATACAAAAAAGCCTTACGTACGGCAAGAACAGCTTATTATTCATCATTGATAGAGGAAAACAAAAACAACCCTCGGTTTCTTTTCAGCACTGTAGCCAGGCTTACTAGGAGCCGGAGCGCTGAGGAGCCATGTATTCCTTTCTCACTTAGCTGGGATGATTTCATGTATTTTTTCAGGAATAAAATTGACACTATTAGAGATCAAATTCACAATACTCTTCCTTCTACCTATAATGTTGAGCCTGTTGTGGTCTCCGAAGCATCCTTAGAACCAGGATCTGACTTGTGTCTAAATAGTTTCTGTCCTGTCCAACCCTCTGAATTAACTAAAATAATAGCTTCATCTAAACCATCCACCTGTATCTTAGACCCTCTCCCAACGAGCCTCTTTAAGGACATTTTCCCTTTAATTAATACATCACTACTAAGTCTTATCAATATGTCTTTAGTGACAGGATATGTACCACAATCATTTAAAACTGCTGTAATCAAGCCTTTACTTAAAAAGCAATCTCTGGATCCAGAGGTGATAGCAAATTATAGACCTATATCTAACCTCCCGTTTATGTCCAAAATTCTGGAGAAAATAGTTTCAGCTCAGCTACATGCCCACCTGAGCAGAAATAATTTATGCAAAGAGTTTCAGTCAGGATTTAGAGCTCATCATAGCACTGAGACAGCATTGGTGAAAGTTACTAATGACCTTCTTATGGCCTCAGACAAAGGACTTGTGTCCGTACTTATCTTGCTTGATCTTAGTGCTGCATTTGATACAGTCGATCATAACATTCTGTTACAAAGACTAGAACAGGTGGTTGGAATTACAGGTACAGCGTTAAGCTGGTTTAAATCATATTTATCTGATAGACTTCAGTTTGTTCATGTAAATGACAAGTCCTCCTCACAAACTACAGTAAGTCATGGAGTTCCTCAAGGTTCTGTACTTGGACCAGTACTCTTCACGCTATATATGCTCCCTTTAGGCAAAATTATTAGACAGCATGGAATAAACTTTCATTGTTATGCAGATGATACTCAACTATACTTATCCTTTAAACCAGATGAAACAAATCAGCCCAATAGGCTACAAAATTGTCTCATAGACATAAAGACTTGGATGTCTAGAAATTTTCTCCTCTTAAACTCAGATAAGACTGAAGTAATTCTCGTTGGATCTGAAAAACTCAGAGCTAAATTTTCCGGTTTTGTAATGAACCTGGATGGCATTACTTTAGCTTCCAGTGCTACAGTGAGAAACCTTGGAGTAATATTTGACCCTGACCTGTCCTTTGGCCCACATATTAAGCAGGTTACTAAAACAGCCTTCTTTCATTTACGTAATAAAGCCAAAATTAGGGACATTCTGTCTCAGAGTGATGCAGAAAAACTGGTTCACGCTTTTGTTACTTCGAGACTAGATTACTGTAACTCTCTATTACTGGGCTGTCCTAAATATGCCCTGAAAAGCCTTCAGCTGATCCAGAATTCTGCAGCCAGAGTCCTGACCAGAACCAGCATGAGAGCTCATATTTCTCCAGTTTTAGCCTCTCTTCATTGGCTGCCTGTTGAATCTAGAATAGAATTTAAAATCCTTCTCCTTACATATAAAGCCCTCCACAACCAGGCACCACTATATATCAAAGACCTCATAGTTCCTTATATACCAAGCAGAGTACTTCGTTCGCAGACTGCAGGCTTACTTGTGGTTCCTAGAGTCTCAAAGAGCCGAGCAGGAGGCAGAGCCTTTGGTTATCAGGCCCCTCTCTTATGGAATAAGCTCCCAGTTAGTGTTAGGGAAGCAGACACCCTCCCCACCTTTAAGACTAGGCTGAAGACTTATCTTTTTGATAAGTCCTATAACTAGGGATGGTTAGCATCCCTTAGTTATGCTGCTATAGGTTTAGACTGCTGAGGGACATTTCCTGATACACTGAGCTTCTTTCTTTTTCTCTTTATCTCTTTCTTTTATCCGCCCCCCCCCCCCCCCCCCCCCCCCCCCATAACAGTGTTGCATCATTAACATGTATGTCTCCTGTCTCAGCAGGTCTCCCTGGCCGGGAGTAGCAGTTCCTGTTGTCTGTTGTCTTTCTGTCCTCTTCCCCCCACACAGCAGAGGCAGATGGCTGCCTGTCCTGAGCCGGGTTCTGCCGGAGGTTTCCTTCCTGTTAAAAGGGAGTTTTTTCCTTCCCACTGTCGCCAGTGTGCTTGCTCAGGATGGGAGATTGAGTTGGACTCAACTCAATCTGTTGGTTTCCTTATATAGGCTGTTATGAATTGGCCTTCATTATGTTTTCCCCTCTGTCTGTAAAGCGTCTTGAGATGGCATTGCCGTGATTTGACGCTATATAAATAAAGTTGAATTGAAAGTTGAATTGAATTGAAAATGAAAGTTAAGAAAAAAGACTAAAATCAAATGAAAAAGCTTTTCCAGATAAATTAGCAGTCCTACGCTGCTTCTGCTGCAGGTAAGAGGATTAAATCAGGTCATCACTGCTTACTTTGATCACCATTTCAAACGTGAAGACACCAGTGAAGGCGTAGTCCAGGTATTTGAGCACCTGTAACAGAGACATGACATTACAGAAGAGCTGACAGGAAAACAGCCATAAAACATGATTCTGACTTTAGATTAAACTGTATATTCAGTGAAGCACATTTTTATCATTACTGCTCAGTTCTTGTTCTTCCAGCTCAGATGTTAGACCTGAAATCTGCCTCTCAGCGCTCATGTCTTATTCATAAATGAGCCGGCTGTAAGAACTGATTCTTTGCAGAGAATAAGAGACGGCTCAGTTTCATTTCCTTTTGTGCTTCATTCTCACAGAGCTGAGTAATGATGTGTGGTTCATGAACGAGCCATTTCTAATAGCTGATTCTTTGTTGTAAATCAGAAGCTCAGCTCCCAGTTTTTTCTTTTGTTTCCTGATCACAGGGTTCAGTTGTGATATATTGTCCAGCTGGCTCAAAAAACTGCTTCTTTGTAATAAACCAGAAAAACACTTCCTGTGTCAGAAGGCTGTATTTTTTCATTTTGAGCTTTATTTTGATGGACACGGTGAGGATCCCAGCACTATGTAAAGGACAGAGAGTATAGTGTGGTACAGACCAGGAGCACAGAAGAACTGGAAGCCAGATTTGCATTGTCGGTGTGTAAGGAGAAAAATGGAGAAATTTGTGAATTTAAAGAATTTAAAGTTCGGTCTTTATTCTCTTGATTTGTTCTGTGTTTAGTTGTTTGTTTAAATGTCGGGTTATAATATTAAACAAAAATATATTTTACCATGAAAATATACATAAAAATAAGCCTCTTATGATGAAAAATATTAACAAAATAATAAGCTACTCATATTAGCTAAATAAGAGTAAAATAGATGCTCTTTGTGACACTAAATGAAGAGGAGCTTAAAGAGTCGACTCTTCTAAGGGAACTTGTTCAAAAGAGCTGAATCTTTAAAATGAGCTGAACTTCCCATCACTAGAATTTTGTTGTTTTGTGACGAGTCGTACTTCTTTTTCCTAGTTTTATCTCTGTACGTTGTGAAAATTGTGTATATTTTATAAGCTTACTTGGTTGCGAGGAGCATTTGTCCATACAGGGTCTTCTGCTGCGAGAGCGATGCTGCTCATCGCTATGACAACCAGGATGCTCATCTCAAAGTATCGCAGAGTCACGATGTAGTGACATAACTGCCTCACCCTTAGGAGAGAGACACAGAAACAGGAAGAAGTTATTTAATCATGAAAATGTAAGTTTTTAAAAGCATATTAAACATAAAAGAACATAAAGATTAATGACATAACTCTTGTTATTTTCCGCATCTACAGCAGGTTTGAAAGATCAACCAGGAAGCCGATGGGACTCACGGATTGGACTGTCCGAAGATGAACATGGAACTGTAAGGCAGGATGGGTCTAGGTCCGGTCCGACAAAGATCCTCCAGGGTCTTCTCATGCATGGGCATTGTCTCACAGTCGATACTGTTCACTGGGAAGATGGACAGCAGTTATCTCAAAGGGGAAGTGACATGGCGGAAGATGCCATCAGGCTGCTTTTACCTCATTACCAGACCTGGACTCTTCAAGCGGGTCTACAAACAAACTCTGGGTTTACTTCTTGTTTTCAGTTCTAGATCGACTGCTTTGAGTTGCTTCCATCAAGTCCATCATCAGTGGAGCTCTGACACCTGGAGTTACCATGGCAACCGTAGATAAAGGGTGTCATATCACACGAGATTGGAGCAACAAGTTGTCATAGCAACGTCAGAAAGGAAAAAGGAATTCTAATAAAGTGAAGGGAAGACCGCCGCTGCTAAGGAGAGTGATGCATCATGGGAGAAAACACCATGGAGCCAGTTTCCATGGAAACAGATTCAGGGTAAGACCTATGTCTCTTTTTAGAATGGAAAACCCAGAGTTACAGACCGGACCTCTGGGACCGGCCCCGGTCTGGACCGGAACAGAGATGTTATTGTCCGATGCGTCATTTTTTGTGTCTGATGTTCATTTTGGTTCCATCTGCTGGTTGACTGTTGGACTAATGAAGTCATATTCAACACTGCAGGTATTTGTCAGTACTATGCTGTAAATCCAGAGGAGACAGAGCCTCTTCAGTTCTAGCTCCAAACATCTGGAACAGCCTTAGGTTAACTCCCTCGGTGTTTTTAAAAGCCGTTTAAAAACACATTTTTATTCTTTGGCATTTTAGCAAGACTGAGTTGTCATCTGTGTCCTTGTATTTTATTTTTAACTGTTCTTTTTCATGTATCTCTTATTTGACCATTTTATTGTTATTTTATTTTCTTAAGCTGTTTTTGTTCACTTGTTCTTTGTTGTTGTTGCACTTTGGTCAGCTGTATGTTGTTTTTAAAGTGCTTTAGAAATATAATGGTATGGTACTAACTTTGTATGAGGGTGGTCTCTCCGGGTGGGGAGGTGATCGTGACGGGAGGAACATGGACAGAGGAACGATCAGTTCGCCTGACGTTTCTCTGGTTGTCCGAGTCCTCTTGATGGTTGGGTGGCCAGCTGGGTTCCTCAGAGTCTCGCTGAGGAGAGATGGCCAAGGACTCCCCCTCTGAGTCACCTAACCTGCTGGGAAAGCAGAAACCAGTAAAGCTCTGACAGACTTTCTCTAAATGAAGGTTGATCTTTACATGCTATGCGCGCTATGATGCTGTCCTTGTAATACTGGGCTAGTTCTCTTTGGAGGACCTGGAGACCCTTTATGGCTGCATTCACACTCCCTCTGTTCCCTGACCTGCTGCCTCTTTGTATTGTCATTCTGTCTGTCTGTCTGAGCATCTTTCTCCATTTCCTTCTGAATGTAAATCCTGGATCTGATCAGCTGGTCTCTCAATGCAACTTATCAAATCTTTTCTACCCGAACAGGCGAAATGGATCTGCAGGTCCTGACGGAGTGCATGCTGCTGGATACGTGATGAAGGTCATGTGCCTGCTGCTTCTTTCTGTGGAGGATTTCTACACAACTGGATTTATGACAACTGGTTTCTGCTGGTTGGTGTGTGTGGTTTACTGGTGTCACATTCTGGAAGATCTGTGATGGACTACGCCGAGCAACCAGCAGCACTCGAACTCGTGCGGTGGTAGAGCTGGACCATGAACTGGATACCAGTCTGGCCAGAACTGGCAGGCTAGTTGTGGTTCTGGAGCTCAGTCACAGAAAAACTGATGCTCGGTTTGGTGGAAAATGATCCCGATTTGGCGGTTTCGGAGTCCGACTGAGACCACTGGGGACTTAAAGCTGAGCCAAATGACGTTCAGCCTGACCCAAAACAAAGCTGGTATCTGGATCTGGCTCCCTGACTGGCCTTGCAGGCTGGTTATCTCGTCTCCTGGAATGTAACGCTGTCTGATGCTCGGACTGCACATCAATGCTGATGGCCATGTGTAAACAATGTGTGGATAAAGTCCTGTTTTTTGGTGCGACTGACATCTGTAAACAGAATTGTTCCTCAAGGATCAATAAAGTTTTCTAACTCTGACACACCAGGGCTACTAAAGGGGAAAAAAACTTGTCCCATCTTTTAGATCTTTCTGACTTTAGTTTGGATTACGAGGTAAGAATCAGTCGCTCTCCAGGATCGGACTCAGGCAGCCCTGATCTACGTACTTTATGTCTTCGCCATTGGAAACCGTGAATATTGCTGTTCAGGCGACCAGGCAAGAGAAAAGTAGTTCTGCTCGTACCTGTGACTGTGGATGTTGGATTCCTCTCCTTCAGTGGTGGTCTGGCCTCTGAACCCATGAGTCCGGTGCTTCTTCCTCTCTCCATTGGCTCCATTTTCTCCTCTGGAGCTCCTGTCGCCATCCCTGTTGGATGGACGGCCATCTTTGTGGCGGGATATTTGCTCTCCTCTTCCTCCGCTGTTAACTGTACCATTCCCCCCCCGAGACTGCCGATGTGAACGATGATGGCGGTGCTCCCTCTCACCCGTGACTCCCCCGCCGTCATCCACAGAGCTCTGATGGTGATGCCTCCTGCCTCCCTCTCGGCTGTGGGACCTCTCGCTTTTCCCATCTTTGCTCTGCCTGCAGTCGTGATCTTTGGACCGGCTGTGATGGACATGGTGCCGTCCATTTTTCCCAGCGTCTCCGTTTCCGTTGGCCTCCTCTTTGTTTTTGGCCCGATCTCTGACTCGGTGGCAGTGGTGACGGCGGACAGCAGGAGGAAGGTCGGCAGCAGTCTCGGCTGCCTGTGGCGAGCAGGTCTTGTGGCGGTGATGCTGGTGGCCACTTACCAAAGGCCCATCACAGTGCTCAACGACAAGCGGGCGGTCGAGGTGGGTCTTCATGTCGGGCCGGATGTGGAGGGCCGAGTACAGGCGGAGACGCTCCTCAGGCTCCAGCTCGTTGTAAAGAGCCTCACAGCTGGCCTGATTCTGCCTCCTCAGCTGATTGGCTCTGTGCTCCCACACAGACATCGTCTTCACCGACCTCTGCTGCTCCTTACTGGGGACGGAAAAAGATATTAACTCTTATTTAAATCTTTCAGTTTGCATATCTACACATTATTTACAGGCAGTTTCTCCAATGGATACAATGGCAGGTATGGCTCCCTTTGTGACTTTAATGAGACAAAAAACCAGCATCTTTGACAGTGGAGAGAGGCCAGTTATGTTTATGCCTGAGACAAGGCCAAGCATGGCTATGTTGACATGCTTTGACATCTTATCATCTAAAAATCCCAGTTCCAATGAATTTGGGACATTGTGTAAGAAGTAAATAAAAACATAACATTTATAGAACATCATGTATAATGCATGTAACTTTAATACACAATAGAGAGACAGTTCTTAACATCCTTTGTGGATGAAGGAGAGGTAAGTTCTTCATTGTACACTGGATCCATTGGCAAACATGGCAACAGAAGTCTGGACAGCATAAATATATATTCAGCACCAATAAGGATGCAAAAGTCATTTGTCGGTATCAGAGCTTGGTCCGCATTGCCGGTAGTAAGTCAGATTCGTTTCCGATGAGGGTTGGACTCCGCCAAGGCTGCCCTTCATCCTCGATTCTGTTCATAACTTATATGGACAGAATTTCTAGGTGCAGCCGAGGTGTTGAGGGGATCCGGCTTGGTGGCCTCAGGATTGGGTCCCTGCTTTTTGCGGATGACGTGGTCCTGTTGGCTTCATCTGGTCGTGACCTCCAGCTCTCACTTGAGCGATTCGCTGCCGAGTGTGAAGCGGCTGGGATGAGAATCAGCACCTCCAAATCTGAGACCATTGTCCTCAGCCGGAATAGGGTGGATTGCCCTCTCCGGGTCGGGAGTCAGGTCCTGCCTCAAGTGGAGGAGTTTAAATATCTCGGGGTTGATTTACCAGCTAATCTATGTTCCTACCCTCACCTACAGTCCCGAGCTATAGGTAGTGACCGAGAGAACGAGATAGCGAATACAAGAAGCTGAAATGGGTTTTCTCCGCAGGGTGGGTGGGTTCTTCCTTAGAGATAGTGTGAATTATCCAGGAGGGGCTCAGAGTAGAGCCGCTGCTCCTCGGCATCGAGAGGAGCCAGATCAGGTGGCTCGGGCATCTGGACAGGATGCCTCCTTGACCTCCCCGTGGAAGGAGACCCTGGGGAAGACTCAGGACACCTTGGAGATATCATCTCTCTTGGCTGGACTTAGAACGTCTCAGAATCCCCACAGTGAGCTGGTGAATGTGGCTGGGGAGAGGCAGGTTTGGGTTTCCCTGCTTAGGCTGCTGCCCCACAACCCAATTACTAATCAATAATGTTCATTAGCTTGTTCACTAATGTCACAAATGTTTGTCAGCAAAGCCCTCCAAGTGTGTATTACGCTGTTATAACAATGTTTCCTTTTGTTTTTTCATCTTATTGCAGACAAACGTAAAAATGTGTCCACAGCCCAGCAGACTGAAGGAAGAAGTGAAAAACTGTAGATGTCGTCTGTGTTTGTTGTCAAAGAAACTCTTTGCTTTTGTAAACCTCATTCAGTCATGTTTTCATCCATTTTCTAAACTGCTTAATCAAATTCAGGGTTGCGGGGAAGCTGGAGCCTATCAGCTGGCTTTGGGCGAAAGGCAGGGTACACCCTGGACAGCTCGCCACTCCATCGCAGGCTTTTGGAAACCTGTAAAGTAGAAATATCTAATTTCCTGGGGGAATGTTTTCAGCTGTACTGTTTAAACACTTTGTGTTAAGGGTCGAAGAGCAGGACAAAGCAAGGTGTCGGGGAAGGGGTAAAAAAGAGAAATGGGATTGGCCATATATGTGTCTCTGTGGTGTAATTTAGGTGAAAATAGGTTTAATTTGTTTTCTATTTTTATTTAGTTTATACACAGTGTCCCATTTTCATTTGAACTTTAAAATGGCTGAATGAACATGCTTCTCACAGTCTTGAGGGTAAACGTGAAGAAGTTCAATCTGTTCACTGCATGAGTCTAGAAATATGAAAACATTTTAATATTCCATCTTCGTGCTGAAGTTCTGCAGGTGCATTGCTGAACTCACACTAAACAATCTGCACATGGGGCTCTAAAAGAACTTTAACAAGGAGGTGCATGGAGGACATGAGCTGGACTTACCTGATGAGCAGCAGATTAATCTAATCTGCTTTTGCAGGAATAATGAGAATATGAGCATGTATGTGTTGGGGCCATCTTGTCAACAGACAAGGTTTTTACCTGAGGTAGTGATGTACTGGGGTGCAGACATAACTCCTACAGTGCAAACATAAAGGGAGCAACATTGAAACAAGCAAAGGGACAAAAGGACACAGCACAAAGGAAGCAACAAACTTCAGGAAACATACAGTAGAAATGCAAAACTATACAACAAAAATAGAGACGAATTCTACTTCACTGCAAGTGAACAGTAAAAACTAAATAAACACTGATCTTTGCTGAGCACCACAGCACCCGGATCATCACCAGAACTTCTGTACCAGAACATCACAACAGCTCCACTGGCTTCCTCTTCAGTCCCATACTGATTTAATATTCTCTTCCTCATCTTCAAAGCTCTTCGTCAACCTTCAGCAACATCATAACATCTTACTAGATCAGCTGAAAAACTGTGCAGGACCTTCTGGCATTGCGGTTAGTATGTTTGAGTCCTACTTAAAAGACATGGAATATTTTCTGTTCATAGGTATCAATTAAATAAGTTCAATAAATCAGTTAAATAAAAATGCTGGCAGCGCGGAGGTAAAAGAGGCATCCGGCGACGTGTGCACAGAAGTAGCCATTAGCAGCAAAGGATGATGGGTAAAGAGACTACAGAGAGGTAATAACTCACAGCGAGCTAACGCTGCAGACGGGAGAGCTGCGAGAGTGCACATTAACTTGACTGCGTGTTAGAAAACTGCACATGCACAAAAAATAGAAGGTGGGAACACACGGGAAGAAATGAGACAAACATCCAGATGCCATCAGGATACTTTCAATCCTCCGTTTGTTCATCTCCCATCTTACTCCAACGTTCACAACTCTCCACATCTTCAGTGCAGGAATAGTCGACCTGCTAATACAGCAGGTCAGCTAGAAGCTGAATTATCTCCTTTTACTTCACTTTCTTTATGTTTTCATGTAATTTCAATTAGAAAAATAAATCTCTTCCAACTGCATCGGTACCCGAACCCCAGCTCCCAAAGTTGTGATGCAGAGTAAACTGTAAAGAAAAACACAATCTCATCCAGTCAAAGTCATCTGTAAAGACAAAAGGCATTTCAGAATTGGTGGGAAATTAACTGGCTGTGAATCTAAAGCAGCAACACAAAGCTGGAAAAGTTCAAACTGAAGCCACTAAACTAAGCAGGTTAACTGGTTCAGTAACACCACCGGTTAAACTGGTAACAGGTCGGTAACATGACCGGTTTAACTGGTAACAGGTCGGTAACATGACCGGTTAAACTGGTAACAGGTCGGTAACATGACCGGTTTAACTGGTAACAGGTCGGTAACATGACTGGTTTAACTGACAACAGGTCGGTAACATGAACGGTTAAACTGGTAACAGGTCGGTAACATGAACAGTTAAACTGACAACAGGTCAGTAACATGACCGGTTTAACTGGTAACAGGTCGGTAACATGAACAGTTAAACTGACAACAGGTCAGTAACATGACCGGTTTAACTGGTAACAGGTCGGTAACATGCACAGTTAAACTGACAACAGGTCGGTAACATGACCAGTTAAACTGGTAACAGGTCGGTAATATGACCGGTTTAACTGGTAACAGGTCGGTAACGTGACCAGTTAAACTGACAACAGGTCGGTAACATGACCGGTTAAACTGGTAACAGGTCGGTAACATGACCGGTTTAACTGGTAACAGGTCGGTAACATGACCGGTTTAACTGGTAACAGGTCGGTAACATGACCGGTTTAACTGGTAACAGGTCGGTAACATGACCGGTTAAACTGACAACAGGTCGGTAACATGACCGGTTAAACTGGTAACAGGTCGGTAACATGACCGGTTTAACTGGTAACAGGTCGGTAACACGAACAGTTAAACTGACAACAGGTCGGTAACATGAACGGTTAAACTGGTAACAGGTCGGTAACATGAACAGTTAAACTGACAACAGGTCAGTAACATGACCGGTTTAACTGGTAACAGGTCGGTAACATGCACAGTTAAACTGACAACAGGTCGGTAACATGACCAGTTAAACTGGTAACAGGTCGGTAATATGACCGGTTTAACTGGTAACAGGTCGGTAACGTGACCAGTTAAACTGACAACAGGTCGGTAACATGACCGGTTAAACTGGTAACAGGTCGGTAACATGACCGGTTTAACTGGTAACAGGTCGGTAACATGACCAGTTAAACTGACAACAGGTTAGTAACATGACCGGTTTAACTGGTAACAGGTCGGTAACATGCACAGTTAAACTGACAACAGGTCGGTAACATGACCGGTTAAACTGGTAACAGGTCGGTAACATGCACAGTTAAACTGACAACAGGTCGGTAACATGACCAGTTAAACTGGTAACAGGTCGGTAATATGACCGGTTTAACTGGTAACAGGTCGGTAACGTGACCAGTTAAACTGACAACAGGTCGGTAACATGACCGGTTAAACTGGTAACAGGTCGGTAACATGACCGGTTTAACTGGTAACAGGTCGGTAACATGACCAGTTAAACTGACAACAGGTTAGTAACATGACCGGTTTAACTGGTAACAGGTCGGTAACATGCACAGTTAAACTGACAACAGGTCGGTAACATGACCGGTTAAACTGGTAACAGGTCGGTAATATGACCGGTTTAACTGGTAACAGGTCGGTAACATGACCGGTTAAACTGGTAACAGGTCGGTAACATGACCGGTTTAACTGGTAACAGGTCGGTAACATGACTGGTTAAACTGGTAACAGGTCGGTAACATGACCGGTTTAACTGGTAACAGGTCGGTAACATGAACAGTTAAACTGACAACAGGTCGGTAACATGACCGGTTTAACTGGTAACAGGTCAGTAACATGACCGGTTTAACTGGTAACAGGTCGGTAACATGACCGGTTAAACTGACAACAGGTCGGTAACATGACCGGTTAAACTGGTAACAGGTCGGTAACATGACCGGTTTAACTGGTAACAGGTCGGTAACATGAACAGTTAAACTGACAACAGGTCGGTAACATGACCGGTTTAACTGGTAACAGGTCAGTAACATGACCGGTTTAACTGGTAACAGGTCGGTAACATGACCGGTTAAACTGACAACAGGTCGGTAACATGACCGGTTAAACTGGTAACAGGTCGGTAACATGACCGGTTTAACTGGTAACAGGTCGGTAACAGGTCGGTAACATGACCGGTTAAACTGACAACAGGTCGGTAACATGACCGGTTAAACTGGTAACAGGTCGGTAACATGACCGGTTTAACTGGTAACAGGTCGGTAACATGACCGGTTTAACTGGTAACAGGTCGGTAACACGAACAGTTAAACTGACAACAGGTCGGTAACATGACCGGTTTAACTGGTAACAGGTCGGTAACACGAACAGTTAAACTGACAACAGGTCGGTAACATGAACGGTTAAACTGGTAACAGGTCGGTAACATGAACAGTTAAACTGACAACAGGTCAGTAACATGACCGGTTTAACTGGTAACAGGTCGGTAACATGCACAGTTAAACTGACAACAGGTCGGTAACATGACCAGTTAAACTGGTAACAGGTCGGTAATATGACCGGTTTAACTGGTAACAGGTCGGTAACGTGACCAGTTAAACTGACAACAGGTCGGTAACATGACCGGTTTAACTGGTAACAGGTCGGTAACGTGACCAGTTAAACTGACAACAGGTCGGTAACATGACCGGTTAAACTGGTAACAGGTCGGTAACATGACCGGTTTAACTGGTAACAGGTCGGTAACATGACCAGTTAAACTGACAACAGGTTAGTAACATGACCGGTTTAACTGGTAACAGGTCGGTAACATGCACAGTTAAACTGACAACAGGTCGGTAACATGACCGGTTAAACTGGTAACAGGTCGGTAATATGACCGGTTTAACTGGTAACAGGTCGGTAACATGACCGGTTAAACTGGTAACAGGTCGGTAACACGAACAGTTAAACTGACAACAGGTCGGTAACATGACCGGTTTAACTGGTAACAGGTCGGTAACACGAACAGTTAAACTGACAACAGGTCGGTAACATGAACGGTTAAACTGGTAACAGGTCGGTAACATGAACAGTTAAACTGACAACAGGTCAGTAACATGACCGGTTTAACTGGTAACAGGTCGGTAACATGCACAGTTAAACTGACAACAGGTCGGTAACATGACCAGTTAAACTGGTAACAGGTCGGTAATATGACCGGTTTAACTGGTAACAGGTCGGTAACGTGACCAGTTAAACTGACAACAGGTCGGTAACATGACCGGTTTAACTGGTAACAGGTCGGTAACGTGACCAGTTAAACTGACAACAGGTCGGTAACATGACCGGTTAAACTGGTAACAGGTCGGTAACATGACCGGTTTAACTGGTAACAGGTCGGTAACATGACCAGTTAAACTGACAACAGGTTAGTAACATGACCGGTTTAACTGGTAACAGGTCGGTAACATGCACAGTTAAACTGACAACAGGTCGGTAACATGACCGGTTAAACTGGTAACAGGTCGGTAATATGACCGGTTTAACTGGTAACAGGTCGGTAACATGACCGGTTAAACTGGTAACAGGTCGGTAACATGACCGGTTTAACTGGTAACAGGTCGGTAACATGACTGGTTAAACTGGTAACAGGTCGGTAACATGACCGGTTTAACTGGTAACAGGTCGGTAACATGAACAGTTAAACTGACAACAGGTCGGTAACATGACCGGTTTAACTGGTAACAGGTCAGTAACATGACCGGTTTAACTGGTAACAGGTCGGTAACATGACCGGTTAAACTGACAACAGGTCGGTAACATGACCGGTTAAACTGGTAACAGGTCGGTAACATGACCGGTTTAACTGGTAACAGGTCGGTAACATGAACAGTTAAACTGACAACAGGTCGGTAACATGACCGGTTTAACTGGTAACAGGTCAGTAACATGACCGGTTTAACTGGTAACAGGTCGGTAACATGACCGGTTAAACTGACAACAGGTCGGTAACATGACCGGTTAAACTGGTAACAGGTCGGTAACATGACCGGTTTAACTGGTAACAGGTCGGTAACAGGTCGGTAACATGACCGGTTAAACTGACAACAGGTCGGTAACATGACCGGTTAAACTGGTAACAGGTCGGTAACATGACCGGTTTAACTGGTAACAGGTCGGTAACATGACCGGTTTAACTGGTAACAGGTCGGTAACACGAACAGTTAAACTGACAACAGGTCGGTAACATGACCGGTTTAACTGGTAACAGGTCGGTAACACGAACAGTTAAACTGACAACAGGTCGGTAACATGAACGGTTAAACTGGTAACAGGTCGGTAACATGAACAGTTAAACTGACAACAGGTCAGTAACATGACCGGTTTAACTGGTAACAGGTCGGTAACATGCACAGTTAAACTGACAACAGGTCGGTAACATGACCAGTTAAACTGGTAACAGGTCGGTAATATGACCGGTTTAACTGGTAACAGGTCGGTAACGTGACCAGTTAAACTGACAACAGGTCGGTAACATGACCGGTTAAACTGGTAACAGGTCGGTAACATGACCGGTTTAACTGGTAACAGGTCGGTAACATGACCAGTTAAACTGACAACAGGTTAGTAACATGACCGGTTTAACTGGTAACAGGTCGGTAACATGCACAGTTAAACTGACAACAGGTCGGTAACATGACCGGTTAAACTGGTAACAGGTCGGTAATATGACCGGTTTAACTGGTAACAGGTCGGTAACATGACCGGTTAAACTGGTAACAGGTCGGTAACATGACCGGTTTAACTGGTAACAGGTCGGTAACATGACTGGTTAAACTGGTAACAGGTCGGTAACATGACCGGTTTAACTGGTAACAGGTCGGTAACATGAACAGTTAAACTGACAACAGGTCGGTAACATGAACGGTTTAACTGGTAACAGGTCGGTAACATGACCGGTTTAACTGGTAACAGGTCGGTAACATGAACAGTTAAACTGACAACAGGTCGGTAACATGACCGGTTAAACTGGTAACAGGTCGGTAACATGACCGGTTTAACTGGTAACAGGTCGGTAACATGACCGGTTTAACTGGTAACAGGTCGGTAACATGACCAGTTAAACTGACAACAGGTCAGTAACATGACCGGTTTAACTGACAATAGGTCGGTAACATGACCGGTTTAACTGGTAACAGGTCGGTAATATGACCGGTTTAACTGGTAACAGGTCGGTAACATGCACAGTTAAACTGACAACAGGTCGGTAACATGACCAGTTAAACTGACAACAGGTCAGTAACATGACCGGTTTAACTGGTAACAGGTCGGTAACATGCACAGTTAAACTGACAACAGGTCGGTAACATGACCGGTTAAACTGGTAACAGGTCAGTAACATGACCGGTTTAACTGGTAACAGGTCGGTAACATGCACAGTTAAACTGACAACAGGTCGGTAACATGACCGGTTAAACTGGTAACAGGTCGGTAACATGACCGGTTTAACTGGTAACAGGTCGGTAACATGACCGGTTTAACTGGTAACAGGTCGGTAACATGACCGGTTTAACTGGTAACAGGTCGGTAACATGCACAGTTAAACTGACAACAGGTCGGTAACATGACCGGTTAAACTGGTAACAGGTCGGTAATATGACCGGTTTAACTGGTAACAGGTCGGTAACATGACTGGTTAAACTGGTAACAGGTCGGTAACATGACCGGTTTAACTGGTAACAGGTCGGTAACATGACCGGTTAAACTGGTAACAGGTCGGTAACATGACCGGTTTAACTGGTAACAGGTCGGTAACATGACCGGTTAAACTGGTAACAGGTCGGTAATATGACCGGTTTAACTGGTAACAGGTCGGTAACATGACTGGTTAAACTGGTAACAGGTCGGTAACATGACCGGTTTAACTGGTAACAGGTCGGTAACAGGTCGGTAACATGACCGGTTTAACTGGTAACAGGTCGGTAACAGGTCGGTAACATGACCGGTTTAACTGGTAACAGGTCGGTAACATGACTGGGAATGAAAGGAGGTTTCAGAGAGGCAGAGTCTCTGACATGGAAAGATGGACACAACTTCATAACATGAGACGAGCCAGAGCTACATCCATCAGGTCCAGATTCAGAGAACATTAAAAACATTTACCGCATTCTGTCCAGTGTCCAACCTTTCAGGAATCAAGGTTAAAATAAAATAAAATAAAATAAAAAGTGAGGATAGAGTTAGACATACATCAGTCTCTAGATGAAATGAACAGAAAGTATAACGGCAAGCAGGAAGACGTTTAAAACTTCTGCTGATAATATTGTTAAACAAACAAAAAAAAAATAAAAAAAAGAACACTGCGCACATTTTCATCCTGGTGATGATATGTGGGCCACGTTCAGATATTTCTGAACTTTAAACAGGATTTATTTCCTACAGCAAAACCAAAACTTTCTTCTTGTCTGTCGGTGATGTGTCTCCTGTCGCGTCAGACGAAACTCGTCAACAACAACAACACATCTATAGGACGTATGAAGAAATGCAACATGAGTCTGTCTACTGGGTGCTGCATGGTTAATCAGAAAAAGCTTCTTCCCGGTGGAGCGAAGCTTTCGGCTTTTTCTCATGTAAAAACTTTTACAGAAACCTGAAGTGAAGAAACACAAGTTTTGGACTGACTGCACATTTCTTTGTGCATACAGGATATTTCAACACAGTGAGAAGCAGACAGAAGGTCACATGAAGGGATGTAAACGTCAAGCAGCAGCAACTGGGATCATTCAGACAGCAGGAAGGTGTATTGATAACATCTGTTCTGTAGAACTTACGCTGTGATGGAAATGTTAGCGGCCGACATGGGGCTGACCTCCTTTACCTCCTTAGCCTTCTGCAGAGCCAGCTTCTTATTGATCGCCTCCTCCTGCTCTTCTTCATCCTGGATGGAAAGTGGAAAAAAAGACAGGAAGTCCTTCTAAGTCAGGTGTCTCATGTGCAGGTGTGAATGGGGGGGAGGGGGGAATGGGGGGGGGGGGGGTGTACATTAAAAACTACAACTAATCCAACTTTCCTATTTTTAATGTGAACTGTTCTTTGATGAGTGCTTCTTGAAAACATTCATTCTTCTTGTGAAGAACTGTCCTGAAAATGAACAGTTTGTCTAAGTAAACCGTTTTTCTGAACATAAGCAGTGTAGAGGCAAGGATGTTAATCAGTAAGTCTGTCACTAGAGGGTATTGTGTGTGTGTGTGTGTGTGTGTGCCTACAGCTGAGTGATTGACTAATTGATATCACCTGAGTCTGTCTGTGATTTTGGTTTTGCTTGGCACAGAGACGGTGAGAGTGGAAGCTGATATTTTCTGTTGACCGCACATTTGATAATTTACATGAGTTCAGATTGCAAATGCAAGAGAAAAATTGTATCAAGCAGTAATCTTTAACTGAGAGGATAAATAAAACCTGAACTGCAAGAGATTCCTGATCTTTGTTTGGATTTGCGTGTCAGACAGATTCCTGCAATCACCCCTCAGTGACTAATTTTGGCAGTCACAATATATTGTCAACAGAAACTGGCTACAGATCACAAAGGCTCAACCACTTTGGATGTGAACCGTGAGTAAATGAGAATGAAGTGACAGAGCACAACGCAACTTGTGGTATGTTGGATTCAGTTTATTCACACTGTGAAATTGCTTGCCTGGACACAGTTAAAGCTGGATATTGCTGCATATTGGATGCATACTGATGCTGTGGCTGTTGTTCATATCATTCCCGCTATATTGCTCAAGAATGAATTGACCTGTGACAAAGTGGATTAAGTGTTTGTGGACATTAAAGGACAGTTGTAGATATTTCATGCACTTACTGCTTATGCTCAAGTTTGAATTAAAGTGTGGACTATGGAGTTAGAGACAATATTGGATTGTTTTCGTATGGAGGCAGAATTGTGCAAAATCGAAGTTTGAAGTGGATTGATGATGATGACGATGATGATGATGATGATAATGATGAGGATGAGGATGATGATTCCTGCATTTGCTCTCTGACTTTTGTGATGCATACGTTGCTGGGCATTAATATGAGCGAATCAAAGGCAGATTCACTTGTGAATGAAACTTATGACAAAGAAATTGTCAAAAGAAAAGTCAATCCAACTGCAAAAGCTCTGGTGTGTAAAATGGAGAAGCTTCAAAAGGAACGCCAAGCAAAAGTGAATAAAATAAAAGGTGTCATCATTGCTTTAAAGGAATTCATGAAGAATGATGATAATGCTTCTCAGGTGCAAACTAAACTGGACATTTTGATACATTTGAATGAAGAGGCAATTTCCCTACATGAACTGCTGATGGAAATAATACCTGAGGAGGAAAACAGTGAACAAAATGAGTGGTTTGAAAACATCAGTAAATACAACAAGGGATTTATTGAGGATGTGAAACAGTGGATCTCTGAGACTAGGAGACCAGTTTCAAGACAAGCAACAAAGGACACTACGGAGACACTACAAAATAAAATGGAATGTGGAAAAACTTCAAGCTTGTCCCAGATTGAGCCTCAGAGCAATGAAAATCTGTGCAACATGGAACAAGATGACATTCAACCAAATGATAGCATCTCAAATGTGGGAAGCAGGAAATATGGATCAAAACCAGGGACTTCAAGAACTTCAACCTCTTCTGTTTCTTCTTCGCGTGTCAAAGTAGAGGCTGAAATGGCTGCTCGACAGAAATTACTCAAATAAAAACAAGAACTGGAACAACAAGAGGAAGAAATAAAGAAAAGAAAAGAGAAATTTGAGCTGGAAGTGGAGATAGCAGCAGCTCAGGCCAAGATGGCGGTTCTAAGTCTCAGGAAGCAATAAAGGAAGCAGAGGTGGAAAATCAGATGGTTTGGAATCCTACATGACCAAGGGGGCTTATGCTGCTCTTAATCCTGAGGTTGACCCAGATGTACCTGGAGGCCAGAGAATGTATAACGGTCATAATGCATCCCAGTCTAATCTACAAAAATCAGACGAAAGGACATTTACTGGTAATGTTGGACCTCAAATAGCTCGGCATAAACCAGCTGAACTCTTTATGGCTCCTAATGTGACAAATATTGTTTCAACATCTCAAGCCGCTGAACATCCATATACTCAAGTGCCAGTAATAGAGGACCGTAACAACTTGCTATCCATAATGGCAAGACAAAATGAAATCTCAGCTTTGCTAGCACAACAACATACCATCTCTCATTTGCCAAAAAGAGAAATACAGGTGTTTGATGGAGATCCTCTTCACTATCATGCCTTTATGCGAGCCTTTGAGCACAATGTGGAAGGAAGGACAGAGGAGGATGGAGATTGTTTGCATTTTTTGGCACAGTATACAAGGGGAGAACCAAGAGAGCTTGTCAGAAGCCGTCAACAAATACCTGCAGAAAGAGGATATCAAAGGGCAAAGGCATTGTTACAACAACATTTTGGGAATGAGCAAAAGCTTGCCTCAGCTTATTTGGATAAAGCGCTCACATGGCCAATGGTTAAAGCAGAAGATGTTAAATCTCTCCAAGCTTATGCTCTTTTCTTAAGAGGATGCTGTAATGCAATGGATGATATAGACTACATGTCTGAGCTAAACATGCCTGTGAACATGCTGATTATCATCAAGAAGCTGCCGTACAAGCTGAGAGACAAGTGGAGATCAGTAGCTTGTGACATTCAAGAAACCTATCATTGAAGAGCGAATTTTCCCGACATTGTCAATTTTATTGAACGTCAAGTAAAAATTGCAGCAGACCCTGTATTTGGTAATATACAGGACGCTCCCAAAATAATGCAACACAAAGAAAACTATCAACATCGTACACAAAACCCAAAAAGTAGCTTTGCAACCACAATAGCAGAGGTTGATGGAAAGGCCCATATAAAAAAGGAAAGAGCGCCACCAAACAAAAAGGCCTGCTTATACTGCAAGGGTGAACATGCTTTGGAGTTGTGTTTTCTATTGGGAAAGAAGACACAGAAAGAGAAGATCACTTTTCTCAAAGAGCATGGAGTATGCTTTGGGTGTCTGTGCATAGGGCACATAAGTAAAGACTGCAGAAGGAGACTGTCATGCAAAGTATGTGGAAGAAGACACCCTAGCATGCTTCATATTTACCCAAACAATAAGGACCAAAATAAAGGTCAAGCAGGTGTGGAAGATACAAATGCAGTGGTGGGCAGCTCTGTCATGGCGGTGCAAAGCAGTGGTCTTACTGGGGCCGATGATCATGACTTTAAACTCTCCATCGTGCCAGTCAAGGTCAAGTCTAAGAAGGGTGACATCATTGTGGAAACTTATGCCTTTCTGGACCAAGGCAGTTCTGGTTCTTTTTGTACATTGAATCTAATAAACAAGCTGAATGTAACAGGAAGAGGAACCAAAATTTTTCTACGCACTATGGGACAGGAAAAACTCGTGGGAAGTAGTATTGTATCAGATTTGGAAGTAGCTGGTCTGGAAAGCGACCTTTATTGTGACTTACCAGATGTCTTTACACAGAAGAAAATGCCTGTGTGTAAGAGCAATATACCACGAGAGCAGGATCTGGTTAAGTGGCCATATCTGCAAAGGGTACATCTACCTGAAATCGATGCAGATGTTGAGCTTCTGATTGGCTTGAACGTACCTAAAGCACTGGAACCAATAAAGGTGATTCCAAGTAAAGATGGAGGACCATATGCTGTTAAGACATTGTTGGGATGGACTGTTAATGGACCAATGTCTGGTGAAACAGACTTGAAGCAATGTAGCATTACTGCTAACCGCATCTCAGTGGTGAAACTAGATGAACTATGGAAGCAGCAGTTTAAATTAGACTTCCCTGAATGCAGCTATGATGAGCAACTGAGTTTATCAAGAGAAGATTGCCAATTTATGGAAATGGTGAAAAACACTGTTGAACTTGTGGATGGTCACTACACCATTGGTTTGCCTTTAAAGAAAGGAAGCGTTTGCATGCCTGATAACCGCAAATTGGCAGAGCAACGTGCCATAGGTCTGATAAGAAGACTTCAACAAGATGCCATATTTCATGCAGATTACACCGCATTTATGCAAAACATCATCTCATGTGGCTATGCTGAAAAAGTACCTCCTAAAGACCTGGCATGTAGCGGTGGCAAAGTTTGGTATATCCCACATCACGGTGTTTACCACCCAAGAAAGAAAAAGATCAGAGTGGTGTTTGATTGTGCTGCATCATTCCAAGGTACATCGCTGAATGAACAGCTGCTACAGGGACCGGATCTTACCAGCTCATTGATTGGTGTCATAACCAGATTCAGAAAAGAACCCATTGTTTTGATGGCTGATACTGAGGCTATGTATCATCAGGTACGTGTACCAGCTGAAGACTGTAATCTCCTAAGATTCCTATGGTGGCCAAACGGTGATTTCTCTCAACCCATGCAGGAGTACAGAATGCGTGTCCATCTTTTTGGGGCAACTTCATCACCAAGCTGTGCAAACTTTGCTCTGCGAAGATGTGCAGAGGATAATAGCAACTCTTTCAGTGAGCAGGTGGTGGATACTGTTATGCACAGTTTTTATGTGGATGACTGTCTTGTCTCTGTACCCTCTGAGTCTGAGGCTGTTGCTCTATATCGCGACCTTCGAACCATTTGTGCTAGAGGTGGTTTCCAGCTAAAGCAGTGGATAAGTAACAGTTGGAACGTGTTGGGTTCAATTCCTGAAGAGGAGAGAACTGTGGATACAAAGGAAATGGATTTAGCACTCCCCGTTGAACGAGTACTGGGAGTACAATGGTGTGTGCAATCAGATGCATTCAAATTCAAAATTTCAATCCAGGATCGACCTTTGACCCGCAGAGGAATCTTGTCTGTGGTCATGTCCATTTATGATCCTCTTGGAGTGCTTGTGCCAATTGGGCTAAAGGCCAAGCTAATTCTGCAGGAATTGTGTAAGAAAGGTATTGGGTGGGATGAAGTTGTACCTGAACCCATTGCACATGAGTGGATAAATTGGATGCAGGCGCTCCATCTACTTGAGGACTTCAAGGTCAAGAGATGCTTTAAGCCTGAGGGCTTTGGCTCTGTATCTTCTGCCCAACTACATCATTTTGCAGACGCAAGAGAGGTGGGTTATGGAACAGCTACCTACCTGCTGTTGAGTAATGCTGATGGAAAGCTATGCAGTGTCCTTGACGAACGAGTCCAGAGTGGCTCCCTTAAAACCAATTTCCATTCCCAGATTGGAGCTAACAGCAGCAGTTGTAGCAGCACGTATGGGCAGATTGTGGAAAAAGGAGCTGCAGATGTCATTGCTTGACTCTGTCTTTTGGACTGACAGCACTTCAGTGCTAAGATTCAGAACCTTTGTGGCCAACAGAGTTTCAGAGATCATTAAAACATCTCATTCAGCTCAGTGGAGATATGAGTACCTTGTCCAATCCAGCAGATATTGCTTCAAGGGGAATTGGAGTGAAATCATTTCTCAAGGATGAACAATGGACGTGTGGCCCACAATTTCTGCTTGGAAAGGAACAGTGGCCTACAAACCCGCACATTTTAAAAGAAACATTAGAACAAAATGATCCAGAAGTCAAAAGGAGTGTTTTGGCCAATGCCGTTTCAGTCAAAGATGATGCTGATCAAGTGTCTCAGTTGATTGACCGTACCTCATCCTGGAACCATCTCAGACGAGTGATGGCCTGGGTGTTAAGGTTCAAAAATAAACTCTTACTTCTATGGAAGAAGAAGAAGGAGGTCAATACAACTTTGTCACACTTAAAGAAAGATGAGAGAGAACGGAAGGATATTCTGAGTGAAGAACTGCAGAATGTCAAAGATTTGTTCCATGTTGCTCTGTGTGGAGGAGGTCAGAGAGGCGGAGCTGGAAATAATTAGACTCTGTCAAAGGAAAAGATTCCCAGAGGAGTTTTCCAGCCTCTTAAAGGATCAGAATGTAAAACAAGCCAGATGTACAAACTAAACCCAGTGCTGGCTAATTGTGTCTTGAGAGTTGGTGGAAGGCTCAGTTGGGCAGCAATGCCTGAAGAGTCAAAGCATCCAGTGATTTTGACCAAAGATCTCCATATCTCTGACCTCATTCTGAGACAAGTTCATAGAGAAGTTGGCCATGGTGGAAGAGCGCACATGCTGGCAAGGCTATGCCAGAAATACTGGATTACTGGGGCCAGTGTGGCCATACGGAAGATCTTGGCTAAATGTGTTGTGTGCCGACGCATTTTGGCAATGCCAGCCTGCCAACAGATGGCAGACTTGCCTCTCAGTAGAATTTCTCCAGATGAACCACCATTCACTTCTGTGGGAGTAGATTGTTTTGGTCCATTTGAAGTGAAGCGTGGAAGAACTAAAGTGAAAAGATATGGAGTGATATTCACCTGCTTAGCTCTGAGAGCTGTGCATATCGAAGTAGCTGCATCATTGGAAACAGATTCCTTTATCAACACCTTGCGTCGCTTTATAGCAAGAAGAGGCCAAGTCAAAGAGCTCTACTCAGACAATGGAACAAACTTTGTTGGTGCTGATCGAGAGTTGAAAAGATCTTTGAAAGACTGGAATCAGTCTCAGATCCATGATGAACTCTTACAGAAAGGAATCAAGTGGAAGTTTAATCCTCCAAGTGGTTCTCATCATGGGGGAGCCTGGGAAAGGTTAATTCGTTCAATCAGAAGAGTCCTCAACTCTACTCTAAGGGTACAAACTCTGGATGATGATGGTCTCCACACTGTGCTGTGTGAAATTGAAAGTATTCTCAATAGCAGACCAATAACAAAGGCATCTTCAGATCCTAATGATCTAGAGGCTCTGACCCCCAACCATCTTCTCCTTCTCAAAGGTCAGCCATCTTTTCCACCTGATGTTTTTCAAAAGGAGGATTTGTATTCTGTACGTAGATGGAAACAAGTACAGTATATGTCCAATTTGTTTTGGAAACGATGGACAAAGGAATACCTACCACAGCTCCAGGAGCGCCAAAAATGGAACAGAATCAAGCACAATTTCATTCCTGGAGATATTGTGTTAGTGGTGGATGACTCTGCACCCCGCAATTCTTGGATCTTTGGGAGAGTTGTCAAAACTGTACAGGATAAAAAAAGGACTCGTTCGTCAAGTCAAGCTCAAGACCAGGACAAGCCATCTGGATACGCCTGTCACAAAGATTTGTTTGCTTCAGGAAGCTGAAGATACCTGATGGATTGCATGTTTTGATATGACTGAACTTTGAAAATAATACTTGTGGCACAGACGATCTTCTATCAAGTTCTACGTTCTGGAATTTCTGGCCTAGAGCCACTTGAAGATGAGAAGAACTTGCTCCTTCAAGTACTCTGAGGATGGATTATCTTTACTTGTATTGTTTATGTTTTGAATGTATTTTATGTTGGTCTTATTATTCAGTAATTATTATGTTATAATAATTAGGGGCCGGAATGTAGAGGCAAGGATGTTAATCAGTAAGTCTGTCACTAGAGGGTATTGTGTGTGTGTGTGTGTGTGTGTGTGTGTGTGTGTGTGTGTGTGTGCCTACAGCTGAGTGATTGACTAATTGATATCACCTGAGTCTGTCTGTGATTTTGGTTTTGCTTGGCACAGAGAGAAGGTGAGAGTGGAAGCTGATATTTTCTGTTGACCGCACATTTGATAATTTACATGAGTTCAGATTGCAAATGCAAGAGAAAAAAATGTATCAAGCAGTAATCTTTAACTGAGAGGATAAATAAAACCTGAACTGCAAGAGATTCCTGATCTTTGTTTGGATTTGCGCGTCAGACAGACTCCTGCAATCACCCCTCAGTGACTAATTTTGGCAGTCACAAGCAGTTCTTCCAGATATGAACAGTTCTTCCAGATATGAACAGTTCTTCTAATCATGAGCAGTTCTAAACAAAAACACTACTTCAGAACATGAACGGATCTTCAGAACATGAACAATTCTTCAGAACATGAACGGTTCTTCAGGACATGAACGGTTCTCCTACTTTAAACAAACTGAACTTGACTAACATAAAAACCATTTCATCCTCCAACACGCTTTGTCTTGGAGGGCGGGTGTTCCTCCTCTGTTTCAGCATCACAGCTTGCAGCTCTGACACGTTTCCTTCCCTCTTCGCTGGAGGTAAAGAATCTGTTTGTGCCGCCAGGTTTTGATGCGTGTGGTCATGTGACTGCATGGCTACATCTGATTGGTTACATGTGGTATGCACAATGACTCAGCAAAAAGGTACATTTGAGAACGTTTAATTTTAGCTGCATTAAAATTAAACTTGGATGTCAGCTATGGAGGTATAAAATATGACTGCGTGGGCTTCAGGTTTGCGAGCTCTCCTGTAGATTTTCAGGCCTTTCTCGCATCATGAAAACATCAAACGGCTGATTAATTTAATATGTCAGGCTTGAAAGAAGACTGTACCTTGGTGAGCTCCTGCGCATTTGCAAGGTTATCAACAGCGATGGCCAAGAACACGTTGAGGAGAGTGTCTGGTTGTTTGTGGTCAAAGGAAGAAATGATTCATCGAAGACAGAATCAATACTCAGAGCAACAGCTGACCGGGTTTTTCTGTCACACACAACAGAAACAAGGCAGGATACAGTTTCCGAAGAGGGTGAGGACGATGAAATAGATGGAGGAGAACATCCCTCCATGCACACCCCCCTGGGATTCAATCCCGTGGTACATGACAGCGTTCCAGTCCTCCCCGGTTAGGATCTGCACAGAAAACACAGGGTGGAGTCTGGCTCAAGCAGAGCAGCAAATAAAAGAACATGATGGAGATGACCTTTACCTGGAACACAGTGAGGATGGCAGCGGGGAATGTGTCGAAGTTAGTTGTTGGTGTTTCGTCTTCAAAATTAAACCTGCAGGGAGAAAAACACAAGTCTGACATCCCCAGCAAAGAGTCACCATCGCCCCTGCACAGTCACCAGTAAGAACAGTTTTCTGAATGAAAAAGATTCTTCTGCACAAAAACGATTCTTCTAAACATAAACGATTCCTCTGAACATAAAGGATTCTTCTGAACAAAAGATTCTTCTGAAGATAGGTGGTTCCCCTCAACATGAATAGTTCTGTATATAAATGACTATTTAGAACATGAACAATTTTTCTAAGTATGATCAGTTCTTCTCAACATGAACAGCTTTTTTAAACATGAATGGTTCTTAACATGAACAGTTGTACTGAACAGGAATAATTCTACAAAAAAAAAAAAGGTTTTGTGGAACATGAACGGTTCTTCTAAAAATGAACTATTCTCGTGGTGTGTTCATGAAGTACTAGTGCTGTTCTGTGAAAGCATGCCATAAATGAACACAACCGGTTGATCCATCCTCAGTAAAGCTGGATAAAAGGAATCACATCAAACTGTTTTTGCATGGATATAATTTAATTTCTCTGTAATACGAGTAAATTCCTTGTTTTTATCAGATTAACCTCTAAATGTTCACACACACACACACACAGATGCTGCATCTACAGCCACACGTTTGCATTAAACATCACTGTTGGGAATTTCAGTTACATTATTTTCAGTTCATATTATGATAATCTTTTATTAATCTTACATTGATGTTCTTCATTAATTCTCATGTACAAGTTAAATGTTTTCCTCTGTGTGCTGTTTGGATAAGCAGGACATTCCAGTGATGTGCAAGGTCAGAGTGGTCTGACCAAATTTGATAAACATTGGGTTCCTATCAGAATGGTATCTTTAATCTTATTTTACATTTATGCTGTTGACTCGGCTCGAGCTTCCATACTTTACTCTAACTCTCTCTCTCTCTCATCTTGGCTAATTCAGTATTTGATGCTTGCTGACGCTATTTCTGGTTTACATTATTAATTTCATCTGTGCCTGATGATTTTAACCGGTGTGGTTTTTAATAAGGTGAGTTATATTTTAAGAAGTCGTGGTAGCGTGATCTTTCTTTCAGGAAGTGATTTGTTCCCTCTGACGAGAACTTACAGTAGGCGTATTTTGAGACTGATGGTTATCTGTTATTAGACAAATATCATTGTCATATTACGGTATTCCCTGCCTGACCGTATAACAAATTTAGGGCTGGATGGTGCCCCGAGATCGTCCGCTTGTCTAAGGACAAAGCGAATTCATAATTAAAACACCCATTGTCGCTCCGGCATTGGATCACAGGTTAACGTTAATGATAATATGCTACATATTCTGGTGCCCCGTGTGAGGCGTCTGAAAACAAATCTTTCCAAAGTGAATCTTGTTTCTGCTGTTTTGTTGTTGAATGCTGGGTTAAGCGGAGCACGAGCATACTTCTCTGTTTATGTGTTTATATGTGAAAAGTGTGTCTTTGAGCTGGGTTGGCAAGAAACCGTAAACCCCAGAGTTTGTCTGATCAGAGTGCATGCCAGTAGCGTTCAAACGCTTTATTTGTGAAGGCCTTGGTGGAAAATTTATACCTACATGTTCTAGCATAGATTTGATCCACTCAGAGTGCAGATTAATTAACCTGCGTGTTCCAGGTAATTTTATTTGGCTCAGAACCTCCACCTCACGCCGAAGTAGCTACCCAGATTGAATGAGGAAGTTGTTTGTTCCGCTGTGAACACAGCTGGAGGCGTATAAGATCCATGCAGCGGGTTCCTGCATGTAGATCGGTTTTAAATCCCTTTGGAAAAGGGACAGTTTCTCAGAAGTGAAGCTGAGTTAAATGCTTTTGTGCTGCAGACCGCTGCCAGTCTGCTGATAGCTGCCGTGTCGCTGAATACGGCAAGAGGAAAGTTTTGTGTGGCAAGAGCTTGCTTTGATTGCCACGACAGAAGCTGTGTGGATAAAACATTTTTGTGGCCGCTGTGCCCTGCTGTGCTGTAAACTGTTGAAGAAGTGAATATAACTTCATTCTCTGAGGTACTAACGGTAATTCTCCGTTACACCGGGGGACACTCGGCGGGCGGAGCTAAACGTCACAGCTGACGTCAGCTCGAGCACCTTCAGTCACGGGGAATCCCCCTCTTGACTAATAGAAACCTGACGCCATCTAGTGGCGACTTTCTGCAATTACACGTTGAAACCGTGTTTAGGCAGCTCTGCCTCCATCGTGTGGGGGATTAGTGTACTTATAACCTTGAAACCGTGCTCAGGCACCACGCGCCACCTCTGGCCACTGGGTGTAATTACAAAAGTAGTGACTTGACGTGGTGTGCAACCAGTAATGCAAAGTTGTTTAACAATAAATGACTAGTTTCACCCACTTTTGAATTAAAATAAAGCTTTTGTATTTTAATTAAGACTACTCATTTAACTTTAATCAATTTTTTAAATTATTTTTCTTCATTCATTTAACTTTTGCCTAATTCTCGAGGTCATTCACTAAGTTAAGCCACAAATACTTAACAAATAGTGACTGAGTTTGTTTACCCTCACTTGTTTCACTTCGATTTATTCAGGCGTTAACAACACTAGCTTGATGCTACTAACAATTGTGTACTGGGCTACACTGGCGTTTGGTAAAGACATCCAACTTGCTGTTACTTTTGTTGTGCTTGGTGCCATTTATTCCCACTAACATGACATCTGCTCAGGCTGTACTCTCCCCTCAGGGAGATGCTTTTGAGGCTGAAGAGCAGATAATCCGGGACTTAACTTTTGAAACTTTACCAGGCTACATGGATAACATTTTAGGCACCGATCCAAATCACCTGCAATCTATCATGGATGATTTGGTAGCTCAGGTGGAGGCTAAGGCCCCCAAAGATAAGGCTCTAACTAAAATGTTAGGCAGCATCTCCACAGTTCTGTTCGCCCAGTTGAGACAGGCACATCAAGTAGTCGAACAGACTGCTGCAAAACTTAAGAATCAACGGCAGAAACTCACACAGGTTATTGAAGAAAATAAATTTTTTTCAACACCAACTTGAAGTAGCTGCTCAAAATAAAGCTCGAGACACCGAGCTTGCTGACAAGGTGGGTTCTCTGACAGAAGAGAACCATGAACTCAGGGCACAGAATGATGCCCTGGAACAGGAGTTGCAGAACACTAAACAACTGGCAACTTGGACGAAGTCAGTCAAGCCCAAGAGACTTCGAGTCAGCCTCTCCAGGAAGCACTGGACAGGGTCCAGGACCTGACTCTTGAAGTTAACGCCTATGAAAGGCATTTAGATGCAAAACAGCAACAGACTGCATCTTTGCAGAAGCAGCTCAACACTGCTAGGGATGAGGCCCGCTCTGCGGATAAGCAGAATAACCGCTTAGCAACCGAACTCATAGAGCTTCGTTGTAAGCTACATCAGGCCACTAAGGCATCCTCACAGGAGGAAAAAGGGCTTCTCATTGACTCAGGTGCTTCTGGTGGACCTCCTTTCACTTCTGGAACTTTCATTCCAAACACTCCTTTCAAATATGAAAGGACATCTCCAGGTCCAGCCATACTAGATCCACCTGCTCACCCACCTGTACCTCACTTCCAACAGGGTCCATCCAACCGAGACCTGGATAAGATCTCTCGGAACATCCTGCGGTTTGAACCCAAACCGGGTGGGTCACATGACACCAAGTCTTACTTGAATGACATTGATTTTTATCTGAGAAAATACCCACATGCTTCTATTCATGATCGTATCTACTTGATCAAACTGACAGCTAGCCGCGAGGTTAGCAAGTTCATAGAGAGACAGACTGAACGTGTTCACACCGACTATGCTGCTCTCTGCCAGGCATTAGAAAAATAATTTTCTAATGACTTCCCCCAATCGGGTCTGTCAGCCGCCATCGCTGTAAAGCAGGGCAGACCCAAAGACCCACAGCAATATTACCATCGACTTCTGAACACCTTCTTTGGTTCGAAGAATGAGCCTGGTATGGAAGAGGATGAGAACTTTAAATCCCTCTTTGTGCAGAATCTCCATCCTGCCACTAGCCATCACCTCGGAGTTCTGGCTAATCCGCACACCACAACCATCATGCAACTTCGGGAGTGGGCGGCGCTGGCGTTCCAGAGACAACAGCGGCGGCCTATACCCACAGAACCCGCCACGGTTCTAACTGTTAACACTGACTGCACACATGGAGTTAGAAGGTGTCTAGTCTCACTGTGTTCATGGTGCTACCACTTATGGGTCTCAATCACCAAAGGCTGGTGAGAGACGCCCAGCTTCATGGCCCCGAAACCTGGTTAGAGACATGAACACTTCAGCCCTCGTTGGGACCAAGGTACTCGCCGAGGGGACATCACAATCCCTCTGGTCAAGGCAAGTTTTCCTTTAGCCCTCAGCGCCAAAATTCTGCCCGTCACCGTAGGGGGGTGACCAAAATCGCTACCGAAATAATCATTCCAGTGCAGATTGGTCAGGTCCACCTGCTGGTTGGGAGACCACACGAAGGGATGGAGAACCCTAAGAAGGTTTTCATGAACCTTCCTTCCGACCTCGTAAGAAAGAGTGTCAAAATTTCTTTCAGCAGGAAGAAATTGAGCAAATAAAACGCCTATTAACCCAATTGAATAAGAAGTCTAAAAAGGAAGACCCTGACCTCTTGGCAATAACAACAACTGGTAACCGAGATGTCATCAGATAAACCCTAGCCGTAACTATTAGCCTGAAACTAATACTTACAGCATCAGGTTGCACACAAGTCAAATAACTGCAATAGTTTAAATTTGTCGCCTTAGATTGACTTTGTTACCAGGTACGAATCCTCGGGGGGGGAGGGGGGGGGGGTTGTTAACGAACCAAAGTTTGAGCCCACGATCGAAACAGTAAAAGAACGCCTTCCGACCCTCTT
The DNA here is from genome assembly GCF_933228915.1 of Telmatherina bonti. Classification (NCBI taxonomy): domain Eukaryota; kingdom Metazoa; phylum Chordata; class Actinopteri; order Atheriniformes; family Telmatherinidae; genus Telmatherina; species Telmatherina bonti. The sequence goes on along the minus strand of NC_136611.1, from coordinate 2,432,495 downwards.
CTAAATACCACTCCTGACCTCTATGCATTCTGTCCTTCTCTAACTTTCTTCTTTTAATTATTTTATCTTTTTGTTTGGTTTTAGATTAGATTGTTTGCTTTATAAAATTCTTGGTAGATTTAGAAACTCCTGATATTGAGTAATGCATGCTACTATAGCCTGATAGTCTTTTAGTGGCATTAGCTTACGACCCATGTCCCTGTAGGTAACCATAGATAGTCACATAGGAAACAGACACCAGCTATGATCCAACAACAAAGACCCTTTCTCTACAATACCTGGATTACGCCTTGGGCTGTTTCATCTGTGATATGGATCCTCCTCTGGACCAGACCCAAATCAAGGGGGGGAATGTAGCAACCTCCCAAGGCCAAGTTAACCACCGAATCAGATAATTGTTGTTGTGGAAATGATTTCTTGACCCACCAGGTCCGTGGAAAGTGAAAACATCGATGCAGAGTATTGAAATGTCCTGAAATGTCTTGATGAAATGTCTTCTACCTGTTAACCTTTTCCCCTTTTGACAGCAGCAAAACTGTTTTAAGGTTCATGTTTATAAGGATCATTCATACTTCTTCTCATCTATAAATGGATTTTATAGACATGTTTTGAGGTTGGAAAAATGTTCAGTTTAATTCCCCAAGAACTTAGTATTTTGACCAAACTTTCAGACCCCATGTCCTGACCCCTGCGCTCTGATTGTATAATCTAAAGTCCGCCCCAGAGCGCTGGCAAATTTAACTGCGGGTCTTCCCGGAAATCCTCTCTTCTTCTTCGATTTTTTTGGTCTCTTACCTATTTTCTGCTCTTGTTTTGTCGTCTTGTTTTGTTCTTCTCTGGTCTTACTTTTTCTTACTTTTTTTGATGTTTGCTTTAGTCGTGTTTTTGTCCGTCTGGCATCGTGTTCGTTTTTATTAAGCTCGCTTGACTGCTTAACACCAGAAAACTCATCCAATTCTGGCTGAACAATGCTGCTCTCTTGGCCCACAAAGACTGTGACCAGTAACGTACGGGCGACCCGAACGTTACTGCTCCAGCTGATCAGGACTTTGCCGGCACCCGCGACCCGTGGATTCTGATCGGAGTTGGGTCCAGCTTCAGACGTCGAACCAGGCGGTTCTAGGCGAGCTCCTGACTTCTGCGGAGGTCCCCTTTGGACAGGTATGAGGACGACCACTGAATCCTTGCCCACTGGACCCAAGGTCCGGGTTCTCGACCACCAAGGCGCTGAAGTAAGGCCGACCCATTATTCCACTGTCTCCGATCCAACTGGTGTTTTAGCAGAAGCTGCCCCTTTTAAAATCCATTCCCTCGGTATCCGCCTGATAGGCTACCCTGACATATTTAACTTCATTAGACTTGCCATCTTTCCAACCTTCCTAGTTGTGTAAGTTATGTAAGCTGCTTACATAACTTTACCTTTAATAATCATATTTTACATTTATGCTGTTGACTCGGCTCGAGCTTCCATACTCTCTCTCACTCACTCTCATATCTTGGCTAATTCAGTATTTGATGCTTGCTGACGCTATTTCTGGTTTACATTATTAATTTAATTTGTGCCTGATGATTTTAACCGGTGTGGTTTTTAATAAAGTGTGTTATATTTTAAGAAGTCGTGGCAGCGTGATCGATCATTCAGGAAGTGATTTGTTCCCTCTGACGAGAACTTACAGTAAGCGTATTCTGAGACTGATTATCTGTTATTAGACAAATATCATTGTCATATTACGGTATTCCCTGTCTGACCGTATAACAAATTTAGGGCTGGATGGTGCCCCGAGATCGTCCGCTTGTCTAAGGACACAGGGAATTAATAATTAAAAACACCCACTGTCGCTCAGACATTGGATCCCAGGTTAACGTTAATGATAATACGCTACATTTAAGAGGAGCACACATACGCATTGTCCTATCAGGACATACGCATTGGACTTTTGAACCAAGCAAACACCCACACACACACACATTGAATTGTATCAACTTGTATGAATGTCACGTGGTATCTTTCAATAAATGGCATGGGGATTTTTTGAAGCTCAGGCTTCTGAGATGAGCCTCCTTGCAAGTTGAACAAGATCGGCTCGTCTGGCTTCCTTCTTATTTAATGATAATTATGTTAAGATGTTAAGGGTTTAAACTTAATCACGTTTTCAATATTACACTATATTTATTACCATTTGCTTTCTTTACATGTAAAATGTAGAATTTAGTTTATTTGCACACCAGATAACACTTTATTCTAAAACAAGTTGACTTATTTTTATAAAATATGCATAATAATATTTTTTTAATTCAAATATATAGTAAAGATCTCAAATTAGCCTACTAATGAGTAACAGAGGCCGAATATTGTTTATTTTTCCCCATAAATTTCAGGAGTTCATGTTTTCTAAAAGGATTATGTATTCAGTGCAACATCTTGACAATTTACTTTTTCATATTTGAACTAAAATAAATGTAAAAGTGGATTTACATTTTACATTTTTTTAAAGTATTTTTTTCAGCCACTACAGAAAGTTGTGATGCCCCTCCTCATCAAACTGAAATGTAAATCTGCACTGGTTTAGGGGGAACTGGGGTCAGTGTGCTGGCGAACTGGTCTGAGTGAAAGGAGACCTAGACAGGACCTGATCACTTCTGTCGTAGCGGGGAAACCTGGATTTGAAAACCTGTTTTTTACTTTTAGTTGTAAATGCCAGAAGCGCAGAGAGGGAGGCGTTTGGGAAAGCTCAATTACTCACTGGCCCCCGAACAGCTGCATGCCCAGCAAAGCAAAGACCACGATGAAGAGGAAGAGCAGGAACAACAAGCTGATGATGGACTTCATGGAGTTGAGCAAGGACACCACCAGGTTCCTCAAAGAGTTCCAGTACCTACACAGACATACGTGAAAGCTCGATGCGTCCAGCCAGACGTCCGAGCAGTAAAACATCCAGATTATTCCAGACTCACTTGGTGACTTTGAAGATCCTGAGAAGTCGTAGAGCTCGGAGGACGCTGATCCCAAATGAGGCTCCGGGTTTGATGGAGGCCCAGATTACCTCAAAAATACTGCCAATGATGACCTATGAAGACAGCCTGATAAATACTGCAGTTGGAAGGTTCCTGATTCAGCGTGTACGAAGTTCGCTAAAGAAAACAACTATTTACATGAAAACACAGATAAGTCTCTGGAGTTTTTGGCCATCTGACCATCAGGTTTCACCGAGAGATGCCGCATAAATTATCTAGAAAAAATACAAATTCTTGTCCACTGAAAGACGGCGAGGATTTCACATGCTGGACATTTCCAGGGTGTGTTTGTCCTCCTGTCCACCAGGGGCAGCACTTCAATCTGCCGTTGGAGGATTTTCATTAAAATACTTCTCAGAACTTCCTCAGCAACAAATAATTATCATAATTTTCTGATTGGTTGATGCGGTGCATTTTTAACCAATAGAAGAGGAGGTGTTTTTTTGTTTAGTTTTTTATTTTCTGCCTTCGAATCGTGGTTTTTTTTTCACTTCCTGCATCAAATGCAAACTAAACATTATGTTAATGTACACATTAGGATAAATCTTTTCATAATAACTGGTTTTACTCAAACCATCTGAGGTCCACGGGGTTCCTCGCAGATGCTCCTCACACAACTCACCCCAAAGTCAAAACAGTTGAAAGAAGAGTGGAAGTAGTTCTGGGGTCCGAGGCCATACATCTTCATGGACATCTCGGCCAAGAACAAGCCCAAGAAAACAAACTCTGCCAGATCTGCCAGAGAGAAAGACATAAAGAAGCACATGTGAACAAGTTGCCAGCACGTAGGATGTAAATGCAGGTCACACTGGTACTCACACAGAGCGTACGTGAGCCACTCGGGCTGGTCGTAGTGCACAATGGCCACGCACAGCGTGTTGAGGCCTACCAGACACAACACAGTCCAGTAGAAGCTCTGCGACTTGACCAGACGGCGGATGGTGAAGCGAATCCTCTTCTCTTTCCTCCGGAAGTAAGAGGAGCTCTCGTTCTTGCTCTTCACGCTGGTCCGAGTGAATGACGACCCTGGGGGAGCAGTTGGAGCAAAACAAGGCGGCGATAAAGACGCAGAGTCGGAATCTGAGGCTTCACCGAAACCGGACGAGTTTTAACCCCAAGTCCTTGCGAAGCGGACTCGGAAAACAGCCTGAACATCTTGTGGTTAACGCCGCTTCACGGTCTCAGCAGGGATCTGACCAACTTTAGCTGAAATGATATCAGATTTACCTCCAAACATGTTTAGCTAGCCGGGTTTAACTTGTACTTTGTTAAGCATGTTCCTTCACGCTAAACTTTAATTTGCATGAAATTCAACCCATTTTGACGGAACTAAAAATGTCCCAAAAGTTAATTCTTTAAGCCTAAAATGTGATGATTTTTCCCAGAGTGACCCAGAATACATGAGAATGTTTTATTAATCCTATGATTGAGTAATTGTTGGGGAGGAGTTTTTCTCCCCTGGTTGTGCCCCTCCTCTTCCGCCACCCGACATCATACATACAGCATATAGGGCACGGTGGGGGGGTGAAGTCGGTTTGGAGGGGACAGGCGCCTTGGCCATGGGGGGGGGGACAGGAGCTACAGCCCTTGCCCATCCCCTCCCATTGGGGTCTTTCTCCCCTCGATTTTACTCACAACTTAGACACTATTACATTTACACAAGCAGCACACACACTTAACACACACACACAGACACTCACATAAACAAGGGAATGCTGGGGAGGGGGGGTCTGGCAGCAGCTGGTCCCACTCCCCCACGGCCACCCCCCCCCCCTGCCTCGTGGCACCTGCCTGGAGGCTTCCACTGCTCTGGGCTCGGGGGACGGAGGCTCTCTCTGCTTTGCCTGCCCGGGCTCTGTGCGCGGTGGGCTTGCCGGGCCCTGGGGGCCTTGGCTTCCTCCTCTACACCTCGGGTCGTGGTCGTGCTCCCCTACAAGCACTCAGCTGATCTTTGATTGCATGATCACAGGTTGCACACTCACACGTGCACGCCCACATGCGCTCATCTTCCCATCTGCTTCCTACTAAATGTTGCTGATGACTCTCTGTAGGTATGTTTAATAACGGTTGGTATTGGAATTGTTATTTTATTCATTCATTTTCTTTTTTTACTTTTATTTTTCATTTTTTTTGTCTGTTTTTGAATATCGTCACTATCCTACTTATGTCTTGTTGTATTTTTTCAGTAATTTATATTTTGCAAATACTGTAACTTTAGCAGCTTAGACACGCCTTTCTTTTCTCTCTCTCTCTTTTTCCTCCTTTCATTTCCTCTTTCCCTGCCAGGTCCAGCTCGGCCATATCAAGACTGACGATGATTGCAAAATGGAAAAAGGAAAAAAAAAAAAAAAAATTATAATAAAAATATTCAGATTATCAAGGGCAGCTATTTACATGAGATGTCTCCCTTGACAGAGCAAATCTGTCTGGCAAAAATACGGCACGCAGATTGTTGTTCTGTCTGCTGAGATGCTGGACAGGACAGGTTAAAAAAAATAAAATACTATGACTGTTTCTTGTTGCAATATTCAGATTTCGTGCATTTCCACATGTAATGAAACAGTTTGTGTTTTACGTAAAACAGGACATGAAACGACTCTCCTGCTCGCTGAGACATTTACTGAATACATGATAATTTCATCATGTTCTAATTAACGGGACAGAAGCTTCAGAGACTTTCTAAACAGAGCGACAGAATTAGAAAGTGGAAGTTTATGTGTACTACGGAGACAAAGTGTCCAGTACGACAGGACAGAAGGGGAAAACTGGTTGAGGAGAACTTCAGGGGTTTAATCCCTTCCTGCTGATCCTGAAGCACCCAGAGATCGACCACATCTCAGCATCTCCACGGCCGTTTCATGCAGTCTGTGTTTCTCATGCAGCGTCCTCACCAACAGAGGAGATGTCGGTGAAGTGGTCCTCCCCTTCCTCTGCACTGATGATGTCATTCTTACTCTTCTTGGTCCTTTTCAGCACTGCGAAAAGAAAATCCAGCATTTAAACCTTTTCCTCCTGCAACCACAGAAGTTTCAGCAACCGTTTGTACCAGACGCGTAACGTTCACCCAGCTTCCAACCAGCCAATCACAATGCAGCATTCAGGCACTCAGACATGGCAAGGGTCAAACTGGGCATCAGGATGAGGAAGAAAGGAGATTTAAGGGGCTTGACTGGTTGGAGATGATAGAAAGGCAACAGGAAGCCCAATAAGTTCTTGTTCCAACCAAGAAGACCAGACCCGGGTCTCCTCCTGCCCACTGGGAGCAGTGAACCGAGGCTCCGACTCACCAGAACTGGAACAGAGAGGATGGAAACACTGGTGTGATGATTTCCACATTCAGATGGTCAGACCAGAATCTGCTGGAAGCAACGTGGATCCATCCTGCCGGTGGGATCTCCTTCCATGTCCCTCCCTTTCTGAGCCCTGTGCAGGGTGATGATGTCACACAGCCCACACCATCACCATGACAACGTCGCTGTCGTCCAATGGCGTCCAATGGTGTCCACAGTGACCAGATCTCAGTCATAAGCCTCATTTCCACCAACAGGTTGGGAACGGGATGCATCTCTGTGTTTCCATGTGGGAAAACTGGGAACTGGCCTGTCCTACTTTACTGGGATTCTTCCAGTGGGTCCCAGTCTTTCCAGTCCAATAACTTCACCAGATATCATGGAGAAGCAGTCGATGTTCTCTAAACGGTGCCGAGTGTTTCCCCCTGCCTCCCTCTCTACACTTCATCCTCATCTCATTAGCTTCCACCCGACATCCTCCGTCACTGTGGAGTTACTCTGCAGGTGAGAACCAGTATGGAGTGTGTAAGCACACACACACACACACACACCTCAGGGGGGATGCTGGTAGAAGTGATCTGGATCAGAGACGTCCCGATGCGAAGCTGCTGCTTGGTGGCAGACATGCTAATATCTGCTGAGACGCAGCTTGTTTTAATATGCTGTGAAACGCAGCTCTCAGACAGAAATGAATATTATTTATTAGTCAGATGTTGGGATTGTTCTCCAACACCAGCAGCAGAAAACCACAATGACACCACAAACTGGAAGAGAGTGGAAACCAGGAAAACAGCTGAGAATCAGGGGAACACCTACAGTCACCTGTAGGTAAAGTTAAAGACCGTTTCAGCCGCCAGGCTTCGACTGGAGACCATCTACAGGAAAGGCTGAGCATTAAACGACGACAAGGTCAATACACCGCAGGAGACTAAGACCCAACCAGCCGGCATCTGGCAGGCAGATATCAGACAGAGAGCTTCCTGTAAGACAAGGTGGAGAAACCGGAGCACCGACTGACCCTGACCCAACCCCAACAGAAACCCTGACCATTTTTTTCCTCTATTTTATTTCAAATAAAGCACTTATTCTTAATTGTTTTTTTTGTTTTTTTTTTAATTAAACTTGTTTTTAGTGTGATTATTTATGGTCTTCGCACTTATTTTACTAATTCTCAAAATGTCTTGCCCTCCTACAGTCCTGGCACACAGCACTTTGGATGCAAGGCCGGGGATCGAACCCTGCCCTCCTGGCGGGAAGTCGTTTCCCCTTTGTCCTCTATCTTGTCCAGTCAGCTGGCCAGTGCAAGTAAAGTTTCATGACAAACTCCCCAACCCCAACCGTAGCCCTGACTCCTGACCATCTGACCGCAGCTTGCCTCCCAACACAAAGTCGTTAACAAGCCGCGACTGCCGTCTTCAACAAGGTGATACAGCTACGAAAACAACAAATGTCCAGGTTCAGTTTCCATGGCGATGAGTTCCCTCGCCATGGCAATGGCACAAGCCTTAGTTGCCATGACGACAAGTCAAACCTCGATGTAAAATGGCTAAAATGCTGATTAAGAAATAAACTTTCAGGTTTGCGAACTGGGAGCTTCGTCGTCAGGAGAGGACCAGAGCAGAGGCAGCGGCCAGTCTTACTGTTGTCATGGAGCTACTGCAGCCGCCGTCACTCCATGGTATGTTTTCAGCCCTCAGACTGGGCTTGGATGAGTGAAGGGGGCAGTTTTACATCATGCATACACGGCCAGGTTCCTCACCAGAGTTGTGTTGCTTCCGTTTGTACCACGCTCCATCCGGAGACTTCTCCTCTGCATTCTGGTCTTCCTCAGCCAGCATCACCTCCTCTGCAACAGAAACTCTAGTTGAATCACAATGGGACCATTTGTGTCTATTTCATGGAATTCAACTGGACTGGAAGTTCTGACCCGCTTTGCAGATCCACTCCAGGTAACCCATCAGCTCTCGTTCTATTTGCTGTTGTCGGCGGAGCTTCAGGAATTCTTGTCTCTTCTCCACACGCTCCCTCTCCTTCGCAAACTCCCTGCAGAAACCACACGGTTTGAGAAACTGAGAGCAACAGACGCAGACGGCTTTCGTCCTTTCATTTTCCCACCCAGATCTGGATCAATCTGGATTCATGTTTTCATTCCCACATAAGATGCTGCTGCTTCATCTGCATCCTTCAAGGTCCTGAAGTTGGCAGTTTGAGAGCAGAAAAAACCAGAAGAAACTTTTATCATCCTTTTATATCTAAATTAAAGAAAAAGATCATCAGTAAAAATAAAATAAATAAGAAAATAAATCAATAGAATTTTTTTTTTTTAAAGAAAAGACAGAGAAAATAAAGGGAAAAAGTATATTCAAATTTTATAATTTTATTACAAAATAAGGAAATAGAAAATGCAAATAAATTAGGAAAATAAATACTCAATGAATAAATATATTAATTTAATTGTATAAATAAATGAATACATAAAATTGAAAATTAAAAAAAGACCAAAGAAAAAGAAAAAATACAATAAGACTGAAAAAATAAAATAAGTAAATAAAAGAAAAAAAAAATAAAATATGAGTCAAAGACATTGAAAAGTTAAAAGGAAAAAAGAGCAAAAGAAAAAACAAAGATTATGTCTTCATAAAAAGAAAAAGTAAATTTTTAAATAAATTTATAAATATGTTTAAGCTAAAAGAAAAATAATACAGAAAAAGGAAATGATAAGAAAATAAGCCACATTAAAAATAAAACAAAGACATGAAATAAAAAGAAATAAAAAAAAAAACTAAAAGAGAAAAAAATGAATGAAAGAAAAAAGGACCAAAATGATCAAAGGAAAAGAAACGAAAAGCTAAATAAATGAATGTGGACCAGCAGCCAATAAAGGCGAGGCTGATCCGGATCCTCGTTACGGTTCATGTTGTTTTCCTCTCTGACTCATTCGTTACGGTTAAGAACATCATCGGATTTTCCCGACGCAACAGCGAGGCTGATGTCATTCCCGTTACAAACAAGCTGAGTGGGAAACAAGATGCAGGAGACGAGGTAGACGGGGGAGAAGGAGAGGAGGGGGAGGGAGACGAGATGAGAGAGCGAGGGATGGACGCTTCACCCAGCTGCTCAGTGATTGGAGGAGAAGCTCCATCCTGCATTGCAGAGGAGGTCTGCCTGCCTTCCTGTGTGTTCGCATACGTCTGCCAGTGTGTGGAAAGCCTTGTCTTTTTCTACATTATCTGTCTGCAGTAAATCCATGTGTGTGTTGTTCTGGGAGAAAACATGAACACACACACACACGTTTAGATTCTCTGCAAACAGTTTGGACTCACTGGAAACAACCAGATTCATCTCAAAGGGTTTCGGTTTGCAGAGAGCCAAATGTCGAACGGAGATGCAGAGAGACTCGTCTGAGGAACAACGGAGGAGAAGCAGCAAATGAAAACTAAAAGCCAGTAGTTTATAGACACAGAAAACACAAGAAGACCGGTGGACGGCATGGACGAAATGAAAGCAGGGAACGAATGAACAGGAAGAGGAAGCGGCATCAAAACACAAGGAAAAAAAACTACAAAATAAAACAGGAAACTGGAACTAAAGACCACAAAAACACGACGACACAGAGAGTCGGTTCCAAGCTGCGTTGATGTCCAAGTTCAAATGAAGGCGCTGCATCCGTTGTCATGACAACATCAATACATCGTGTAACACAACAGGAAACCACCAAGATCTGCCATGACCATCAGCCACACGGCAGAAATCATCAAAAAACTAAACATCCATGACCCCCCGTCACAGCGTCCAAAGAGACCTTTACTCTGAAGTTTCTGACTATCAACACAACCACCATGAACACCACTACTAGTTCACCACCATGAACACCACTATGAACACCACTACTAGTTCACCACCATGAACACCACTACTAGTTAGCCGTAGTCAGAGGCAGACAAAGGCAGAGAAACACGTTGACGAGGAATAAAGGAGCAGAACCAATCAGAACAGCTAAAAGGTGGGACCAATAGCAACGATGGACATTGATTGGACCCATCCCGACCCACTTCTCCACCCATGACAGGAGCGAATGGACAGTGTAAAAACCTCCAGGCTGAATCCAGGATCAGCTTCTCAGAAACCAGTTCGAAGCTCTTTCGGCTTGATGTGATGATTTCATCCAGACAGCATGAGGTTCAGGTAAAGTACAAAGTGATGAGAGCTTCTCAGAACAGACTTCAGAGGTCTTGACTTTGATCACAACTCATCTCATCTGCCCACGCTGATGGATGAAAAGCTCTCTGAATGGTCCAAACCTCGCCTGGAGGTCCGCGGTCTCTAAACGCCCTCCTGCCTCCTCTCAGCCGTAGACGGTGACCTTTAAACACTGACACGGCCCCCGCATGGCCCCACCAGGCAGCATCAGTGACCTTCCAACTCCATAGTTACTCTAAAGGCATCTGACAACTTCTGCAGAGAACACAGAAAAGGAGAAAGGGCAGATGAAGCAACTCTCCGATGCTCAGGCCAAGGCTGGATTCCTGGACATGAATGTCCGACGTAGGCCCCAATAATAACTATACAGAAAAATCATTTCAATGGTTTTAACGCAAAAAATGTCCAAATTAAAGGAACTGCAGAAAAAAAATCAAAAACTAAGATTAGTTCCACCTCATCACCATGAGAATCTCCTGTTCCACCTCATCACCATGAGAATCTCCCGTTCCACCTCATCATGATGAGAATCTCCCGTTCCATCACCATGAGAATATTCCGTTCCACCTCATCACCATGAGAATCTCCCGTTCCACCTCATCACCATGAGAATCTCTCGTTCCACCTCATCAACATGAGAAAATCTCCCGTTCCACCTCATCATGATGAGAATCTCCCGTTCCATCACCATGAGAATCTCCCGTTCCACTACATCACTGGGATAATCTCATGTTTACCTCATCACCATGAGAATCTTACGTTCTACCTCATCATGATGAGAATCTCCCGTTCCACCTCATCACCATGAGAATCTTACGTTCTACCTCATCACCATGAGAATCTTACGTTCTACCTCATCACCAAGAGAATCTCCTGTTCCACCACATCATGATGAGAATCTCACATTCTACCTCATCACCATGAGAATCTCCTGTTCCACCTCATCACCATGAGAATCTTACGTTCTACCTCATCACGAAGACAATCTAATGTTCCACCACATCATGATGCGAATCTCACATTCTACCTAATCACCATGAGAATCTCCTGTTCCACTACGTCACTGGGATAATCTCACGTTCTACCTCATCACCATGAGAATCTCCCGTTCCACTACGTCACTGGGATAATCTCACATTCCACCTCATCACCAAGAGAATCTCCCGTTCCACCTCATCATGATGAGGATCTCCTGTTCCATCACATCACCATGAGAATCTCCCGTTCCACTACGTCACTGGGATAATCTCCCGTTCTACCTCATCACAATGAGAATCTCCCGTTCCACCTCATCACCAAGAGAATCTCCCGTTCCACCTCATCATGATGAGGATCTCCTGTTCCACCTCATCACCATGAGAATCTCCCGTTCCACCTCATCATGATGAGAATCTTACGTTCTACCTCATCACCATGAGAATCTTACGTTCTACCTCATCACCATGAGAATCTCCCGTTCCACCTCATCATGATGAGGATCTCCTGTTCCACCTCATCACCATGAGAATCTTACGTTCTACCTCATCACGAAGACAATCTAATGTTCCACCACATCATGATGCGAATCTCACATTCTACCTCATCACCATGAGAATCTCCTGTTCCATCACATCACCGTGAGAATCTCCCATTCCACTACATCACCATGAGAATCTCCCGTTCCACCTCATCACCATGAGAATCTTACGTTCTACCTCATCACCATGAGAATCTCCCATTCCACCTCATCACCATGAGAATCTTACGTTCTACCTCATCACCATGAGAATCTCCCGTTCCACCTAATCACCATGAGAATGTCCTGTTCAACCTCATCACCATGAGAATCTCACATTCCACCTTGTCACCATGAGAATCTCCCGTTACACCATAAGAATCTCCCGTTACACCTCATCACCATCAGAATATCCCGTTCCACCTGATCATGAGAATCTTACATTGTACCTCATCACCATGAGAATCTCACATTCTACCTCATCACCATGAGAATCTCCCGTTCCACCTCATCACCATGAGAATCTTACGTTCTACCTCATCACCATGAGAATCTCCCATTCCACCTCATCACCATGAGAATCTTACGTTCTACCTCATCACCAAGAGAATCTCCCATTCCACCTGATCACCATGAGAATGTCCTGTTCAACCTCATCACCATGAGAATCTCACGTTCCACCTTGTCACCATGAGAATCTCCCGTTACACCATAAGAATCTCCCGTTACACCTCATCACCATCAGAATATCCCGTTCCACCTGATCATGAGAATCTTACATTGTACCTCATCACCATGAGAATCTCACATTCTACCTCATCACCATGAGAATCTCTCGTTCCACCTCATCAACATGAGAATCTCACATTCCATCTCATCACCATGAGAATCTCCCGTTCCGCCTCATCACCGGGAGAATCTCCGGTTCCACCTCATCACCATGAGAATCTCCCGTTCCACCTCATCACCATAAGAATCTCCCATTCCACTACATCACTGGGATAATCTCATGTTCTACCTCATCACCATGAGAATCTCCCATTCAACTATATCACCATGAGAATCTTACGTTCTACCTCATCACCATGAGAATCTCCCGTTCCACCTCATCACCATGAGAATCTTACGTTCTACCTCATCACCATGAGAATCTCCCATTCAACTATATCACCATGAGAATCTTACGTTCTACCTCATCACCATGAGAATCTCCCATTCCACCTCATCACCATGAGAATCTTACGTTCTACCTCATCACCATGAGAATCTCCCATTCCACCTCATCACCATGAGAATCTCCTGTTCCATCTCATCACCATGAGATTCTCCCGTTTCACCTCATCACCATGAGAATCTCCCGTTCCACCCAATCATGATGAGAATCGCCTGTTCCACCTCATCACCATGAGAATCTTACGTTCTACCTCATCACCATGAGAATCTTACGTTCCACCTCATCACCATGAGAATCTTACGTTCCACCTCATCATGATGAGAATCTCCTGTTCCACCTCATCATGATGAGAATCTCCTGTTCCACCTCATCACCATGAGAATCTTACGTTCTACCTCATCACCATGAGAATCGGACGTTCTACCTCATCACCATGAGAATCGGACGTTCTACCTCATCACCAGGAGAATCTCCCGTTCCATCACATCACCATGAGAATCTCCCGTTCCACTACATCACTGGGATAATCTCACGTTCTACCTCATCACCATGAGAATCTCCCATTCCACTACATCACCATGAGAATCTCCCGTTCCACTTCATCACCATGAGAATCTCCCATTCCACCTCATCACCATGAGAATCTCCTGTTCCACCTCATCACCATGAGAAGCTCCTGTTCCACCTCATCACCATGAGAATCTCCCGTTCCACCTCATCACCATGAGAATTTCCGTTCCAACTCATCATCATGAGAATCTTCTGTTCCATCTCATCACCATGAGATTCTCCCGTTTCACCTCATCACCATGAGAATCTCCCGTTCCAACTCATCATCATGAGAATCTCCTGTTCCATCTCATCACCATGAGATTCTCCCGTTTCACCTCATCACCATGAGAATCTCCCGTTCCAACTCATCATCATGAGAATCTCCTGTTCCATCTCATCACCATGAGAATCTTACGTTCTACCTCATCACCAAGAGAATTTCCTGTTCCACCACATCATGATGAGAATCTCCCGTTCCACCTCATCACCATGAGAATCTCCCGTTCTACCTCATCACAACGAGAATCTCCCGTTCCACCTCATCACCATGAGAATCTCCCGTTCCACCTCATCATGATGAGAATCTCCTGTTCCACCTCATCACCATGAGAATCTTACGTTCTACCTCATCACCAAGAGAATCTCCTGTTCCACCTCATCACCATGAGAATCTCCCGTTCCACCTCATCACCATGAGAATCTTACGTTCTACCTCTTCACCAAGATAATCTCCTGTTCCACCACATCATGATGAGAATCTCCTGTTCCACCACATCATGATGAGAATCTCCTGTTCCACCTCATCACCATGAGAATCTCCCGTTCCACCTCATCACCATGAGAATTTCCGTTCCAACTCATCATCATGAGAATCTTCTGTTCCATCTCATCACCATGAGATTCTCCCGTTTCACCTCATCACCATGAGAATCTTACGTTCTACCTCATCACCAAGAGAATTTCCTGTTCCACCACATCATGATGAGAATCTCCCGTTCCACCTCATCACCATGAGAATCTCCCGTTCTACCTCATCACAACGAGAATCTCCCGTTCCACCTCATCACCATGAGAATCTCCTGTTCCACCACATCATGATGAGAATCTCCTGTTCCACCTCATCACCATGAGAATCTTACGTTCTACCTCATCACCAAGAGAATTTCCTGTTCCACCTCATCACCATGAGAATCTCCCGTTCCACCTCATCACCATGAGAATCTCCCGTTCCACTACATTACTGGGATAATCTCACGTTCTAACTCATCACCATGAGAATCTCCCGTTACACCATGAGAATCTTACGTCCTACCTCATCACCAAGAGAATCTCCTGTTCCACCACATCATGATGAGAATCTCACATTCTACCTCATCACCATGAGAATCTCCCGTTACACCATGAGAATCTTACGTTCTACCTCATCACCAAGAGAATTTCCTGTTCCACCACATCATGATGAGAATCTGTCGTTCCACCTCATCACCATGAGAATCTCCCGTTCCACCTCATCACCAAGAGAATCTCCTGTTCCACCTCATCACCATGAGAATCTCACGTTCCACCTCATCACCATGAGAATCTCCCGTTCCACCTCATCATGATGAGAATCTCCTGTTCCACCTCATCACCATGAGAATCTTACGTTCTACCTCATCACCATGAGAATCTCCCGTTCCGCCTCATCACCGGGAGAATCTCCGGTTCCACCTCATCACCATGAGAATCTCCCGTTCCACCTCATCACCATAAGAATCTCCCGTTCCACTACATCACTGGGATAATCTCATGTTCTACCTCATCACCATGAGAATCTTACGTTCTACCTCATCACCATGAGAATCTCCCGTTCCGCCTCATCACCGGGAGAATCTCCGGTTCCACCTCATCACCATGAGAATCTCCCGTTCCACCTCATCACCATAAGAATCTCCCGTTCCACTACATCACTGGGATAATCTCATGTTCTACCTCATCACCATGAGAATCTCCCATTCAACTATATCACCATGAGAATCTTACGTTCTACCTCATCACCATGAGAATCTCCCATTCCACCTCATCACCATGAGAATCTTACGTTCTACCTCATCACCATGAGAATCTCCCATTCCACCTCATCACCATGAGAATCTCCTGTTCCATCTCATCACCATGAGATTCTCCCGTTTCACCTCATCACCATGAGAATCTCCCGTTCCACCCAATCATGATGAGAATCGCCTGTTCCACCTCATCACCATGAGAATCTTACGTTCTACCTCATCACCATGAGAATCTTACGTTCCACCTCATCACCATGAGAATCTTACGTTCCACCTCATCATGATGAGAATCTCCTGTTCCACCTCATCACCATGAGAATCTCCCGTTCTACCTCATCACCATGAGAATCTTACGTTCTACCTCATCACCATGAGAATCGGACGTTCTACCTCATAACCAGGAGAATCTCCCGTTCCATCACATCACCATGAGAATCTCCCGTTCCACTACATCACTGGGATAATCTCACGTTCTACCTCATCACCATGAGAATCTCCCATTCCACTACATCACCATGAGAATCTCCCGTTCCACTTCATCACCATGAGAATCTCCCATTCCACCTCATCACCATGAGAATCTCCTGTTCCACCTCATCACCATGAGAAGCTCCTGTTCCACCTCATCACCATGAGAATCTCCCGTTCCACCTCATCACCATGAGAATTTCCGTTCCAACTCATCATCATGAGAATCTTCTGTTCCATCTCATCACCATGAGATTCTCCCGTTTCACCTCATCACCATGAGAATCTCACGTTCCAACTCATCATCATGAGAATCTCCTGTTCCATCTCATCACCATGAGATTCTCCCGTTTCACCTCATCACCATGAGAATCTTACGTTCTACCTCATCACCAAGAGAATTTCCTGTTCCACCACATCATGATGAGAATCTCCCGTTCCACCTCATCACCATGAGAATCTCCCGTTCTACCTCATCACAACGAGAATCTCCCGTTCCACCTCATCACCATGAGAATCTCCCGTTCCACCTCATCATGATGAGAATCTCCTGTTCCACCTCATCACCATGAGAATCTTACGTTCTACCTCATCACCAAGAGAATCTCCTGTTCCACCTCATCACCATGAGAATCTCCCGTTCCACCTCATCACCATGAGAATCTTACGTTCTACCTCTTCACCAAGAGAATCTCCTGTTCCACCACATCATGATGAGAATCTCCTGTTCCACCTCATCACCATGAGAATCTTACGTTCTACCTCATCACCAAGAGAATTTCCTGTTCCACCTCATCACCATGAGAATCTCCCGTTCCACCTCATCACCATGAGAATCTCCCGTTCCACTACATTACTGGGATAATCTCACGTTCTAACTCATCACCATGAGAATCTCCCGTTACACCATGAGAATCTTACGTCCTACCTCATCACCAAGAGAATCTCCTGTTCCACCACATCATGATGAGAATCTGTCGTTCCACCTCATCACCATGAGAATCTCCCGTTCCACCTCATCACCAAGAGAATCTCCTGTTCCACCTCATCACCATGAGAATCTCACATTCTACCTCATCACCATGAGAATCTCCCGTTACACCATGAGAATCTTACGTTCTACCTCATCACCAAGAGAATTTCCTGTTCCACCACATCATGATGAGAATCTGTCGTTCCACCTCATCACCATGAGAATCTCCCGTTCCACCTCATCACCAAGAGAATCTCCTGTTCCACCTCATCACCATGAGAATCTCCCGTTCCACCTCATCACCATGAGAATCTCCCGTTCCACCTCATCATGATGAGAATCTCCTGTTCCACCTCATCACCATGAGAATCTTACGTTCTACCTCATCACCATGAGAATCTCCCGTTCCACCTCATCACCATGAGAATCTCCCGTTCCACCTCATCATGATGAGAATCTCCTGTTCCACCTCATCACCATGAGAATCTTACGTTCTACCTCCTCACCATGAGAATCTCCCGTTCCACCTCATCACCAAGAGAATCTCCCGTTCCACCTCATCACCATGAGAATCTCCCGTTCCACCTCATCATGATGAGAATCTCCTGTTCCACCTCATCACCATGAGAATCTTACATTCTACCTCATCACCATGAGAATCTCCCGTTCCACCTCATCACCAAGAGAATCTCCCGTTCCACCTCATCACCATGAGAATCTCCCGTTCCAACTCATCATCATGAGAATCTCCTGTTCCATCTCATCACCATGAGATTCTCCCGTTTCACCTCATCACCATGAGAATCTCCCGTTCCACCTCATCATGATGAGAATCTCCTGTTCCACCTCATCACCATGAGAATCTTACGTTCTACCTCATCACCAAGAGAATCTCCTGTTCCACCTCATCACCATGAGAATCTCCCGTTCCACCTCATCACCATGAGAATCTCCCGTTCCACCTCATCATGATGAGAATCTCCTGTTCCACCTCATCACCATGAGAATCTTACGTTCTACCTCATCACCATGAGAATCTCCCGTTCCACCTCATCACCATGAGAATCTCCCGTTCCACCTCATCACCATGAGAATCTCCCGTTCCACCTCATCATGATGAGAATCTCCTGTTCCACCTCATCACCATGAGAATCTTACGTTCTACCTCCTCACCATGAGAATCTCCCGTTCCACCTCATCACCATGAGAATCTCCCGTTCCACCTCATCACCATGAGAATCTCCCGTTCCACCTCATCATGATGAGAATCTCCTGTTCCACCTCATCACCATGAGAATCTTACATTCTACCTCATCACCATGAGATTCTCCCGTTCCACCTCATCACCAAGAGAATCTCCTGTTCCACCACATCATGATGAGAATCTCACATTCTACCTCATCACCATGAGAATCTCCCGTTCCACCTCATCACCATGAGAATCTCCCGTTCCACTACATTACTGGGATAATCTCACGTTCTAACTCATCACCATGAGAATCTCCCGTTACACCATGAGAATCTTACGTTCTACCTCATCACCAAGAGAATTTCCTGTTCCACCACATCATGATGAGAATCTCCCGTTCCACCTCATCACCATGAGAATCTTACGTTCTACCTCATCACCATGAGAATCTTACGTTCTACCTCATCATGATGAGAATCTCCTGTTCCACCTCATCACCATGAGAATCTTACGTTCTACCTCACCACCATGAGAATCTTACATTCTACCTCATCACCAAGAGAATCTCCTGTTCCACCTCATCAGCATAAGAATCTCCCGTTCCACTACATCACTGGGATAATCTCATGTTCTACCTCATCACCATGAGAATCTCCCATTCAACTATATCACCATGAGAATCTTACGTTCTACCTCATCACCATGAGAATCTCCCATTCCACCTCATCACCATGAGAATCTTACATTCTACCTCATCACCATGAGAATCTCCCATTCCACCTCATCACCATGAGAATCTCCTGTTCCATCTCATCACCATGAGATTCTCCCGTTCCACCTCATCACCATGAGAATCTCCCGTTCCACCCAATCATGATGAGAATCGCCTGTTCCACCTCATCACCATGAGAATCTTACGTTCTACCTCATCACCATGAGAATCTTACGTTCCACCTCATCACCATGAGAATCTTACGTTCCACCTCATCATGATGAGAATCTCCTGTTCCACCTCATCACCATGAGAATCTCCCGTTCTACCTCATCACCATGAGAATCTAACGTTCTACCTCATCACCATGAGAATCGGACGTTCTACCTCATCACCAGGAGAATCTCCCGTTCCATCACATCACCATGAGAATCTCCCGTTCCACTACATCACTGGGATAATCTCACGTTCTACCTCATCACCATGAGAATCTCCCATTCCACTTCATCACCATGAGAATCTCCCGTTCCACTTCATCACCATGAGAATCTCCCATTCCACCTCATCACCATGAGAATCTCCTGTTCCACCTCATCACCATGAGAAGCTCCCGTTCCACCTCATCACCATGAGAATTTCCGTTCCAACTCATCATCATGAGAATCTTCTGTTCCATCTCATCACCATGAGATTCTCCCGTTTCACCTCATCACCATGAGAATCTCCCGTTCCAACTCATCATCATGAGAATCTCCTGTTCCATCTCATCACCATGAGATTCTCCCGTTTCACCTCATCACCATGAGAATCTTACGTTCTACCTCATCACCAAGAGAATTTCCTGTTCCACCACATCATGATGAGAATCTCCCGTTCCACCTCATCACCATGAGAATCTCCCGTTCTACCTCATCACAACGAGAATCTCCCGTTCCACCTCATCACCATGAGAATCTCCCGTTCCACCTCATCATGATGAGAATCTCCTGTTCCACCTCATCACCATGAGAATCTTACGTTCTACCTCATCACCAAGAGAATCTCCTGTTCCACCTCATCACCATGAGAATCTCCCGTTCCACCTCATCACCATGAGAATCTTACGTTCTACCTCTTCACCAAGAGAATCTCCTGTTCCACCACATCATGATGAGAATCTCCTGTTCCACCTCATCACCATGAGAATCTTACGTTCTACCTCATCACCAAGAGAATTTCCTGTTCCACCTCATCACCATGAGAATCTCCCGTTCCACCTCATCACCATGAGAATCTCCCGTTCCACTACATTACTGGGATAATCTCACGTTCTAACTCATCACCATGAGAATCTCCCGTTACACCATGAGAATCTTACGTCCTACCTCATCACCAAGAGAATCTCCTGTTCCACCACATCATGATGAGAATCTCACATTCTACCTCATCACCATGAGAATCTCCCGTTACACCATGAGAATCTTACGTTCTACCTCATCACCAAGAGAATTTCCTGTTCCACCACATCATGATGAGAATCTGTCGTTCCACCTCATCACCATGAGAATCTCCCGTTCCACCTCATCACCAAGAGAATCTCCTGTTCCACCTCATCACCATGAGAATCTCCCGTTCCACCTCATCACCATGAGAATCTCCCGTTCCACCTCATCATGATGAGAATCTCCTGTTCCACCTCATCACCATGAGAATCTTACGTTCTACCTCATCACCATGAGAATCTCCCGTTCCGCCTCATCACCGGGAGAATCTCCGGTTCCACCTCATCACCATGAGAATCTCCCGTTCCACCTCATCACCATAAGAATCTCCCGTTCCACTACATCACTGGGATAATCTCATGTTCTACCTCATCACCATGAGAATCTCCCATTCAACTATATCACCATGAGAATCTTACGTTCTACCTCATCACCATGAGAATCTCCCATTCCACCTCATCACCATGAGAATCTTACGTTCTACCTCATCACCATGAGAATCTCCCATTCCACCTCATCACCATGAGAATCTCCTGTTCCATCTCATCACCATGAGATTCTCCCGTTTCACCTCATCACCATGAGAATCTCCCGTTCCACCCAATCATGATGAGAATCGCCTGTTCCACCTCATCACCATGAGAATCTTACGTTCTACCTCATCACCATGAGAATCTTACGTTCCACCTCATCACCATGAGAATCTTACGTTCCACCTCATCATGATGAGAATCTCCTGTTCCACCTCATCACCATGAGAATCTCCCGTTCTACCTCATCACCATGAGAATCTTACGTTCTACCTCATCACCATGAGAATCGGACGTTCTACCTCATCACCAGGAGAATCTCCCGTTCCATCACATCACCATGAGAATCTCCCGTTCCACTACATCACTGGGATAATCTCACGTTCTACCTCATCACCATGAGAATCTCCCATTCCACTACATCACCATGAGAATCTCCCGTTCCACTTCATCACCATGAGAATCTCCCATTCCACCTCATCACCATGAGAATCTCCTGTTCCACCTCATCACCATGAGAAGCTCCTGTTCCACCTCATCACCATGAGAATCTCCCGTTCCACCTCATCACCATGAGAATTTCCGTTCCAACTCATCATCATGAGAATCTTCTGTTCCATCTCATCACCATGAGATTCTCCCGTTTCACCTCATCACCATGAGAATCTCCCGTTCCAACTCATCATCATGAGAATCTCCTGTTCCATCTCATCACCATGAGATTCTCCCGTTTCACCTCATCACCATGAGAATCTTACGTTCTACCTCATCACCAAGAGAATTTCCTGTTCCACCACATCATGATGAGAATCTCCCGTTCCACCTCATCACCATGAGAATCTCCCGTTCCACCTCATCATGATGAGAATCTCCTGTTCCACCTCATCATGATGAGAATCTTACGTTCTACCTCATCACCAAGAGAATCTCCTGTTCCACCTCATCACCATGAGAATCTCCCGTTCCACCTCATCACCATGAGAATCTTACGTTCTACCTCTTCACCAAGAGAATCTCCTGTTCCACCACATCATGATGAGAATCTCCTGTTCCACCTCATCACCATGAGAATCTTACGTTCTACCTCATCACCAAGAGAATTTCCTGTTCCACCTCATCACCATGAGAATCTCCCGTTCCACCTCATCACCATGAGAATCTCCCGTTCCACTACATTACTGGGATAATCTCACGTTCTAACTCATCACCATGAGAATCTCCCGTTACACCATGAGAATCTTACGTCCTACCTCATCACCAAGAGAATCTCCTGTTCCACCACATCATGATGAGAATCTCACATTCTACCTCATCACCATGAGAATCTCCCGTTACACCATGAGAATCTTACGTTCTACCTCATCACCAAGAGAATTTCCTGTTCCACCACATCATGATGAGAATCTGTCGTTCCACCTCATCACCATGAGAATCTCCCGTTCCACCTCATCACCAAGAGAATCTCCTGTTCCACCTCATCACCATGAGAATCTCCCGTTCCACCTCATCACCATGAGAATCTCCCGTTCCACCTCATCATGATGAGAATCTCCTGTTCCACCTCATCACCATGAGAATCTTACGTTCTACCTCATCACCATGAGAATCTCCCGTTCCGCCTCATCACCGGGAGAATCTCCGGTTCCACCTCATCACCATGAGAATCTCCCGTTCCACCTCATCACCATAAGAATCTCCCGTTCCACTACATCACTGGGATAATCTCATGTTCTACCTCATCACCATGAGAATCTCCCATTCAACTATATCACCATGAGAATCTTACGTTCTACCTCATCACCATGAGAATCTCCCATTCCACCTCATCACCATGAGAATCTTACGTTCTACCTCATCACCATGAGAATCTCCCATTCCACCTCATCACCATGAGAATCTCCTGTTCCATCTCATCACCATGAGATTCTCCCGTTTCACCTCATCACCATGAGAATCTCCCGTTCCACCCAATCATGATGAGAATCGCCTGTTCCACCTCATCACCATGAGAATCTTACGTTCTACCTCATCACCATGAGAATCTTACGTTCCACCTCATCACCATGAGAATCTTACGTTCCACCTCATCATGATGAGAATCTCCTGTTCCACCTCATCACCATGAGAATCTCCCGTTCTACCTCATCACCATGAGAATCTTACGTTCTACCTCATCACCATGAGAATCGGACGTTCTACCTCATCACCAGGAGAATCTCCCGTTCCATCACATCACCATGAGAATCTCCCGTTCCACTACATCACTGGGATAATCTCACGTTCTACCTCATCACCATGAGAATCTCCCATTCCACTACATCACCATGAGAATCTCCCGTTCCACTTCATCACCATGAGAATCTCCCATTCCACCTCATCACCATGAGAATCTCCTGTTCCACCTCATCACCATGAGAAGCTCCTGTTCCACCTCATCACCATGAGAATCTCCCGTTCCACCTCATCACCATGAGAATTTCCGTTCCAACTCATCATCATGAGAATCTTCTGTTCCATCTCATCACCATGAGATTCTCCCGTTTCACCTCATCACCATGAGAATCTCCCGTTCCAACTCATCATCATGAGAATCTCCTGTTCCATCTCATCACCATGAGATTCTCCCGTTTCACCTCATCACCATGAGAATCTTACGTTCTACCTCATCACCAAGAGAATTTCCTGTTCCACCACATCATGATGAGAATCTCCCGTTCCACCTCATCACCATGAGAATCTCCCGTTCCACCTCATCATGATGAGAATCTCCTGTTCCACCTCATCACCATGAGAATCTTACGTTCTACCTCATCACCAAGAGAATCTCCTGTTCCACCTCATCACCATGAGAATCTCCCGTTCCACCTCATCACCATGAGAATCTTACGTTCTACCTCTTCACCAAGAGAATCTCCTGTTCCACCACATCATGATGAGAATCTCCTGTTCCACCTCATCACCATGAGAATCTTACGTTCTACCTCATCACCAAGAGAATTTCCTGTTCCACCTCATCACCATGAGAATCTCCCGTTCCACCTCATCACCATGAGAATCTCCCGTTCCACTACATTACTGGGATAATCTCACGTTCTAACTCATCACCATGAGAATCTCCCGTTACACCATGAGAATCTTACGTCCTACCTCATCACCAAGAGAATCTCCTGTTCCACCACATCATGATGAGAATCTCACATTCTACATCATCACCATGAGATTCTCCCGTTACACCATGAGAATCTTACGTTCTACCTCATCACCAAGAGAATTTCCTGTTCCACCACATCATGATGAGAATCTGTCGTTCCACCTCATCACCATGAGAATCTCCCGTTCCACCTCATCACCAAGAGAATCTCCTGTTCCACCTCATCACCATGAGAATCTCCCGTTCCACCTCATCATGATGAGAATCTCCTGTTCCACCTCATCATGATGAGAATCTCCTGTTCCACCTCATCACCATGAGAATCTTACGTTCTACCTCATCACCATGAGAATCTCCCGTTCCACCTCATCACCATGAGAATCTCCCGTTCCACCTCATCACCAAGAGAATCTCCTGTTCCACCTCATCACCATGAGAATCTTACGTTCTACCTCCTCACCATGAGAATCTCCCGTTCCACCTCATCACCAAGAGAATCTCCCGTTCCACCTCATCACCATGAGAATCTCCCGTTCCACCTCATCATGATGAGAATCTCCTGTTCCACCTCATCACCATGAGAATCTTACGTTCTACCTCCTCACCATGAGAATCTCCCGTTCCACCTCATCACCAAGAGAATCTCCCGTTCCACCTCATCACCATGAGAATCTCCCGTTCCACCTCATCATGATGAGAATCTCCTGTTCCACCTCATCACCATGAGAATCTTACATTCTACCTCATCACCATGAGATTCTCCCGTTCCACCTCATCACCAAGAGAATCTCCTGTTCCACCACATCATGATGATAATCTCCTGTTCCACCTCATCACCATGAGAATCTTACGTTCCACCTCATCACCATGAGAATCTCCTGTTCCACCTCATCACCATGAGAATCTCCTGTTCCACCTCATCACCATGAGAATCTCCCGTTCCACCTCATCATCATGAGAATCTCCCGTTCCACCTCATCACCATGAGAATCTCCGGTTCCACCTCATCACCATGAGAATCTTACGTTCCACCTCATCACCATGAGAATCTTACGTTCCACCTCAACACCATGAGAATCTCCCGTTCCACCTCATCATCATGAGAATCTCCTGTTCCACCTCATCACCATGAGAATCTCCCGTTCCACCTCATCACCATGAGAATCTCCTGTTCCACCTCATCACCATGAGAATCTCCCGTTCCACCTCATCACCATGAGAATCTCCTGTTCCACCTCATCACCATGAGAATCTCCCGTTCCACCTCATCATGATGAGAATCTCCTGTTCCACCTCATCACCATGAGAATCTTACGTTCCACCTCATCACCATGAGAATCTCCCATTCCACCTCATCACCATGAGAATCTCCCGTTCCACCTCATTACCATGAGAATCTCCCGTTCCACGTCATCACCATGAGAATCTCCCATTCCACCTCATCATCATGATAATCTCCTGTTCCACCTCATCACCATGAGAATCTCCCGTTCCACCTCATCACCAAGAGAATCTCCCGTTCCACCTCATCACCATGAGAATCTCCCGTTCCACCTCATCATGATGAGAATCTCCTGTTCCACCTCATCACCATGAGAATCTTACGTTCTACCTCCTCACCATGAGAATCTCCCGTTCCACCTCATCACCAAGAGAATCTCCCGTTCCACCTCATCACCATGAGAATCTCCCGTTCCACCTCATCATGATGAGAATCTCCTGTTCCACCTCATCACCATGAGAATCTTACATTCTACCTCATCACCATGAGATTCTCCCGTTCCACCTCATCACCAAGAGAATCTCCTGTTCCACCACATCATGATGATAATCTCCTGTTCCACCTCATCACCATGAGAATCTCCTGTTCCACCTCATCACCATGAGAATCTCCTGTTCCACCTCATCACCATGAGAATCTCCTGTTCCACCTCATCACCATGAGAATCTCCCGTTCCACCTCATCATCATGAGAATCTCCCGTTCCACCTCATCACCATGAGAATCTCCGGTTCCACCTCATCACCATGAGAATCTTACGTTCCACCTCATCACCATGAGAATCTTACGTTCCACCTCAACACCATGAGAATCTCCCGTTCCACCTCATCATCATGAGAATCTCCTGTTCCACCTCATCACCATGAGAATCTCCCGTTCCACCTCATCACCATGAGAATCTCCTGTTCCACCTCATCACCATGAGAATCTCCCGTTCCACCTCATCACCATGAGAATCTCCTGTTCCACCTCATCACCATGAGAATCTCCCGTTCCACCTCATCATGATGAGAATCTCCTGTTCCACCTCATCACCATGAGAATCTTACGTTCCACCTCATCACCATGAGAATCTCCCATTCCACCTCATCACCATGAGAATCTCCCGTTCCACCTCATTACCATGAGAATCTCCCGTTCCACGTCATCACCATGAGAATCTCCCATTCCACCTCATCATCATGATAATCTCCTGTTCCACCTCATCACCATGAGAATCTTACGTTCTACCTCATCACCATGAGAATCTCCCATTCCACCTCATCACCATGAGAATCTTACGTTCTACCTCATCACCATGAGAATCTCCCTGCTGCCCTGGACGGTTCTGAACCCAGTTCTTCTGCTTTCTGGATCTTCTCGGACATCTTCTCTGATCCAACCCGTCTGACAGTGTTGATGTTGCCGCTGCAGGAATCCTCCAATCAGAGGCTCTGACCTGCTTGCCTAGTTGATCCAGGTGCAGATTTCTTTTGCCGGCCAGACATGAAATCTCAAAAAGATTTATTTTAGTATTTCAAAGGAAATGGAATCATGACTGCACAGTGACATCACAAAAGATGAGATGGGCAGCTGTCTCCCATGGTGATCATCGCCGGCGACTCGTACTGTTTTATAGATGAGTTAGCGTGTTCCTCCGACATGCACTCAGCGGCTCCGAGGACTCGGATAATAAGGAGAATTTATGTTTTAATAAAACCTTATGAAAATTTTATTGCTGCTGCCCCAGATGTGGGATTCATCTAAATGAGTAAAACCAGGAGAGAGTTCACCCTGGATGACTTTCTGATTTCTGTTTCTGATGAAGATTTTCCTTTTGTCATGATGTCATGCTGTTATGTTGTCATGATGTCATGTTATGATGTCATGTTTTTATGATGTCATGATGTCATGTTATGATGTCATGTTGTTATGTCATGCTGTTATGTTGTCATGTTGTTATGATGTCATGTTGTTATGTCATGCTGTTATGTTGTCATGTTGTTATGATGTCATGTTTTTATGATGTCATGATGTCATGTTATGATGTCATGTTGTTATGATGTCATGTTGTTATGATGTCATGAAGGCAGAGAAGATAAACACAAACATCTGTAAACAACAGCAATAACAGCTCAAAATGGGTCACAGGATGACCCATAAAGTTCTACGCTCGTCCTGGTTAAGTTAGGGTTGCTGGTCCTCCACCTGGACTTGAACCTGATCCTGTACCTGGTCCAGAACCTGGTCCTGAAACTGGACCTGAACCTGGTCCTGTACTTGGTCCAGAACCTGATCCAGAACCTGGTCCTGAACCTGGTTCCAGAACCTGGTCCTGTACCTAAACCTGAACCTAAACCTGGACCTGCAGGCATGCAGGATGGAGCAGAACCTGAAAGTATTTTGTTTATTTCGATGAGATGAAGAAAAAGCCACCTTCTGCCCGGTAGCTTCTCACCCTGACAGAACTCCCAGCACCAGGTTGAGCATGAAGAAGGAGCCGATGATGATGAGGGGGATGAAGTACAACCAGTTCCACGTGTTCCCGGTGGCATCATTGGCCTAAAAACACAGAAAAATAAATCATCATGTTAGTTGTATTGCAGAGCAGTTTCCATCTGCTTTTCTCTGCTAAGCAGCAGGAGGAAGCCGATGACCTGCAGGTCGTAACCATCCCAACGCCTCGCCTGCAGCTCCAGATCCGTGACAGCTGTGGTCGGGAACGTCGTCCTGCTCCATCTTTCGCATAAGGAGAACGTTGACGTAGAGCGTACATATTCCATCTCATCAGCTGTGTCAGAGTCCAGGTGCCGTGAAGTTTTACATGTAACATGGCAATTTCAGGCGTGCATGTGGATGAGGCGTGCACGTGGTTTCTGGAAGGGGGTCTTGCAGCGACGCAGCAGGAGGACCATCCAATCCTCCCAAACTCTTTGAAAGTATTCCATATTCTTGCCACAAATCAGTGATTTATCAGAAATCAATGATTCTTCATGATTTAAAAGCGGTCTGAGACACACCAACAGCCAACCAGCTGCTTCCCATCATCATCACTGGTACGACTGGAACCATGTTCACCCACATGCCTGGTAAATCCACGTCTCCTGGGATGCTGGTTTAAACAACGAGCCACAGAAAGATCCAGAGATGCTGCGCCAAGCCGATCCTCCTCCAGGAGTTGTTGTTCCTGGGGGGACCATATTGAGCGTGACTCTCACTGGGACTGGGCTAGCTCGTACACCGATATGTTTGTTCCTGAATAAAGTTAGAATTGAGCTGCGGCGGTTTATCATCGATTCTGTAGAGGTCGGACTTACCTGAAGAGAAACATAATGAAAATATTCAGATGTGCTTTATAGCTGCAACTTACAGTCGTTAGCATCATGGTTAGCATCACAGTTAGCATCACGGTTAGCATCACAGTTAGCATCACGGTTGGCACCATGTAGAATCTTCTTCTAACACCTGTGTGCAACTGGCTACAGGATGTGGTTCAGCGTGGTCCTGCTGGACCGGTTCTCGTGTTCCACCATCAGGATGTGGTTCAGCGTGGTCCTGCTGGACCAGTTCTCCTGTTCCACCATCAGGATGTGGTTCAGCATGGTCCTGCTGGACCAGTTCTCCTGTTCCACCATCAGGATGTGGTTCAGCGTGGTCCTGCTGGACCAGTTCTCCTGTTCCACCATCAGGATGTGGTTCAGCATGGTCCTGCTGGACCAGTTCTCCTGTTCCACCATCAGGATGTGGTCCAGCGTGGTCCTGCTGGACCAGTTCTCCTGTTCCACCATCAGGATGTGGTTCAGCATGGTCCTGTTGGACCAGTTCTCCTGTTCCACCATCAGGATGTGGTTCAGCATGGTCCTGCTGGACCGGTTCTCCTGTTCCACCATCAGGATGTGGTCCAGCATGGTCCTGCTGGACCAGTTCTCCTGTTCCACCATCAGGATGTGGTTCAGCATGGTCCTGTTGGACCAGTTCTCCTGTTCCACCATCAGGATGTGGTTCAGCATGGTCCTGCTGGACCGGTTCTCCTGTTCCACCATCAGGATGTGGTCCAGCATGGTCCTGCTGGACCAGTTCTCCTGTTCCACCATCAGGATGTGGTTCAGCATGGTCCTGTTGGACCAGTTCTCCTGTTCCACCATCAGGATGTCGTTCAGCATGGTCCTGCTGGACCGGTTCTCCTGTTCCACCATCAGGATGTGGTCCAGCATGGTGGAACCTGCAAGGTCTTCCCTGAAAGAGACGTTGTCTGGATGGGAGCAGATGTTTCAGCATTGATGGAGCTTCCCAGATGTGGAAGCTGCCCACGCCATCGGCACTAATGCAACCCCATCCCATCAGAGATGCAGGCTGATAACAAGCTGGATGCTCCCTCTCCTCTTTAGTCTGCAGGACACGCCGTCCATGCTGTCCACAAACTATTCCACATCTTCATCCAGGTTTCCACTCAGAACATTTTAAATGAGCTTTGGTCCAGAGAAGACGGCGTGTTTCTGGATCCTCTTCACATATGATGGAGCTTTAACCTGCATGAACTGGGTTCACACTGGTTTCTGGAAGCTTCCTGAGTCCATGCACTGGTTTCCAGTAGAGAATCATGTTATAATGCAGAAGATCACCAGCATCCAGCCTTGTCCCAGCTTACAGAGATTCCTTCTGATTCTGAGTCTGGAGATGATGGATATTAAAAGGAGGAACATTTTTCAGCTTGTCTCAGATTGACGGTCTGTCCACTTATTCCATCTCAGAGACTCTCTGAAATGCTCCACCTATACCAGTTGCGTAACTGACTTGTTACCAATTGATCCAGTAACACCCCTCCAGTTATTTCTGCGTTGTTTTGCAGTCTTTTGTGGTTCCAGTTGCAGCTGTTTCCAGATGTGTTGCTGCATCAGATTTAAAACGTCTCGGTTTCATCATCTGGTACGAACTGGGAGAAAATCTGGCTTGATGGGAACTGGAAACCATTCACAAACTGGGATTGTCTTGAACCCAGAAATGATTTTCTTCGGCTTAGTTATGAAACGACGTCTGAGTTGGTGTCTACACGACAACGAGCACGTCACGGCAACGTGTGTGTTCTGCAGCAGGACTCACGTTGTAGAGGATGTCCACCCATCCCTCCATGGTGATGCACTGGAAGACGGTGAGGATCGCAAAAAATATGTTGTCAAAGTTGGTGATGCCGTAGTTGGGTCCGATCCAGTACTTCTCGCACTCGGTGCCGTTGTCGCAGGTCCTCGCCGGAGCCTCCGTGCCACATGGGAAATCTGCCGCCTGCTCCCCTGTAGCAGCAAACACACACACACACACACACACATTCACACAGCGTCAAATCCAGGGCCGGGGTGTGTATCAGGGTAGAAAACGCCGCCTAGTAGAAACAGCGTCTGGATTCATTTAGTCATAAATAACACAAAGATGCTCCACATGCAGGATGATCAGTGTGTGTGTGTGTGTGTGTGTGTGTGTGTGTGTGTGTGTGTAGCGGCTCCCGTTGCACTCACAGCTGACAAACACTCATCATATGATACACACTTTACAACCTAACACGTCATAACTGGGAATGAGAACAGCTGTCTGACTGGTTTCCAGCATCATCAGCGTTCCCATGGAAACGGACCAGTCAGACTTTTATCAGCTCAGAGATCCCATCTGGTCCCACCTGGTCCCAACTGGCCCCACCTGGTCCCAACTAGTCCCAACTGATCCCAACTGGTCCCAACTAGTTCCACCTGGTCCCACCTGGTCCCAACTGGCCCCACCTGGTCCCAACTAGTCCCAACTAGTCCCAACTGATCCCAACTGGTCCCAACTAGTTCCACCTGGTCCCAACTGGTTCCAACTGCTTCCACCTGGTCCCACCTGGTTCCAATTGTTCCCAACTGGTCCCACCTGGTCCCAACATGTTCCACCTGGTCCCAACATGTTCCACCTGGTCCCAACTGGCCCCAACTAGTCCCAACTGATTCCAACTGGTCCCAACTAGTTCCACCTGGTCCCAACTGGTTCCAACTGGTTCCACCTGGTCCCAACTGGTTCCAATTGTTCCCAACTGGTCCCACCTGGTTCCAACTGATTCCAACTGGTCCCAAATGGTTCCACCTGGTCCCAAATGGTTCCAACTGCTTCCACCTGGTCCCACCTGGTTCCAATTGTTCCCAACTGGTCCCAACATGTTCCAACTGGTCCCAACTGGTTCCACCTAGTTCCAACTAGTCCCAACTGGTTGCAATTGTTCCCAACTGGTCCCACCTGGTCCCAACTGGTTCCACCTAGTTCCAAATAGTCCCACTTGGTCCCACCTGGTTCCGATGGTTCCCACCTGGTTCCAACTGGTTCCAATTGTTCCCACATGGTTCCACCTGGTCCAAACTGGTTCCAATTGTTCCCAACTGGTCCCACCTGGTCCCACCTAGTCCCAAATGGTCCCAACTGGTTCCAACTGGTCCCAACTGGCTCCAACTGGTCCCACCTGGTTCCACCTGGTCCCAACTAGGTCCAATTGGTCCCACCTGGTCCCAACTAGTCCCACCTGGTTCCACCTGTTCCCAACTGGTTCCAACTGGTCCGAACTGGTTCCAAGTGGTCCCAACTGGTTCCACCTAGTTCCAACTAGTCCCACCTGGTCCCACCTGGTTCCAACTGGTTCCACCTGGTCCCAACTGGTTCCAATTGTTCCCAACTGGTCCCACCTGGTTCCACCTGGTCCCACCTGTTCCCAACTGGTCCCACCTGTTCCCAACTGGTTCCAACTGGTCCCACCTGGTCCCAACTGGTTCCAATTGCTTCCACCTGGTCCCAACTGCTTCCACCTGGTCCCAACTGCTTCCAACTGCTTCCACCTGGTCCCAACTGGCCCCAACTAGCCCCACCTGTTCCCAACTGGTCACACCTGGTCTCAACTGGTCCCAACTGGTCCCAACTGGTTCCAACCGGTCCCAACTGGTTCCAACTGGTCCCCAACTGGTTCCAACTGATCCCACCTGGTTCCAACTGGTTCCACCTGGTCCCAACTGGTTCCAATTGTTCCCAACTGGTCCCACCTGGTCCCAACTGGTTCGAAGTGGTTCCAACTGGCCCCAACTAGTCCCAACTGATCTCAACTGGTCCCAACTGGTTCCACCTGGTCCCAACTGGTCCCAATTGTTCCCACCTGGTCCCAACTGGTTCCAACTGGTCCCAACTGGCTCCAATTGGTCCCACCTGGTTCCACTTGGTCCCAACCTGGTCCCAACTGGTTCGACTGATCCAAGTGGCTCCAACTGGTCCCACCTGGTTCCACCTGGTCCCAACTAGTTCCAATTGGTCCCAACTGGTCCCACCTGGTCCCAACTGCTTCCACCTGGTCCCAACTGGTTCCACCTAGTTCCAACGGGTCCCACCTGGTTCCAATTGTTCCCACCTGGTCCCAACTAGTCCCACCTGGTCCCAACTAGTCCCACCTGGTTCCACCTGTTCCCAACTGGTCCCAACTGGTTCCAACTGGTCCCACCTGGTCCCAACTGGTTCCACCTGGTCCCAACTGGTTCCAACTGGTTCCACCTGGTCCCAACTGGTTCCAACTGCTTTCACCTGGTCCCAACTGGTTCCAAGTGGTCCCAACTGGTTCCACCTAGTTCGAAGTGGTTCCAACTGGCCCCAACTAGTCCCAACTGATCCCAACTGGTTCCAACTGGTCCCAACTGTTCCCACCTGGTCCCGACTAGTTCCACCTGGTCCCAACTGGTTCCACCTGTTCCGACCTGGTCCCAACTAGTTCCACCTGGTCCCAACTGGTTCCAACTGGCTCCAACTGGTCCCACCTGGTTCCACCTGGTCCCACCTGGTCCCAACTGGTTCCGACTGATCCCAACTGGCTCCAACTGGTCCCACCTGGTTCCACCTGGTCCCAACTAGTTCCAATTGGTCCCAACTGATCCCAACTGGTCCCAACTGGTTCCAACTGGCTCCAACTGGTCCCACCTGGTTCCACCTGGTCCCAACCTGTCCCACCTGGTCCCAACTGGTTCCGACTGATCCCAACTGGCTCCAACTGGTCCCACCTGGTTCCACCTGGTCCCAACTAGTTCCAATTGGTCCCAACTGGTCCCAACTGGTTCCACCTGGTCCCAACTGGTTCCAACTGCTTCCACCTGGTCCCAACTGGCCCCAACTGGCCCCAACTGATCCCAACTGGTCCCAACTGGTTCCAACTGGTCCCAACTGGCTCCAACTGGTCCCACCTAGTTCCACCTGGTCCCAACCTGTCCCACCTGGTCCCACCTGGCCCCACCTGGTTCCAATTGTTCCCACCTGGTCCCAACTGGTCCCAATTGTTCCCAACTGGTCCCAACATGTTCCACCTGGTCACCAACTGGTTCCACCTGGTTTCAACTAGTCCCACCTGGTCCCAACTGGTTCCAATTGTTCCCACCTGGTCCCACCTGGTTCCAACTGGTCCCAACTGGTCCCACCTGGTTCCGACTGATCCCAACTGGCTCCAACTGGTTCCACCTGGTCCCAACTAGTTCCAATTGGTCCCAACTGATCCCAACTGGTCCCAACTGGTTCCAACTGGCTCCAACTGGTCCCACCTGGTTCCACCTGGTCCCAACCTGTCCCACCTGGTCCCACCTGGTCCCAACTGGTTCTGACTGATCCCAACTGGCTCCAACTGGTCCCACCTGGTTCCACCTGGTCCCAACTAGTTCCAATTGGTCCCAACTGGTCCCACCTGGTCCCAACTGGTTCCACCTGGTCCCAACTGGTTCCAACTGCTTCCACCTGGTCCCAACTGGCCCCAACCTGTCCCAACTGATCCCAACTGGTCCCAACTGGTTCCAACTGGTCCCAACTGGCTCCAACTGGTCCCACCTGGTTCCACCTGGTCCCAACCTGTCCCACCTGGTCCCACCTGGCCCCACCTGGTTCCAATTGTTCCCACCTGGTTCCAACTGGTCCCAATTGTTCCCAACTGGTCCCAACATGTTCCACCTGGTCACCAACTGGTTCCACCTGGTTTCAACTAGTCCCACCTGGTTCCAACTGGTCCCACCTGGTTCCGACTGATCCCAACTGGCTCCAACTGGTTCCACCTGGTCCCAACTAGTTCCAATTGGTCCCAACTGGTCCCAACTAGTCCCACCTGGTTCCAACTGGTCCCACCAGGTTCCACCTGTTTCAAACTGGTCCCAACTGGTCCCAACTGGTCCCAACTGGTCCCACCTGGTCCCACCTGGTCTCAACTGCTTCCACCTGGTCCCAACTGGTTCCAAGTGGTCCCAACTGGTTCCACCTAGTTCCAACTAGTCCCACCTGGTTCCAATTGTTCCCACCTGGTTCCAACTGGTTCCACCTGGTCCCAACGGGTTCCACCTGGTCTCAACGGGTTCCAATTGTTACCAACTGGTTCCACCTGGTCCCAACTGGTTCCAATTGTTCCCACCTGGTCCCAACTGGTTCCAACTGGTTCCACCTGGT
The DNA here is from genome assembly GCF_933228915.1 of Telmatherina bonti. Taxonomy (NCBI): domain Eukaryota; kingdom Metazoa; phylum Chordata; class Actinopteri; order Atheriniformes; family Telmatherinidae; genus Telmatherina; species Telmatherina bonti. The sequence goes on along the minus strand of NC_136611.1, from coordinate 2,397,495 downwards.
CCCAACTGGCTCCAACTGGTCCCACCTGGTCCCAACTGGTTCCAACTGGCTCCAACTGGTCCCACCTGGTTCCACCTGGTTCCACCTGGTCCCAACCTGTCCCACCTGGTCCCAACTGGTTCCGACTGATCCCAACTGGCTCCAACTGGTCCCACCTGGTCCCAACTAGTTCCAATTGGTCCCACCTGGTCCCAAATGGTCCCAACTGGTTCCAACTGGCTCCAACTGGTCCCACCTGGTCCCAACCTGTCCCACCTGGTCCCAAATGGTCCCAACTGGTTCCGACTGGTCCCAACTGGCTCCAACTGGCTCCAACTGGTCCCACCTGGTCCCACCTGGTCCCAAATGGTCCCAACTGGCTCCAACTGGTCCCAACTGGTTCCAATTGGTCCCACCTGGTCCCAACTAGTCCCACCTCGTTCCAACTGGTCCCACCTGGTTCCAACTGGTCCCAACTGGTTCCAACTGGTCCCAACTGGTTCCACCTGGTCCCACCTGGTCCCAACTGCTTCCACCTGGTCCCAACTGGTTCCAAGTGGTCCCAACTGGTTCCACCTAGTTCCAACTAGTCCCACCTGGTTCCAATTGTTCCCACCTGGTTCCAACTGGTTCCACCTGGTCCCAACTGGTTCCAATTGTTCCCAACTGGTTCCAACTGGTTCCAATTGTTCCCAACTGGTCCCAACTGGTCCCAACTGCTTCCACCTGGTCCCAACTGGTTCCAACTGGTTCAACAAGCCGGTAAGCAGGACTTAAACGGCTTCATGCGCCCGGAGAGCATCTCCTCCTACAGCTGCTGGGTCTCAAAGCAGTCAACATCACAGAAGTTGACTTAATTTGACTGCAAAACTTTTATCATGTGGATAAGGAACGTTTTTCCAGAGAAAACTGGATGGAGGCAAAGAAATCTGGTGGCACAAGAAGCCGTTTCCACTGACTGAGTCCCCCCCTCTTTAAAACAATGTAAGCATGGCGAAGCGGCTGCATGCTACTCTGGCTTCGTCGGTGAAAAAACTACAGAACTCAACAATAATCCCTCAGTACAGAGCCGAGTTCCCCAACGACTTTTAGGTTCAGGTGAACTGATGTTTTGCAAATTCTGTCAACTATCCGTTGACTTGAAAAGTAAAAATACACGCAGTGACATCGTGTCCAAAAGCCACGTGAAGAACAAGGAAAAGCACAATGCAATAACAATATAATAAGTTAACTGAAGATTAAAAATTCTAAAAATGATGATGATTAATAGATTATGCATCAGAATAAAAAGAAAACAACTCATCCCATGTGGGAATCTGGCTGACATGCACATTCAATACGAATAAAAAGCATTACTTTCTGAACATGTAAATCAAAGCATTAATCTAAATCAAATTGTAATAGAAGTAAAATGTCCATTTACTTTCCCTATTTTTCCTTTTTTTTAAACTGTTAAACTGTTCAAAATAAAATTTATAATCAAATAAAAATCATCTGAACAGCCATATAATTGATATTATTATTAATTATAATTAACATCAATGAATAAAACACATTTAGTATGACATGTGTAAATGAATGTTTTCATCTTCTTTTATCACAGGAGTTAAAAACCAAAACTTCCTGGAGGATGTTGTCTCCGTGGAACTGCTCAACAGTTCCTCATAACTTACTGCTGTTTTTCATGCACTTTAATGTACTGTATTCAGGACGTCTTGTCTGTCACCTCAATAAATTTAAAGTACATTTTTAATCAATTTGTGTACATTATTATTTAAATACAAAAACAATCTTTTTGGCAGTAAAATAGGAGTAAAAAGTTTAAAAAAAAAAAAAAAAAAAAAAAAAGGGGGATTTCCAAAAATTAAAATGGAAAAAACAGAATTTGGGATTTTATATGGTCCTACGATACGTGATCCGGTTTCCATCGAGCTCTTTCTGGTTTCTGAACCAGAACTTAGTGACCTGCTGAAACGCTCCAGACTACCTGTCCAGTCATGTGACGAGATCACATGAGCCTGCAGTCTTACTTACTGGTGTCCGTCCTGAAGCACGTTCTGTGGAACTTGCCGTGGTAGAAGTCGAGGCCGATGATGGCGAACATGAGGATGGCGAAGAAGAGCAGCAGGCCGATCTGTAGCAGGGGGACCATGGCTTTCATGATGGACTTCAGAACCACCTGGAGACCTGAAGCAGGAGAACAAGGACTGCAGGGATTACTGGAACTCATGCAGAAACGCATCATCTGGGCGCCTTTCCGGCCTCACGGCGTCCAGCAGCAGGCTGGAGTTTCCCAAGACACTTACTGGGAATCCCGGAGACCAGTTTGAGGGGTCGCAGAACTCTGACGGCCCTCAGGGTCCTCAGGTCGAAGTCGGCCCCGATGGTCGCCAAGATCCTGGACACAAAAGCAAGACGGCGAGTCAGGCGGCTGCACGCCTTTTCACGCCAAGCGGACCCTGACACTCGCCGCCGCCGCCACCACACACACACACACACACACACACAAAGAGACACACACAAAGAGACACACACACATAGACACACCAAGTGTCCACAAAAAACTGCATGTGTAAATTTACGTTTTTTGAACATTTCCATGTGATCTACGTGCAGAATGTGTCCGTCCATGTTACTCATGTTCGTCCCACGTGGTCTACGTGAACATGTGTTACATGTGTACGTGTTACATGTGTTACATGTGTACGTGTTACATGTGTTACATGCGTTACATGTGTTACATGCGTTACATGTGTTACATGTGTTACATGCGTTACATGTGAACATGCGTTACATGTGGACATGCGTTACATGTGAACATGTGTTACATGTGAACATGTGTTACATGTGAACATGTGTTACATGTGAACATGTGTTACATGTGAACAACGTGTAGAAACATGTTTTGGAACATTTCTTATAAATTTTCGCCTCTGGTTTCTGCTGCTCATTGCCTCCCACAATATGCGTTCCAGCCGTGGTTCTCCTCCACCGTGGTTCTCCTCCACCGTGGTTCTCCTCCACCGTGGTTCTCCTCCACCGTGGTTCTCCTCCACCGTGGTTCTCCTCCACCGTGGTTCTCCTCGGTGTGTCCAAGGTGCAGACCACTGCTCTGACTTCCTGTATTGAACGTCCTTTCTGTCTGGCAGACGAACAACCAACATGGCTGCCTGGAGTAAAACAACCAGCTCTGCAAACAGCAGAGGTTGGGGTGTGGCGCCCGGACCTGCTGGTCCTCCTGCTGGTCCTCCTGCTGGTCCTCCTCCTGCTGGTCCTCCTGCTGGTCCTCCTGCTGGTCCTCCTCCTGCTGGTCCTCCTGCTGATCCTCCTCCTGGTCCTCCTCCTGCTGGTCCTCCTGCTGGTCCTCCTCCTGCTGGTCCTCCTGCTGATCCTCCTGCTGGTCCTCCTCCTGCTGGTCCTCCTGCTGGTCCTCCTGCTGCTGGTCCTCCTGCTGCTGGTCCTCCTGCTGGTCCTCCTCCTGGTCCTCCTCCTGCTGATCCTCCTGCTGGTCCTCCTCCTGCTGGTCCTCCTGCTGGTCCTCCTGCTGGTCCTCCTCCTGCTCCTCCTGCTGATCCTCCTGCTGGTCCTCCTCCTGCTGGTCCTCCTCCTGCTGGTCCTCCTGCTGCTGGTCCTCCTCCTGCTGGTCCTCCTCCTGCTGATCCTCCTGCTGGTCCTCCTGCTGGTCCTCCTCCTGCTGGTCCTCCTCCTGCTGGTCCTCCTGCTGGTCCTCCTCCTGCTGGTCCTCCTGCTGCTGATCCTCCTGCTGGTCCTCCTGCTGGTCCTCCTCCTGCTTGTCCTCCTCCTGCTGGTCCTCCTGCTGATCCTCCTCCTGGTCCTCCTGCTGATCCTCCTGCTGATCCTCCTCCTGGTCCTCCTGCTGATCCTCCTGCTGGTCCTCCTCCTGGTCCTCCTGCTGGTCCTCCTCCTGGTCCTCCTGCTGATCCTCCTCCTGGTCCTCCTGCTTGTCCTCCTCCTGCTGGTCCTCCTGCTGATCCTCCTGCTGGTCCTCCTGCTGCTGGTCCTCCTCCTGCTGGTCCTCCTCCTGCTGATCCTCCTGCTGGTCCTCCTGCTGGTCCTCCTCCTGCTGGTCCTCCTGCTGCTGATCCTCCTGCTGGTCCTCCTGCTGCTGGTCCTCCTGCTGGTCCTCCTCCTGGTCCTCCTCCTGCTGGTCCTCCTGCTGGTCCTCCTGCTGGTCCTCCTGCTGGTCCTCCTCCTGCTGGTCCTCCTGCTGGTCCTCCTGCTGGTCCTCCTCCTGCTGGTCCTCCTGCTGGTCCTCCTGCTGGTCCTCCTCCTGCTGGTCCTCCTGCTGATCCTCCTCCTGGTCCTCCTCCTGCTGGTCCTCCTGCTGGTCCTCCTCCTGCTGGTCCTCCTGCTGATCCTCCTGCTGGTCCTCCTCCTGCTGGTCCTCCTGCTGGTCCTCCTGCTGCTGGTCCTCCTGCTGCTGGTCCTCCTGCTGGTCCTCCTCCTGGTCCTCCTCCTGCTGATCCTCCTGCTGGTCCTCCTCCTGCTGGTCCTCCTGCTGGTCCTCCTGCTGGTCCTCCTCCTGCTCCTCCTGCTGATCCTCCTGCTGGTCCTCCTCCTGCTGGTCCTCCTCCTGCTGGTCCTCCTGCTGCTGGTCCTCCTCCTGCTGGTCCTCCTCCTGCTGATCCTCCTGCTGGTCCTCCTGCTGGTCCTCCTCCTGCTGGTCCTCCTCCTGCTGGTCCTCCTGCTGGTCCTCCTGCTGGTCCTCCTCCTGCTGGTCCTCCTGCTGCTGATCCTCCTGCTGGTCCTCCTGCTGGTCCTCCTCCTGCTTGTCCTCCTCCTGCTGGTCCTCCTGCTGATCCTCCTCCTGGTCCTCCTGCTGATCCTCCTGCTGATCCTCCTCCTGGTCCTCCTGCTGATCCTCCTGCTGGTCCTCCTCCTGGTCCTCCTGCTGGTCCTCCTCCTGGTCCTCCTGCTGATCCTCCTCCTGGTCCTCCTGCTTGTCCTCCTCCTGCTGGTCCTCCTGCTGATCCTCCTGCTGGTCCTCCTGCTGCTGGTCCTCCTCCTGCTGGTCCTCCTCCTGCTGATCCTCCTGCTGGTCCTCCTGCTGGTCCTCCTCCTGCTGGTCCTCCTGCTGGTCCTCCTGCTGGTCCTCCTCCTGCTGGTCCTCCTGCTGCTGGTCCTCCTGCTGGTCCTCCTCCTGGTCCTCCTCCTGCTGGTCCTCCTCCTGCTGGTCCTCCTCCTGCTGGTCCTCCTGCTGCTGGTCCTCCTGCTGGTCCTCCTGCTGGTCCTCCTCCTGCTGGTCCTCCTGCTGCTGGTCCTCCTGCTGCTGATCCTCCTGCTGGTCCTCCTGCTGGTCCTCCTCCTGCTGGTCCTCCTCCTGCTTGTCCTCCTCCTGCTGGTCCTCCTGCTGATCCTCCTCCTGGTCCTCCTGCTGATCCTCCTCCTGGTCCTCCTGCTGGTCCTCCTGCTGATCCTCCTCCTGGTCCTCCTGCTTGTCCTCCTCCTGCTGGTCCTCCTGCTGATCCTCCTCCTGGTCCTCCTGCTGATCCTCCTCCTGGTCCTCCTGCTGATCCTCCTCCTGGTCCTCCTGCTGGTCCTCCTCCTGGTCCTCCTCCTGCTGGTCCTCCTCCTGGTCCTCCTGCTTGTCCTCCTCCTGCTGGTCCTCCTGCTGATCCTCCTCCTGGTCCTCCTGCTGATCCTCCTCCTGGTCCTCCTGCTTGTCCTCCTGCTGGTCCTCCTCCTGGTCCTCCTCCTGCTGGTCCTCCTCCTGGTCCTCCTCCTGCTGGTCCTCCTCCTGGTCCTCCTGCTTGTCCTCCTGCTGGTCCTCCTCCTGGTCCTCCTCCTGCTGGTCCTCCTCCTGGTCCTCCTGCTGATCCTCCTCCTGGTCCTCCTGCTGATCCTCCTCCTGGTCCTCCTGCTGATCCTCCTCCTGGTCCTCCTGCTGATCCTCCTCCTGGTCCTCCTGCTTGTCCTCCTGCTGGTCCTCCTCCTGGTCCTCCTCCTGCTGGTCCTCCTCCTGGTCCTCCTGCTGGTCCTCCTGCTGGTCCTCCTCCTGGTCCTCCTGCTGATCCTCCTGCTGATCCTCCTCCTGGTCCTCCTGCTGATCCTCCTGCTGATCCTCCTCCTGCTGGTCCTCCTCCTGGTCCTCCTCCTGGTCCTCCTGCTGGTCCTCCTGCTGGTCCTCCTCCTGGTCCTCCTGCTGGTCCTCCTCCTGGTCCTCCTGCTGGTCCTCCTGCTGGTCCTCCTGCTGGTCCTCCTCCTGGTCCTCCTGCTGGTCCTCCTGCTGATCCTCCTCCTGCTGGTCCTCCTCCTGCTGGTCCTCCTCCTGCTGGTCCTCCTGCTGATCCTCCTCCTGCTGATCCTCCTCCTGCTGGTCCTCCTCCTGCTGGTCCTCCTCCTGCTGGTCCTCCTCCTGGTCCTCCTGCTGGTCCTCCTGCTGGTCCTCCTGCTGGTCCTCCTCCTGGTCCTCCTCCTGGTCCTCCTGCTGGTCCTCCTCCTGGTCCTCCTGCTGGTCCTCCTGCTGGTCCTCCTGCTGGTCCTCCTGCTGGTCCTCCTGCTGGTCCTCCTCCTGGTCCTCCTGCTGGTCCTCCTCCTGGTCCTCCTGCTGGTCCTCCTCCTGGTCCTCCTGCTGGTCCTCCTGCTGGTCCTCCTGCTGGTCCTCCTCCTGGTCCTCCTGCTGGTCCTCCTCCTGGTCCTCCTGCTGGTCCTCCTGCTGGTCCTCCTGCTGGTCCTCCTCCTGGTCCTCCTGCTGGTCCTCCTCCTGGTCCTCCTGCTGGTCCTCCTGCTGGTCCTCCTCCTGGTCCTCCTCCTGGTCCTCCTGCTGGTCCTCCTGCTGGTCCTCCTCCTGGTCCTCCTGCTGGTCCTCCTGCTGGTCCTCCTCCTGCTGGTCCTCCTCCTGGTCCTCCTGCTGGTCCTCCTGCTGGTCCTCCTCCTGGTCCTCCTCCTGGTCCTCCTGCTGGTCCTCCTGCTGGTCCTCCTCCTGCTGGTCCTCCTCCTGGTCCTCCTCCTGGTCCTCCTCCTGGTCCTCCTGCTGGTCCTCCTCCTGGTCCTCCTGCTGGTCCTCCTGCTGGTCCTCCTCCTGGTCCTCCTCCTGGTCCTCCTGCTGGTCCTCCTGCTGGTCCTCCTCCTGGTCCTCCTGCTGGTCCTCCTCCTGGTCCTCCTGCTGGTCCTCCTGCTGGTCCTCCTGCTGGTCCTCCTGCTGGTCCTCCTCCTGCTGGTCCTCCTCCTGGTCCTCCTGCTGATCCTCCTCCTGGTCCTCCTGCTGATCCTCCTCCTGGTCCTCCTGCTGATCCTCCTCCTGGTCCTCCTGCTGGTCCTCCTCCTGGTCCTCCTCCTGGTCCTCCTGCTGATCCTCCTCCTGGTCCTCCTGCTGATCCTCCTCCTGGTCCTCCTCCTGGTCCTCCTCCTGGTCCTCCTGCTGGTCCTCCTGCTGACACCTGCTGACGTTCTGGACTGCAGATGATGAAACGTTTCCTAACTGGCGACACTTACAGACATCATGCTGATTTATTTCTGCCTCCACAGAAACACAAGCAAGCGGGCATCAAGGTGTCGTCATGGAAACTGAACGGATGATGAAGTCGTATAAAAGAGACATAATAAAACCCGGTTTGGGAAAATGATGCACGAAATCTCGATAATCGGTTAATGGAGGTGAATCGTGAGGTGGCGAAGGCGGCGAGCATCTCGCTGAGCGGAGACTCTGCATCTTCCCGTCCTGCTTTGGGCCGTTTGATGAACAGAACTTCTAAAACTCATATGTTCTGCTTGTTCTGGACGTTTCCATTGGACGCCGTCACCATGACAACGCTGGTCTGGGTTCACGGTTTTCACTGCTCCAGGACACGTTGTGACGGGCTGTATCTGGTGTCGTGGACCAAACCGTCTTTAGTCCACAGAAAACAGGTTAATAATTCATGGATCTGCAGCTGATCAGGGAGGAGCCGGCTGCACGGCGTTCTAGTTTCTCCATCTGGAAGCTTTAACCTCTCAGCAGTCTGACACCAACAATCCCAACATATAAATATAGATCATACATAATTCAGATGCTGCCGGACTCCCGGCTTCCAATAATACGTCCAGAAAGAACCGTTCCAACATGTCGATTCCCTCTGCAGCCGAAGCTCCGCGTAGCGCCAGCAGGGAAAACGAAGACGCCGCGGCAGAGACGCGTTTCCCACGGAAACAACCGGAAGCAGCTGGAAGGTAACCATGGCAACAGGCGTCCCTCCACAGCACGGTGGGGAGGCTTCAGCCGCACACATCATCATCATCATCATCACTCATGTTTTTATCAGTCTGTTGCAACAAGTCTCATCTTCTGTGTCGGAGTTTAACTGCTGGCTAATTTCGAGTAGCAGGTTCTCCGTCTTCATTGGCGAGACGGTGGGAAATGGTTTTACAGTCAACCAATCAGAGCACTAACTAAAGTCGCACAACATTTTTACAGATTTTGGAACTCGCGCACACAAAAGAATTTTTTACCGCGAATTTTTGCGATAATGAGCGACTTCTAAGTACGCCTTTTTGCCCGAAAAATACGGTATATGTGAGTTAACCTGATTGATGTAGGTGAGTGGGACAAACCCGCAGCATGGAGACGACTTGTTGAAGTGAGGCAATACTTCTTCATCCACGGCGGCTAGCGTCGTCGTAAACGGCGTTAAAACAGCGTTGAGACTGCGAGGTGCTAAAATGCATCGTTCATTTAAATGAGATGCACAATTTAAACATTAGATGGAAATAATTTTTACAGAATGTCCCTGTAAGGCCTGGGATGTACAGCCAACACGTCCACGTACGCGTCGTGGCGCTCCCGTACGCGTCGTGGCGCTCCCGTACGCGTCGTGGCGCTCCCGTACGCGTCGTGGCGCTCCCGTACGCGTCGTGGCGCTCCCGTACGCGTCGTGGCGCTCCCGTTCGCGTCGTGGCGCTCCCGTACGCGTCGTGGCGCTCCCGTTCGCGTCGTGGCGCTCCCGTTCGCGTCGTGGCGCTCCCGTACGCGTCGTGGCGCTCCCGTACGCGTCGTGGCGCTCCCGTACGCGTCGTGGCGCTCCCGTACGCGTCGTGGCGCTCCCGTTCGCGTCGTGGCGCTCCCGTACGCGTCGTGGCGCTCCCGTACGCGTCGTGGCGCTCCCGTTCGCGTCGTGGCGCTCCCGTACGCGTCGTGGCGCTCCCGTTCGCGTCGTGGCGCTCCCGTACGCGTCGTGGCGCTCCCGTTCGCGTCGTGGCGCTCCCGTACGCGTCGTGGCGCTCCCGTACGCGTCGTGGCGCTCCCGTACGCGTCGTGGCGCTCCCGTACGCGTCGTGGCGCTCCCGTACGCGTCGTGGCGCTCCCGTACGCGTCGTGGCGCTCCCGTTCGCGTCGTGGCGCTCCCGTACGCGTCGTGGCGCTCCCGTTCGCGTCGTGGCGCTCCCGTACGCGTCGTGGCGCTCCCGTTCGCGTCGTGGCGCTCCCGTTCGCGTCGTGGCGCTCCCGTACGCGTCGTGGCGCTCCCGTACGCGTCGTGGCGCTCCCGTTCGCGCCGTGGCGCTCCCGTACGCGCCGTGGCGCTCCCGTACGCGCCGTGGCGCTCCCGTACGCGCCGTGGCGCTCCCGTACGCGTCGTGGCGCTCCCGTACGCGTCGTGGCGCTCCCGTTCGCGTCGTGGCGCTCCCGTACGCGTCGTGGCGCTCCCGTTCGCGCCGTGGCGCTCCCGTACGCGCCGTGGCGCTCCCGTACGCGCCGTGGCGCTCCCGTACGCGTCGTGGCGCTCCCGTACGCGTCGTGGCGCTCCCGTACGCGTCGTGGCGCCCACACATTCTCAGTGTACCTGCAACTTGTAGGCCGCATGCATCGACGCGGGGCAACGCGTCGCGTGCACAAGGTGCACATATTGAGTTGAACCCTAGGGGGCGCTCATTCGAACCACGAGATCGGAGGTAGAAATGGCGGATAGTTTTGAACGTAATGTCATTTTAAACAACAGAAAGAAGGTCTGGATCTAAACAGGGAACCATTCCCGTTCTGCAACACAGGTCAGAAAGTTCGTGACTTTCTCTTTCAACCAATCAGAGGACTACAGCGTGTCAAGCTCCACCCTTTTGGGTCAGATCGGTTAGACCGGTTCTCCAACGGAAGGATCGGTCGGATCACATGTAGAAACGTAGATCATGGTCCTGCCTGCACACGTTGGTGTAAACCATGTGTCAAACCTCCGGAGGAAGCCGGTAAGGAAACGATCCTGGCAGAACTTCCATTTTGGGCTGAAGATGTGGGTTAAACTGGAAACAATCCGTGTGCTGTTACTGGGTTCAGGTTTTACCGTCACTGTCAGGATGCTTAAAGTGGAACTATTCTGTGCATTTCAGGCTAATTTATTTCTGAGACCAGAAGGGCTGGGATTGATGGAGTTATTGTCACAAATGGCTTTATTTACTTCAGACCGACCCTCTCCGTAGGCTGTCAGATCAGCCTGCGGGCAAAACGAGTGGATTGAGACTCTTCCGCATTAAGCCCCGCCTCCTGCCACTGCACTACATCGGGAGCGCGCACCGCACCTGCTTTCACCGTCATTGTAACGTCTCATAAACAGAAGGATTAGGCTCATATGAACTCAATAAAAAAACAAACTACAATGTCAACACATAGCATCCAGCCCTACATGTTGGAACCTGAATCAGAGCCTGAAAACGAAGTGGAAAACAGCAACCCACAGCAACGAATGCAGCAGGATGTCTCTCTTTGGTAAACTCACCAGCCATCGTTGGAAATAACTTTATCCCACGTTTTCCACCCGCCTGATGTATTTGTACATGCCCTTGTTAACCAGTAGAAGGTAACCAATCACCCAACCTTATCCCCCGGGACGTCACAAGGATTTCCACGTAGAAAAACTCTCTAAAACCACGTGTTTTCTGTCGCCATGGAAACCGAACAGAGAGCGTGCTGCAACTCAAAGTCAAACTCAAACATGCGTTTAGGTGATAAAAAACAGTGCCGTTCACATGTCTGATGAGGATTCAACACTGTAACACTGTAGAAAGCTCAGAAAACTCCAAATACCAGAATAGGAACCCTTTAAATAAAGCTTCTGAGTCTTTTCAGCAGCTGCTTGTTGGAAGCAGGTGAAGCTGGCCAGGCCTCTGCCATGTTTGAAGAAGATGGAGGGAGAAGCTAATTAGCAAGAAATCTGCCTCCTCTGAGCTCCTAACCAGATCAATAGTGCACTGAGCTCAACACAATAGATTCACTTCAGCTCTGCTCTTAATCTGGATCAAAGGAGACGCCGCCGCATCTCTGCAATCCAGGAATACAGCCGTCGTTCCCACATCCACACACCAGTTCCACTGGGAAAACAGCACGAGCCAATCAGAATAAACCTTCCACTGTCAACATTTACCATGATTAATGAACGGCCTCACAGCAGCCATGCTGCAGCTTTGTCTTCAGATGATTCTGCAGAAAAATACATCTGATCCAGATCTAATCCACATCTAATCCAGATCAAATCCACATCTGACCCAGATCAAATCCACATCTGACCCAGATCTAATCCAGATCAAATCCACATCTAATCCAGATCAAATCCACATCTGACCCAGGTCTGACCCAGATCTAATCCAGATCAAATCCACATCTAATCCAGATCAAATCCACATCTGACCCAGGTCTGATCCAGATCTAATCCAGATCAAATCCACATCTAATCCAGATCAAATCCACATCTAATCCAGATCAAATCCACATCTGACCCAGATCTGACCCAGGTCTGACCCAGGTCTGACCCAGATCTAATCCAGATCAAATCCACATCTGATCCAGGTCTGACCCAGATCTAATCCAGATCAAATCCACATCTGATCCAGGTCTGACCCAGATCTAATCCAGATCAAATCCACATCTGATCCAAGTCTGATCCACATCTGACCCAGATCTAATCCAGATCAAATCCACATCTGATCCAGGTCTGACCCAGATCTAATCCAGATCAAATCCACATCTGACCCAGGTCTGACCCAGATCTGACCCAGGTCTGACCCAGGTCTGACCCAGATCTAATCCAGATCAAATCCACATCTGACCCAGGTCTGACCCAGATCTAATCCAGATCAAATCCACATCTGATCCAGGTCTGACCCAGGTCTGACCCAGATCTAATCCAGATCAAATCCACATCTGATCCAGGTCTGACCCAGATCTAATCCAGATCAAATCCACATCTAATCCAGATCAAATCCACATCTGACCCAGGTCTGATCCAGATCTAATCCAGATCAAATCCACATCTAATCCAGATCAAATCCACATCTAATCCAGATCAAATCCACATCTGACCCAGATCTGACCCAGGTCTGACCCAGGTCTGACCCAGATCTAATCCAGATCAAATCCACATCTGATCCAGGTCTGACCCAGATCTAATCCAGATCAAATCCACATCTGATCCAGGTCTGACCCAGATCTAATCCAGATCAAATCCACATCTGATCCAAGTCTGATCCACATCTGACCCAGGTCTGACCCAGATCTAATCCAGATCAAATCCACATCTGATCCAGGTCTGACCCAGATCTAATCCAGATCAAATCCACATCTGACCCAGGTCTGACCCAGATCTGACCCAGGTCTGACCCAGGTCTGACCCAGATCTAATCCAGATCAAATCCACATCTGACCCAGGTCTGACCCAGATCTAATCCAGATCAAATCCACATCTGATCCAGGTCTGACCCAGGTCTGACCCAGATCTAATCCAGATCAAATCCACATCTGATCCAGGTCTGACCCAGATCTAATCCAGATCAAATCCACATCTGATCCAAGTCTGATCCACATCTGACCCAGGTCTGACCCAGATCTAATCCAGATCAAATCCACATCTGATCCAGGTCTGACCCAGATCTAATCCAGATCAAATCCACATCTGATCCAGGTCTGACCCAGATCTAATCCAGATCAAATCCACATCTGATCCAGGTCTGACCCAGATCTAATCCAGATCAAATCCACATCTGATCCAGGTCTGACCCAGATCTAATCCAGATCAAATCCACATCTGACCCAGGTCTGACCCAGATCTAATCCAGATCAAATCCACATCTGATCCAGGTCTGACCCAGATCTAATCCAGATCAAATCCACATCTGATCCAGGTCTGACCCAGATCTAATCCAGATTAATTCCAAATCTAATCAAGATCAAATCCACATCTGATCCAGATCTGATTCACATTTGATTTACATCTGGTTGAGATGTGAAATGCATGTGAATGGCGTCAGCCTGCAGTAATAAACCAACCGTTCAGCCTAACTGGAAGTTTACAGGTGAGTCAGACATTTCTGCTTCTATGATCTTCTGAGGGTTAAAGCTGATGAATAACTGACAGATGGCAGCAGGAAGATTATGGACTGATAGCAGCGTCACGTCGTCTCCAGGTGTTCCTGAAAACATCTGAAGGACGCCGAGATGGGAAAACTGGAGACGGAGACACAAATCCTGTCCACAATCTGAGAAACGAGACTCTGGTCAGCCGCAAGGCCGTCGCCTCCATCACCGGGGACCTGCCGACCTCACCTCCATCATCCCCCCCATCATGTGGTGGTCTGGTCATTGACTGGAGACCTGTCCACCTCCACCTGTCCCAGTCTACTGGTCCACCTGTACCGGTCCACCTCTTCCTGTCCCGGTCTACTGGTCCACCTCTACCTGTCCCAGTCTACTGGTCCACCTCTACCTGTCCCAGTCTACTGGTCCACCTCTACCTGTCCACCTCTACCTGTCCCGGTCTACTGGTCCACCTGTACCGGTCCACCTCTTCCTGTCCCGGTCTACCGGTCCACCTCTACCTGTCCAGGTCTACTGGTCCACCTCCACCTGTCCCAGTCTACTGGTCCACCTCTACCTGTCCACCTCTACCTGTCCCGGTCTACTGGTCCACCTCTACCTGTCCCAGTCTACTGGTCCACCTCTACCTGTCCCGGTCTACTGGTCCACCTCTACCTGTCCCAGTCTACTGGTCCACCTGTACCGGTCCACCTCTTCCTGTCCCAGTCTACCGGTCCACCTCTACCTGTCCCAGTCTACTGGTCCACCTCTACCTGTCCACCTCTACCTGTCCCAGTCTACTGGTCCACCTGTACCGGTCCACCTCTACCTGTCCCAGTCTACTGGTCCACCTCTACCTGTCCACCTCTACCTGTCCCGGTCTACTGGTCCACCTCTACCTGTCCCAGTCTACTGGTCCACCTCTACCTGTCCCAGTCTACTGGTCCACCTGTACCGGTCCACCTCTACCTGTCCCAGTCTACTGGTCCACCTCTACCTGTCCCGGTCTACTGGTCCACCTCTACCTGTCCCAGTCTACTGGTCCACCTCTACCTGTCCCAGTCTACCGGTCCACCTCCACCTGTCCCGGTCTACCGGTCCACCTCCACCTGTCCCGGTCTACTGGTCCACCTCTACCTGTCCCAGTCTACTGGTCCAGGTCTACCTGTCCCAGTCTACTGGTCCACCTGTACCTGTCCCGGTCTACTGGTCCACCTCTACCTGTCCCGGTCTACTGGTCCACCTCTACCTGTCCCAGTCTACTGGTCCACCTCTACCTGTCCCAGTCTACTGGTCCACCTCCACCTGTCCCGGTCTACCGGTCCACCTCCACCTGTCCCGGTCTACTGGTCCACCTCTACCTGTCCCGGTCTACTGGTCCACCTCTACCTGTCCCAGTCTACTGGTCCACCTCTACCTGTCCCGGTCTACTGGTCAACCTCTACCTGTCCCAGTCTACTGGTCCACCTCCACCTGTCCCGGTCTACTGGTCCACCTCTACCTGTCCCAGTCTACTGGTCCAGGTCTACCTGTCCCAGTCTACTGGTCCACCTCCACCTGTCCCAGTCTACTGGTCCACCTCCACCTGTCCCAGTCTACTGGTCCACCTCCACCTGTCCCAGTCTACTGGTCCACCTCTACCTGTCCCAGTCTACTGGTCCACCTCTACCTGTCCCGGTCTACTGGTCCACGTCCACCTCCACCTGTCCCGGTCTACTGGTCCACCTCCACCTGTCCCAGTCTACTGGTCCACCTCCACCTGTCCCAGTCTACTGGTCCACTTCCACCTGTCCCAGTCTACTGGTCCACCTCCACCTGTCCCAGTCTACTGGTCCACTTCCACCTGTCCCGGTCTACCGGTCCACCTCCACCTGTCCCGGTCTACTGGTCCACCCCTACCTGTCCCGGTCTACTGGTCCAGGTCTACCTGTCCCAGTCTACTGGTCCACCTGTACCTGTCCCGGTCTACTGGTCCACCTCTACCTGTCCCAGTCTACTGGTCCAGGTCTACCTGTCCCAGTCTACTGGTCCACCTCTACCTGTCCCAGTCTACTGGTCCACCTCTACCTGTCCAGGTCTACTGGTCCACCTGTACCTGTCCCGGTCTACTGGTCCACGTCCACCTCCACCTGTCCCGGTCTACTGGTCCACCTCTACCTGTCCCAGTCTACTGGTCCACCTGTACCGGTCCACCTCTTCCTGTCCCGGTCTACCGGTCCACCTCTACCTGTCCCAGTCTACTGGTCCACCTCTACCTGTCCACCTCTACCTGTCCCAGTCTACTGGTCCACCTGTACCGGTCCACCTCTACCTGCCCCAGTCTACTGGTCCACCTCTACCTGTCCACCTCTACCTGTCCCGGTCTACTGGTCCACCTCTACCTGTCCCAGTCTACTGGTCCACCTGTACCGGTCCACCTCTACCTGTCCCAGTCTACTGGTCCACCTCTACCTGTCCCAGTCTACTGGTCCACCTGTACCGGTCCACCTCTACCTGTCCCAGTCTACTGGTCCACCTGTACCGGTCCACCTCTACCTGTCCCAGTCTACTGGTCCACCTATACCTGTCCCAGTCTACTGGTCCACCTGTACCGGTCCACCTCTACCTGTCCCAGTCTACTGGTCCACCTCTACCTGTCCACCTCTACCTGTCCCGGTCTACTGGTCCACCTCCACCTGTCCCAGTCTACTGGTCCACCTCCACCTGTCCCGGTCTACCGGTCCACCTCCACCTGTCCCAGTCTACTGGTCCACCTCTACCTGTCCCAGTCTACTGGTCCAGGTCTACCTGTCCCAGTCTACTGGTCCACCTGTACCTGTCCCGGTCTACTGGTCCACCTCTACCTGTCCCGGTCTACTGGTCAACCTCTACCTGTCCCAGTCTACTGGTCCACCTCTACCTGTCCCAGTCTACTGGTCCACCTCCACCTGTCCCGGTCTACTGGTCCACCTCTACCTGTCCCAGTCTACTGGTCCAGGTCTACCTGTCCCAGTCTACTGGTCCACCTGTACCTGTCCCAGTCTACTGGTCCAGGTCTACCTGTCCCAGTCTACTGGTCCACCTCCACCTGTCCCAGTCTACTGGTCCACCTCTACCTGTCCCAGTCTACTGGTCCACCTCTACCTGTCCCAGTCTACTGGTCCACCTCTACCTGTCCAGGTCTACTGGTCCACCTGTACCTGTCCCGGTCTACTGGTCCACGTCCACCTCCACCTGTCCCGGTCTACTGGTCCACCTCCACCTGTCCCAGTCTACTGGTCCACCTCCACCTGTCCCGGTCTACCGGTCCACCTCCACCTGTCCCGGTCTACTGGTCCAGGTCTACCTGTCCCAGTCTACTGGTCCACCTCCACCTGTCCCGGTCTACTGGTCCACCTCTACCTGTCCCAGTCTACTGGTCCACCTCTACCTGTCCAGGTCTACTGGTCCACCTGTACCTGTCCCGGTCTACTGGTCCACGTCCACCTCCACCTGTCCCGGTCTACTGGTCCACCTCTACCTGTCCCAGTCTACTGGTCCACCTGTACCGGTCCACCTCTTCCTGTCCCGGTCTACCGGTCCACCTCTACCTGTCCCAGTCTACTGGTCCACCTCTACCTGTCCACCTCTACCTGTCCCAGTCTACTGGTCCACCTGTACCGGTCCACCTCTACCTGCCCCAGTCTACTGGTCCACCTCTACCTGTCCACCTCTACCTGTCCCGGTCTACTGGTCCACCTCTACCTGTCCCAGTCTACTGGTCCACCTGTACCGGTCCACCTCTACCTGTCCCAGTCTACTGGTCCACCTCTACCTGTCCCAGTCTACTGGTCCACCTGTACCGGTCCACCTCTACCTGTCCCAGTCTACTGGTCCACCTGTACCGGTCCACCTCTACCTGTCCCAGTCTACTGGTCCACCTATACCTGTCCCAGTCTACTGGTCCACCTGTACCGGTCCACCTCTACCTGTCCCAGTCTACTGGTCCACCTCTACCTGTCCACCTCTACCTGTCCCGGTCTACTGGTCCACCTCCACCTGTCCCAGTCTACTGGTCCACCTCCACCTGTCCCGGTCTACCGGTCCACCTCCACCTGTCCCAGTCTACTGGTCCACCTCTACCTGTCCCAGTCTACTGGTCCAGGTCTACCTGTCCCAGTCTACTGGTCCACCTGTACCTGTCCCGGTCTACTGGTCCACCTCTACCTGTCCCGGTCTACTGGTCAACCTCTACCTGTCCCAGTCTACTGGTCCACCTCTACCTGTCCCAGTCTACTGGTCCACCTCCACCTGTCCCGGTCTACTGGTCCACCTCTACCTGTCCCAGTCTACTGGTCCAGGTCTACCTGTCCCAGTCTACTGGTCCACCTGTACCTGTCCCAGTCTACTGGTCCAGGTCTACCTGTCCCAGTCTACTGGTCCACCTCCACCTGTCCCAGTCTACTGGTCCACCTCTACCTGTCCCAGTCTACTGGTCCACCTCTACCTGTCCCAGTCTACTGGTCCACCTCTACCTGTCCAGGTCTACTGGTCCACCTGTACCTGTCCCGGTCTACTGGTCCACGTCCACCTCCACCTGTCCCGGTCTACTGGTCCACCTCCACCTGTCCCAGTCTACTGGTCCACCTCCACCTGTCCCGGTCTACCGGTCCACCTCCACCTGTCCCGGTCTACTGGTCCAGGTCTACCTGTCCCAGTCTACTGGTCCACCTGTACCTGTCCCAGTCTACTGGTCCACCTCCACCTTTCCCGGTCTACCGGTCCACCTCCACCTGTCCCGGTCTACTGGTCCACCTCTACCTGTCCCAGTCTACTGGTCCAGGTCTACCTGTCCCAGTCTACTGGTCCAGGTCTACCTGTCCCAGTCTACTGGTCCACCTGTACCTGTCCCGGTCTACTGGTCCACCTCTACCTGTCCCAGTCTACTGGTCCAGGTCTACCTGTCCCAGTCTACTGGTCCACCTGTACCTGTCCCGGTCTACTGGTCCACCTCTACCTGTCCCAGTCTACTGGTCCAGGTCTACCTGTCCCAGTCTACTGGTCCACCTGTACCTGTCCCAGTCTACTGGTCCACCTCTACCTGTCCAGGTCTACTGGTCCACCTCTACCTGTCCCAGTCTACTGGTCCACCTCTACCTGTCCAGGTCTACTGGTCCACCTCCACCTGGTCCCAGTCTACTGGTCCACCTGTACCTGTCCCGGTCTACTGGTCCACCTCTACTGGTCCACCTCTACCTGTCCCAGTCTACTGGTCCACCTCTACCTGTCCCGGTCTACTGGTCCACCTCTACCTGTCCCAGTCTACTGGTCCACCTCTACCTGTCCCAGTCTACTGGTCCACCTCTACCTGTCCCAGTCTACTGGTCCACCTCCACCTGGTCCCAGTCTACTGGTCCACCTCTACCTGTCCCGGTCTACTGGTCCACCTCTACTGGTCCACCTCTACCTGTCCCAGTCTACTGGTCCACCTCTACCTGTCCCGGTCTACTGGTCCACCTCTACCTGTCCCAGTCTACTGGTCCACCTCCACCTGTCCCAGTCTACTGGTCCACCTCTACCTGTCCCAGTCTACTGGTCCACCTCCACCTGTCCCAGTCTACTGGTCCACCTGTACCTGTCCCGGTCTACTGGTCCACCTCTACTGGTCCACCTCTACCTGTCAAGGTCTACTGGTCCACCTCTACCTGTCCCGGTGTACTGGTCCACCTCTACCTGTCCCGGTGTACTGGTCCACCTCTACCTGTCCCAGTGTACTGGTCCACCTCTACCTGTCCCAGTCTACTGGTCCACCTCTACCTGTCCCAGTCTACTGGTCCACCTCTACCTGTCCCAGTCTACTGGTCCACCTCTACCTGTCCAGGTCTACTGGTCCACCTCTACCTGTCCACCTCTACCTGTCCCAGTCTACTGGTCCACCTCTACCTGTCCAGGTCTACTGGTCCACCTCTACCTGTCCAGGTCTACTGGTCCACCTCCACCTGTCCCAGTCTACTGGTCCACCTCCACCTGTCCCAGTCTACTGGTCCACCTCCACCTGTCCCAGTCTACTGGTCCACCTCCACCTGTCCTGGTCTACCGGTCCACCTCCACCTGTCCCGGTCTACTGGTCCACCTCCACCTGTCCTGGTCTACCGGTCCACCTCCACCTGTCCCGGTCTACTGGTCCACCTCTACCTGTCCCAGTCTACTGGTCCACCTGTACCTGTCCCGGTCTACTGGTCCACCTCTACCTGTCCAGGTCTACTGGTCAACCTCTACCTGTCCCAGTCTACTGGTCCACCTCCACCTGTCCCAGTCTACTGGTCCATCTGTACCTGTCCCGGTCTACTGGTCCACCTCTACTGGTCCACCTCTACCTGTCCAGGTCTACTGGTCCACCTCTACCTGTCCAGGTCTACTGGTCCACCTCCACCTGGTCCCAGTCTACTGGTCCACCTCCACCTGTCCCGGTCTACTGGTCCACCTCTACCTGTCCCAGTCTACTGGTCCACCTCTACCTGTCCACCTCTACCTGTCCCGGTCTACTGGTCCACCTCTACCTGTCCCAGTCTACTGGTCCAGGTCCACCTGTCCCAGTCTACTGGTCCACCTCTACCTGTCCACCTCTACCTGTCCCGGTCTACTGGTCCACCTCTACCTGTCCACCTCTACCTGTCCCGGTCTACTGGTCCACCTCTACCTGTCCCAGTCTACTGGTCCATCTGTACCTGTCCCGGTCTACTGGTCCAGGTCTACTGGTCCACCTCTACCTGTCCAGGTCTACTGGTCCACCTCTACCTGTCCCAGTCTACTGGTCCACCTCCACCTGTCCCAGTCTACTGGTCCACCTGTACCTGTCCCGGTCTACTGGTCCACCTCTACCTGTCCCAGTCTACTGGTCCATCTGTACCTGTCCCGGTCTACTGGTCCAGGTCTACTGGTCCACCTCTACCTGTCCAGGTCTACTGGTCCACCTCTACCTGTCCCAGTCTACTGGTCCACCTCCACCTGTCCCAGTCTACTGGTCCACCTGTACCTGTCCCGGTCTACTGGTCCACCTCTACCTGTCCCAGTCTACTGGTCCAGGTCTACCTGTCCCAGTCTACTGGTCCACCTGTACCTGTCCCGGTCTACTGGTCCACCTCTACCTGTCCAGGTCTACTGGTGCACCTCTACCTGTCCAGGTCTACTGGTCAACCTCTACCTGTCCAGGTCTACTGGTCCACCTCCACCTGGTCCCAGTCTACTGGTCCACCTGTACCTGTCACGGTCTACTGGTCCACCTCTACTGGTCCACCTCTACCTGTCCCAGTCTACTGGTCCACCTCTACCTGTCCCAGTCTACTGGTCCACCTCCACCTGTCCCAGTCTACTGGTCCACCTCCACCTGTCCCAGTCTACTGGTCCACCTCCACCTGTCCTGGTCTACCGGTCCACCTCCACCTGTCCCGGTCTACTGGTCCACCTCTACCTGTCCCGGTCTACTGGTCCACCTCTACCTGTCCCAGTCTACTGGTCCACCTCCACCTGTCCCAGTCTACTGGTCCACCTCCACCTGTCCCGGTCTACTGGTCCACCTGTACCTGTCCCAGTCTACTGGTCCAGGTCTACCTGTCCCAGTCTACTGGTCCACCTGTACCTGTCCCGGTCTACTGGTCCACCTCCACCTGTCCCAGTCTACTGGTCCATCTGTACCTGTCCCGGTCTACTGGTCCACCTCTACTGGTCCACCTATACCTGTCCAGGTCTACTGGTCCACCTCCACCTGTCCCAGTCTACTGGTCCACCTCCACCTGTCCCAGTCTACTGGTCCACCTCCACCTGTCCCGGTCTACCGGTCCACCTCCACCTGTCCCGGTCTACTGGTCCACCTCTACCTGTCCCAGTCTACTGGTCCAGGTCTACCTGTCCCAGTCTACTGGTCCACCTGTACCTGTCCCGGTCTACTGGTCCACCTCTACCTGTCCCGGTCTACTGGTCCACCTCTACCTGTCCAGGTCTACTGGTCAACCTCTACCTGTCCCAGTCTACTGGTCCACCTCCACCTGTCCCAGTCTACTGGTCCATCTGTACCTGTCCCGGTCTACTGGTCCACCTCTACTGGTCCACCTCTACCTGTCCAGGTCTACTGGTCCACCTCTACCTGTCCAGGTCTACTGGTCCACCTCCACCTGGTCCCAGTCTACTGGTCCACCTGTACCTGTCCCGGTCTACTGGTCCACCTCTACTGGTCCACCTCTACCTGTCCCAGTCTACTGGTCCATCTGTACCTGTCCCGGTCTACTGGTCCAGGTCTACTGGTCCACCTCTACCTGTCCAGGTCTACTGGTCCACCTCTACCTGTCCCAGTCTACTGGTCCACCTCCACCTGTCCCAGTCTACTGGTCCACCTGTACCTGTCCCAGTCTACTGGTCCACCTCTACCTGTCCCAGTCTACTGGTCCACCTCCACCTGTCCCAGTCTACTGGTCCACCTGTACCTGTCCCGGTCTACTGGTCCACCTCTACCTGTCCCAGTCTACTGGTCCAGGTCTACCTGTCCCAGTCTACTGGTCCACCTCCACCTGGTCCCAGTCTACTGGTCCACCTGTACCTGTCCCGGTCTACTGGTCCACCTCTACCTGTCCCAGTCTACTGGTCCAGGTCTACCTGTCCCAGTCTACTGGTCCACCTCCACCTGGTCCCAGTCTACTGGTCCACCTGTACCTGTCCCGGTCTACTGGTCCACCTCTACCTGTCCCAGTCTACTGGTCCAGGTCTACCTGTCCCAGTCTACTGGTCCACCTCCACCTGTCCCAGTCTACTGGTCCACCTGTACCTGTCCCAGTCTACTGGTCCAGGTCTACCTGTCCCAGTCTACTGGTCCACCTCCACCTGTCCCAGTCTACTGGTCCACCTGTACCTGTCCCGGTCTACTGGTCCACCTCTACCTGTCCCAGTCTACTGGTCCACCTGTACCTGTCCCGGTCTACTGGTCCACCTCTACCTGTCCCAGTCTACTGGTCCAGGTCTACCTGTCCCAGTCTACTGGTCCAGGTGTGTGTGTGTGTGTGTGTGTGTTCAGATGGCGAAAGCAGAGTGTGACAGAGTGGTTCTGGGAACAGGAGACCTTCCCACAGGGAGAGTCCAGACCTGAACCTGACTGAGAATCTTTGGGACGGTCTGGAGAAGGCTGCAGCGGTCTTCCATCGCCATGGCGTCTTGGAGAAAAATGATGGATGGAAATAAATGTCAGTAAAAAGACGAGGGTTCCTGTTGGAGAACTCGGCTCTGAGACGGGTGTTCTGGTTGGTTCTGGACCGGTTCAGACTGCACCGGCGTATCTGGACTGTTTATTCAGACAGGAAGGAACATCCAGCCATCTGGATCATTAGGAATGCACACAGCAACGCTCTCCGTCCGCTCATTAATCGCTGCTGCCCATCAGCTCTGTCAGTCAGCAGCTGCAGAAGCCATTAGGCCGGCGCTACTCACCCTGTTAGGACCACCACAAAATCCATTACGTTCCAGCCATTACGGAGGTAGGAGCCTTTGTGGAACGCAAACCCCAGGGCGATGATCTTGATGCCAGCCTCAAAGCAAAATATTCCGATAAAGTAGGGCTCCGTGTCGTCCTGTTGGGAGGAAAGCAGAGCGAGAAGCAGTCATGAGACGACTTTACCGTGTCTGAATCAGATGAACGTGGTGGGAAAACCTTTTAGGTTCAGGTGAAAAACTGAAGGAAAATATCAATTTTGTTTCACTACGTCCGCCGAGTCTCGGTGCGGTCACCAATCTGAGACCAGCTGGACAGAAATGTTCATCAGACGTCCAGATGCCATCATCATCATCATCAGAGGATTCAGAGGATCAGAAGGAATCTCTGTAAGCTGGGACCAGGCTGGATGCTGGTGATGTTCTGCATTATAACATGGTTCTCTACTGGAAACCAGTACATGGACTCATCCAGAAACCAGTGTGAACCCAGTTCATGCAGGTTAAAGCTCCATCATATGTGAAGAGGATCCAGAAACACGCCGTCTTCTCTGGACCAAAGCTCATTTAAAATGTTCTGAGTGGAAACCTGGATGAAGATGTGGAATAGTTTGTGGACAGCATGGACGGCGTGTCCTGCAGACTAAAGAGGAGAGGGAGCATCCAGCTTGTTATCAGCCTGCATCTCTGATGGGATGGGGTTGCATTAGTGCCGATGGCGTGGGCAGCTTCCACATCTGGGAAGCTCCATCAATGCTGAAACATCTGCTCCCATCCAGACAACGTCTCTTTCAGGGAAGACCTTCCACCATGCTGAACCACATCCTGATGGTGGAACAGGAGAACCGGTCCAGCAGGACCACGCTGGACCGCATCCTGATGGTGGAACAGGAGAACCGGTCCAGCAGGACCACGCTGGACCGCATCCTGATGGTGGAACAGGAGAACCGGTCCAGCAGGACCACGCTGGACCGCATCCTGATGGTGGAACAGGAGAACTGGTCCAGCAGGACCACGCTGGACCACATCCTGATGGTGGAACAGGAGAACCGGTCCAGCAGGACCACGCTGGACCGCATCCTGATGGTGGAACAGGAGAACCGGTCCAGCAGGACCACGCTGGACCGCATCCTGATGGTGGAACAGGAGAACTGGTCCAGCAGCACCATGCTGGACCGCATCCTGATGGTGGAACAGGAGAACCGGTCCAGCAGGACCACGCTGGACCGCATCCTGATGGTGGAACAGGAGAACCGGTCCAGCAGGACCACGCTGAACCGCATCCTGCATCAGACCAGCAGCATGGTGGAACGGCTGGTTGCTCAGGATGCAGCAGGTAACCTGAGGTAAGGACACACCTGAGAGACCGGCCGCTCTGCAGATGAAAGCCTGACATGGAGGCCGACTGGTGAAGCTAAAGGATCAACAGGTTTACTCACCAAGCGCTCCGACATGGGGGTCTTATCCGAGGCCGGCAGGTGCTGCTCCAACGCCAACACGATGCAGTTGGCGATGATGGTGGCCAGGATCATGTATTCGAATGGAGTGGGAATGTTAAGGAAACCTTTGGGAATAGCAGGCAGGCTAACGTTTAGCACAAGCTAACTGTTGCTACGTTTCATCTCCAGTCGGAGAAAAAAGAGAAAAGTTTGTTTTTCTGTCATTTCAGGAGAAAACAGGAAGGAAAAGCGGCTGTTCCTGGTTCTATCTTCCATTTGGGCTTTAAGCCTCTCCAGTCGCTTCCATGAAACCGATTTTAGATAAACAGAAAGTTTATTTCAAGATTTTTCTACAAAAACTGGAAATAAAAGAAATTTCTCAAATTTTTTATCCCGTTTCAGATTCATAATGTTTCACATTTTCATTCCATCCAACTAAAAAGTCTCCAGAAATGAGCAGATTTTTCTACTTTTTTACATTCAAATCACAAAATCCACTTCAGTGATCCAGAAAAACCAAATCAGGATAATCTGCATGGTTTTAACCCTTTAGATGCCAGTCTGACACAAAAGCAGTTTATCCAACAACACAAGTTAAACATATAAAGCCTGAACTAGTTGAGATGATTCCATATTTAGTATTTTAGTTAAACGAGTTTTCCAAGAAGAAAAACAGAACAAATCGGAAAAATGGTGGAACTTTCAGGACAAAAAGTCCAGAATTATTCCATCCGCTGGAGGAAGTATCATGGTCTGGGACGGAACCTGCTGCAGACCCTGGTCCCGAAGCAGGCTGGGACAGAACTAGTCCCATAAGACACCAGCGAGTCCGGTCTGGACCAGGTCCCGAACCAGCACGGCGTTCGGCTCCAAGTTTGGATGAAAAGAAACATCCAGACTGTTGACATCACCAGACCTCTGAGCCAATCAGGAGCCAGATGAACCTCCAAAAGGCCAGACCAGATCCTGCAGGTTCCATAAACCAGACCAGATTCTTCAAGGTCCTGAGACCAGACCGGATCTCGAGCTCTGGACCGAGTCCTGCACGGTCCAGAGGCCAGACTGGTTCTGCACCGGCAGGGTCCAGAAACCAGAGACCAGACCGGATCCTGCAGGGTCCAGAGGCCAGACTGGATTCTGCAGGTTCCAGAGACCAGAGACTGGACCAGATTCTGCAGGGTACAGAGACCGGACCAGATCCTGCAGGGTCCAGAGACCAGACCGGATCCTGCAGGGTCCAGAGACCAGACCGGATCCTGCAGGGTCCAGAGACCAGACCGGATCCTGCAGGGTCCAGAGACCAGACCGGATCCTGCAGGGTCCAGAGACCAGACCGGATCCTGCAGGGTCCAGAGACCAGACCGGATTCTGCAGGGTCCAGAGACCAGACCGGATTCTGCAGGGTCCAGAGGCCAGACCGGATTCTGCAGGGTCCAGAGACCAGACCGGATCCTACAGGGTCCAGAGACCAGACCAGGTCTGGACCGGATCCTGCAGCCAGTCCTTCCAGGAAGCAGCAGGTTCAGGCAGAACGCGCGGCGTGCACGCGCCTCTCATCTGATCCTGGTCTCTGGCTGCTGAAACCTGAAACTGGACCAGTTTTAATCCTCTGACAGTAAACCCCTCTATGTGCGCGTGCTGCTGCTGGTCATACTGGGAACACTGGGAGGAGGATATGGCCACTCTGTGATCCTCTTGGCGTACTTCCGGATGACGTTGTCCTCGCTGAAGATGAAGAGGGACCGGTTGACGGTGAGGCAGTTCTGTTTGACCGGGATGGGGTTGTAGATCGCCATGGTCCTGGCCCTCTGGGCCATGGTCTGCTTGTAGACCCTCTGGCCCCCCGGCGGGGGCCCCTGCGGCCGGCTGGGCCCCCGGGGCCCCGCGGGGCTGCCGCCTGCGTAGCGGCCGGACAGCTCCTCTTCAAAGCGAGCCATGCTGGGAGAGAGACGCGGAAACTGTCAGCAGAGGGACGAAGAAGAAGCATCACAGCCCCGCGTGCGCTCCTGCCACGGCCTCTGAGCGCGTGCGTGCGTCGCGTGCAGCACACTCCAACATTCACGGCAAGAGGAGAAGGACGCGCGTGACTTCCATCCTGTCAAAGTTCAGACGCGTCATGTCCATGGGTGTTCCCACCCCAGTCC
Source organism: Telmatherina bonti (assembly GCF_933228915.1). Classification (NCBI taxonomy): domain Eukaryota; kingdom Metazoa; phylum Chordata; class Actinopteri; order Atheriniformes; family Telmatherinidae; genus Telmatherina; species Telmatherina bonti. Next base: position 2,371,231 of record NC_136611.1, on the reverse strand, counting down.
TCGCGCGCGTCCACGCACGCGCCTCGCGCACAGAGATGAGGAGGAAACAGGAGCAGTGAAGAAGAGGAGCAGTGAGGAGTCAACACATGTTTTCCTCCACGAACAGCCGCATTTCCACCCGCGCGCGCACCCGGAGCCGCGCGCGCCGCGGCTGCGGATCTCAGCCGAAGCGGGACCCACGGAGGAAAAATCCACGGCGAGATATCGCTCCTCCGTCGCTTCAACCGCGGTTCCACGCAGATCACAGAGTGCTTCCACGAAGCTGCCAGGCTGGTGTGACGCGCCACGATCCCCACTGCTCTCAGTCCAGACCCCACGTGACCCGCCAGACGCCAGCCAGTGGCTCCACCTGGACCAGCCCTGTTTCCATAGCAACAGGGAGCCAGGAGAGAGAGGAGAGAGAGGAGGGAGGAGTTTGGAGAGGGGGAGCAAACAGATCTCCAGGACCGGATCAGAACTTCCTTCTGGTTTCGGTCTGAGATTCATCAGCTTTCTGTCCGGTTACCATGACTACCATGTGCACCGTGGTGTCACTGCAACATGGTCGCTGGTTCGATCTTTCTGTCTGGAGTCTGCATGTATCCTCTCTCTGCGTGTGTCTGTGTGTGTGTGTTCTCTCCGGCTTCCTGCCACCATCCAAAGACATGATGTTGGGTTAACTGGTTCCTGGGAGTGGGTGTGAATGGTTGTCCCTGTGATGGACTGGTTTCCTCTCAACCAGTGGTTGCTGGGAGAAAGTCCAGCTTCCCTGCGACCTTAATGGGACCAAGTGGCTCAAAAAACGAATGAATAACGGTCAGGTCAAATGATCAGCGAAGACAGCTGAATCTGGTTCATATAATCACAAAAAACATATTTATTGGTTCCACCAAACGCTAAACAGCTGACTTGTCAAACCGCCGAGTCATCAAATTGCTGACTCGTCTAACAGCTGACTCCTCAAACGACTAACTTGTCAAACGGATGACTCGTCTAACGGCTGACTCGTCTAACAGCTGACTCGTCTAACAGCTGACTCGTCGAACAGCTGACTCGTCTAACAGCTGACTCGTCTAACAGCTGACTCGTCTAACAGCTGACTCGTCGAACAGCTGACTCGTCTAACAGCTGACTCGTCAAACTGCTGATTCATCAAACGGCTGAGTCATCAAACTGCTGACTCGTCGAACAGCTGACTCCTCTAACAGCAGACTGGTCAAACAGCTGAGTCATCAAAATGCTGAGCCACCAAACGGATGACTCGTCAAACTGCTGACTCGTCGAACAGCTGACTCCTCAAACGACTAACTTGTCAAACGGATGACTCGTCAAACTGCTGACTCGTCAAACTGCTGACTCGTCGAACAGCTGACTCATCTAACAGCTGACTCGTGAAACTGCTGACTCGTCAAACTGCTGACTCGTCAAACTGCTGACTTGTCAAACTGCTGACTTGTCTAACAGCTGACTTGTCTAACAGCTGACTTGTCTAACAGCTGACTTGTCTAACAGCTGACTCCTCAAACGACTAACTCGTCTAACGGCTGACTCGTCGAACAGCTGACTCGTCAAACTGCTGACTCGTCAAACTGCTGACTCGTCAAACTGCTGACTCGTCAAACTGCTGACTCGTCAAACTGCTGAGTCATCAAACGGCTGAGTCATCAAACTGCTGACTCGTCGAACAGCTGACTCTAACAGCAGACTCGTCAAACGGCTGAGTCATCAAAATGCTGAGCCACCAAACGGATGACTCGTCAAACTGCTGACTCGTCTAACAGCTGACTCTTCAAACTGCTGGGTCATCAAACGGCTGACTCGTCTAACAGCTGACTCGTGAAACTGCTGGGTCATCTAACGGCTGACTCATCTAACAGCTGACTCGTGAAACTGCTGAGTCATCAAACGGCTGAGTCGTCTAACAGCTGATTCGTCTAACAGCTGATTCGTCATGCTGATTCTTTCCCTTCATCTGAAACTAGGTTCAAGTATCATCAACCATCACATCTACGAAGGAATTCCCCTCGGTTACGGTGTGAAGAGGAGACGAAGTAAACACCTGGGAAACTCTGAAAACGCGATAAAACAATCTAAAACTGTCCCGTAGCCTGTAGGATGTTTTTATTTTCACAGATCATCACGACTCCAACCTGGACATCCCAACTGGCAGCCGCCGAGCTGCAAAGCAGAGAAATAAACAAACTGGATCAAAAGATGCTTTTAAAGTTTATTTATTGGAATCAGGCGGTAAAAAGTTGGTTAAAAACATAGAAAAGTACGACTAGAACTGCAGTCTGAAAACTCGCTGGTTGTTCGTTTTTATCGTCCGTCGGTTCTAAAAAACTTATCTTCTACGGAAAAACAATAAATAAGACAAACACGAAGGATTTCATTCAAACTGCTTTCTGACTCAAAGCAGAGCTGTTAAGAGGGATTCTGAGTGCCGAACGGAGGGACAGCAGCGAGCTATCCGCGTGGCGACGCCTCGGCGAGCTATCCGCGTGGCGACGCCTCGGCGAGCTATCCGCGTGGCGACGCCTCGGCGAGCTATCCGCGTGGCGACGCCTCGGCGAGCTATCCGTGTGGCGACGCTTCGGCGAGCTATCCGCGTGGCCACACTTCGGCGAGCTATCCGCGTGGCCACACTTCGGCGAGCTATCCACTGGCGGCCACGTGGCAACGCTTCGGCGAGCTATCCGCGTGGCGACGCCTCGGCGAGCTATCCGCTGGCGACGCCTCGGCGAGCTATCCGCTGGCGACGCTTCGGCGAGCTATCCGTGTGGCGACGCTTCGGCGAGCTATCCGCGTGGCCACACTTCGGCGAGCTATCCGCGTGGCCACACTTCGGCGAGCTATCCGCGTGGCCACACTTCGGCGAGCTATCCACTGGCGGCCACGTGGCAACGCTTCGGCGAGCTATCCGCGTGGCGACGCCTCGGCGAGCTATCCGCTGGCGACGCCTCGGCGAGCTATCCGCTGGCGACGCCTCGGCGAGCTATCCGTGTGGCGACGCTTCGGCGAGCTATCCGTGTGGCGACGCTTCGGCGAGCTATCCGCGAGCTATCCGCGTGGCGACGCTTCGGCGAGCTATCCGCGAGCTATCCGCGTGGCCACACTTCGGCGAGCTATCCGCGTGGCCACACTTCGGCGAGCTATCCGCGTGGCCACACTTCGGCGAGCTATCCACTGGCGGCCACGTGGCAACGCCTCGGCGAGCTATCCGCTGGCGACGCCTCGGCGAGCTATCCGTGTGGCGACGCTTCGGCAAGCTATCCGCGTGGCGACGCTTCGGCGAGCTATCCGCGAGCTATCCGCGTGGCGACGCTTCGGCGAGCTATCCGCGAGCTATCCGCGTGGCCACACTTCGGCGAGCTATCCGCGTGGCCACACTTCGGCGAGCTATCCACTGGCGGCCACGTGGCGACGCCTCGGCGAGCTATCCACTGGCGGCCACGTGGCGACGCCTCGGCGAGCTATCCACTGGCGGCCACGTGGCGACGCCTCGGCGAGCTATCCACTGGCGGCCACGTGGCGACGCCTCGGCGAGCTATCCACTGGCGGCCACGTGGCGACGCCTCGGCGAGCTATCCACTGGCGGCCACGTGGCGACGCCTCGGCGAGCTAGCTGCTGGTGGCCGCGTGGCGACACTTTGGCGAGCCACACCGGCAGCCGAAGTACTTCCTCTTCACCCTCCAGTAGTTATCGCCGTAGTCCAGCCTGCTGGGACAAAGACAGCATGGTGGGATCTGAACTCGAGCAGGTGGAGAAGAAGTGGCCATTTTGTTCGTCACTGACCCGATCTGGTCTCCAGCTTTGATGGGCCTGCTGGAGAAGAAGGCTACCCTGGGAAAACGGAGGTCCTGGTGCATGGTGAAGACCCTCACAGCCAGCAGGTTGGGCTCACACAGGTGGTTGATGAAGCGGCCGATGTTACCGAAGAGCCTGGCGTCCATGCAGTGGATGTCTCCCACCTGCAGGAGACAAGACAGTCTGTCCTCAGCCAATCAGAAATCATTCACCAACCTGTCTGATCAATAAAGTTGCTGTTAAATCCCACGTTCTGACAAATCGTAGGGCTGACATCCGGCTGCTGCTAACCAGCCAACAGAAACCTGCTCCCATCCAGTCTGCTCATTCACAGCAGTTCTTCACCTTGTTGTCCAGCGTGAACAGGAACGAGTCGTTGTCTCTTTTGTCGGCCTCGGCGTCGGAGATGATCTCCCCGACGTACCTGTGGAGGCATCCAGTGGAGAAGCTCAGATTTTCCATGTTTCTTGCAGGGAATTCAGACGTTAAAATGTCCTCACTCGCAGACAAAGGTTCCCTGAGGGATGTCCTGCACCGCCCTCACTCCCCAGCCCATCTCCGCCGTCCGGTAGAGCTGCAGCCGGACTCTGAAACAAGCAGGGAAAGCAGGCCATTATCTCCTGCAGCGAGCGGCGATGAACGTCCACATGGAAAACAGAAACAGAGCTGAAGCTAAGCCTCCTCTGGCAGCCATGTTGTTTCTACAGTCACTTAAACAGCTCCATAAAAACAGGAAGGCAATTTAAAGTTCATCTTTTATCTCCAGGAGAACACAAACACAAACTGAGACGTTGTCGCGTTTTATAGAAAATTAACTCGTTAATTAACGCGTCTTTTTTTCCTTTTTACAGTTTGTTTTTTTCTGTACCAGGCTGTAAACGTGTTCATTCCTGCTGTAAACGTGTTTAAATCTGCTGTAAACGCGTTTATTTCTGCTGTAAACATGTTTAAATCTGCTGTAAACGTGTTCATTCCTGCTGTAAACGTGTTTAAATCTGCTGTAAACGTGTTTATTTCTGCTGTAAACATGTTTAAATCTGCTGTAAACATGTTTATATCTGCTGTAAACATGTTTATATCTGCTGTAAACGTGTTTATTTCTGCTGTAAACGCGTTTATTTTTGCTGTAAACATGTTTAAATCTGCTGTAAACGTGTTCATTCCTGCTGTAAACGTGTTCATTCCTGCTGTAAACGTGTTTAAATCTGCTGTAAACATGTTTAAATCTGCTGTAAACGTGTTCATTCCTGCTGTAAACGTGTTTAAATCTGCTGTAAACGTGTTTAAATCTGCTGTAAACATGTTTATATCTGCTGTAAACATGTTTATATCTGCTGTAAACATGTTTATTCCTGCTGTAAACATGTTTATTCCTGCTGTAAACGTGTTTATTCCTGCTGTAAACGTGTTTATTCCTGCTGTAAACGTGTTTATTTCTGCTGTAAACGTGTTTATTTCTGCTGTAAACGTGTTTATTTCTGCTGTAAACATGTTTATTTCTGCTGTAAACATGTTTATTCCTGCTGTAAACATGTTTATTCCTGCTGTAAACATGTTTATTCCTGCTGTAAACATGTTTATTCCTGCTGTAAACATGTTTATTTCTGCTGTAAACATGTTTATTCCTGCTGTAAATGTGTTTATTCCTGCTGTAACCGTGTTTATTCCTGCTGTAACCGTGTTTATTCCTGCTGTAACCGTGTTTATTCCTGCTGTAACCGTGTTTATTCCTGCTGTAACCGTGTTTATTCCTGCTGTAACCGTGTTTATTTCTGCTGTAAACGTGTTTATTCCTGCTGTAAACGTGTCTATTCCTGCTGTAAACGTGTTTATTCCTGCTGTAAACGTGTTTATTCCTGCTGTAAACGTGTTTATTCCTGCTGTAAACGTGTTTATTCCTGCTGTAAACATGTTTATTTCTGCTGTAAACATGTTTATTCATGCTGTAAACGTGTTTATTCCTGCTGTAAACGTGTTTATTCCTGCTGTAAACATGTTTTTTTCTGCTGTAAACATGTTTATTCCTGCTGTAAACGTGTTTATTCCTGCTGTAAACGTGTTTATTCCTGCTGTAAACGTGTTTATTCCTGCTGTAAACGTGTTTATTCCTGCTGTAAACGTGTTTATTCCTGCTGTAAACATGTTTATTTCTGCTGTAAACATGTTTATTCCTGCTGTAAACATGTTTATTCCTGCTGTAAACATGTTTATTTCTGCTGTAAACATGTTTTTTTCTGCTGTAAACATGTTTATTCCTGCTGTAAACGTGTTTATTCCTGCTGTAAACGTGTTTATTCCTGCTGTAAACGTGTTTATTCCTGCTGTAAACGTGTTTATTCCTGCTGTAAACATGTTTATTTCTGCTGTAAACATGTTTATTCATGCTGTAAACATGTTTATTCCTGCTGTAAACGTGTTTATTCCTGCTGTAAACATGTTTATTCATGCTGTAAACATGTTTTTTTCTGCTGTAAACGTGTTAATTTTTGCACCCCGACAGGTGTCACATGTTTACAGCTGCAGATGATAGCTTGTCTTAACAGTCGTCCAAACATCACCAAGCCAGTTTCTGATCAATCTGAATGATCAGGATGAAGGCTGGAAACCCAGACGGAGTTACTGAAGCTGCAGGATTGTCTCTACAAGAATAACTGGATCACCTGAGTCCGTTCTGGACCACACGGTTCCTGCAGGTTCTCCAGCAGGAACAGGCGTGGTTGCACTCGAAGAGAACTGGAGGCTCCCACTGAGAGAAGTCCAGCGGCAGTCGACCTTCCTGTAAACACAAACAGGACATGTGACTCGTTGCCATGACGACCTCCACAACATCTCGGTCCAGACAGACCAGAACCTTCAAGTGTCATGAGACTGTAAACCCAGCGGGCAGTCATTAAAAACTGGAACAACAGACCACATACTGGATTACTGATGGGTTAAAACACCCTGGATGAAGACCAAGGAAGAGGGGACATCTGATTCTTCCATCTGACCATCACACCTTCATTCTACACAGACGTAGAAAAGCTGAACAGTCCATCTGAGACCAGTTCACTGTTCTAAACCTGACGAGTTGGACTGAAGATCAGGCAGGCGCCTGGTCGTCTTCAGTTGTCATGCCAAACCGCCATGGTTCCTCTTACATCCCTCAGAACCTCCGTCGTACCTGATACAGTTTCGGTCCTAAAAACATCCGTCTGTCCATCCATCCGTCCATCTGTCCATCCATCCATCCATCCGTCCATCCAGCCAGCCGTCTGTCCATCCATCCGTCCATCTGTCCATCCATCCGTCCGTCCATCCGTCCATCCAGCCAGCCGTCTGTCCATCCATCCGTCCATCTGTCCATCCATCCGTCCATCCATCCGTCCATCCATCCGTCCGTCCATCTGTCCATCCATCCATCTGTCCATCCATCCGTCCATCTGTCCATCCATCCGTCCGTCCATCTGTCCATCCATCCATCCATCCGTCCATCCAGCCAGCCGTCTGTCCATCCATCCGTCCATCTGTCCATCCATCCAGCCAGCCGTCTGTCCATCCATCCATCCTTCATCCATCCATCCATCCATCCACCCATCCAGCCAGCCGTCTGTCCATCCATCCGTCCATCTGTCCATCCATCCGTCCATCTGTCCATCCATCCTTCATCCATCCATCCATCCATCCTTCATCCATCCATCCATCCATCCATCCACCCATCCAGCCAGCCGTCTGTCCTTCATCCATCCATCCATCCATCCTTCATCCATCCATCCATCCATCCACCCATCCAGCCAGCCGTCTGTCCATCCATCCGTCCATCTGTCCATCCATCCATCCATCCGTCCATCCAGCCAGCCGTCTGTCCATCCATCCATCCATCATCCATCCTTCATCCATCCATCCATCCTTCATCCATCCATCCATCCATCCATCCTTCATCCATCCATCCTTCATCCATCCATCATCCATCCATCCATCCTTCATCCATCCATCCATCCATCCTTCATCCATCCATCCATCCATCCATCCATCCATCCATCCATCCATCCATCCTTCATCCATCCATCCATCCATCCTTCATCCATCCATCCATCCTTCATCCATCCATCCATCCTTCATCCATCCATCCATCCATCCTTCATCCATCCATCCATCCATCCATCCGTCCATCCAGCCAGCCGTCTGTCCATCCATCCGTCCATCTATCCATCCATCCGTCCATCTGTCCATCCATCCATCCTTCATCCATCCATCCATCCATCCATCCAACCATCCTTCATCCATCCATCCATCCATCCTTCATCCATCCATCCATCCATCCATCCATCCATCCTTCATCCATCCATCCTTCATCCATCCATCCATCCACCCATCCTTCATCCATCCATCCTTCATCCATCCATCATCCTTCATCCATCCTTCATCCATCCATCCATCATCCTTCATCCATCCATCCATCCTTCATCCATCCATCCATCATCCTTCATCCATCCATCCATCCATCCTTCATCCATCCATCCATCATCCCTCCATCCATCTATCCATCTTTCATTCATCATCCATCCATCCATCTATCCATCCATCATCCTTCATCCATCCATCCATCCTTCATCCATCCATCCTTCATCCATCCATCATCCATCCATCCATCCATCCATCCTTCATCCATCCATCCATCCATCCTTCATCCATCCATCCATCCATCCATCCATCATCCATCCATCCATCCATCCATCATCCATCCATCCTTCATCCATCCATCCATCCTTCATCCATCCATCCATCCAACCATCCATCCATCCTTCATCCATCCATCCATCCATCCTTCATCCATCCATCCATCATCCATCCATCCTTCATCCATCCATCCATCCATCCATCCTTCATCCATCCATCCATCCATCCTTCATCCATCCATCCATCCTTCATCCATCCATCCATCCTTCATCCATCCATCCATCCATCCTTCATCCATCCATCCATCCATCCATCCGTCCATCCAGCCAGCCGTCTGTCCATCCATCCGTCCATCTATCCATCCATCCGTCCATCTGTCCATCCATCCATCCTTCATCCATCCATCCATCCATCCATCCAACCATCCTTCATCCATCCTTCATCCATCCATCCATCCATCCTTCATCCATCCATCCATCCATCCATCCATCCTTCATCCATCCATCCTTCATCCATCCATCCATCCACCCATCCTTCATCCATCCATCCTTCATCCATCCATCATCCTTCATCCATCCTTCATCCATCCATCCATCATCCTTCATCCATCCATCCATCCTTCATCCATCCATCCATCATCCTTCATCCATCCATCCATCCATCCTTCATCCATCCATCCATCATCCCTCCATCCATCTATCCATCTTTCATTCATCATCCATCCATCCATCTATCCATCCATCATCCTTCATCCATCCATCCATCCTTCATCCATCCATCCATCATCCTTCATCCATCTATCCATCTTTCATTCATCATCCATCCATCCATCTATCCATCCATCATCCTTCATCCATCCATCCATCCTTCATCCATCCATCCATCATCCTTCATCCATCTATCCATCTTTCATTCATCATCCATCCATCCACCCATCATCCATCCATCCCTCCCTCCCTCCATCATCCCTCCATCCATCCAGAGAGTAAAATGATGAACATATTAACAGATGAAGTGGAATCAGAAGAATAAAACAGGTTTTATTAAAAACCTTTCAGAACGAAGTCCCTTCATCCTTTCAACTCTCGTTTTTCTACTTTTTTATACATAATTTAAACTTCATTCCTGCGAAAAACCAGAAAACATTTCTTCATTTTTAGATTGTTTTCAAGTTAATTATTTAAAATGTTTATCAATTGGAAAAACATGAAATAATTTCTGTGAGATAAATATTACAGGATCTCGGATACATTAACGATCAGCAACCAAACAGATTTGATGTAATCTGGTGGCGTACCAGCCAAGGAAGTTTTCACGTTCCAGTAAAACTTCATGTTGTAGTCTCACTTGTTTTGTTTACTATCTTTCCTTATTTAATGTCAGTTTCTCACCTCAAGGAAAAGTCCTTAAATTAAACTGGTTTTTCACTCAGATGCAGGCTCAACGCTCAAGTATTTATTATGGAAAATAATGAAGCTTTTATGTTTTTGTTCTGCTGGAGGGACTAATTCAGCCTTTCATACTGGTATTTACTGGGTTAAACTCCTACAACTGCCTGAATGTTTGGTCGTTTCAGCAGGACGGACGTTGAAATGATTTCTGCGGAAAAAGTAGATAAAATATTGATGTATGATGATATTCTAGCAGCTTTTCTGACTTTCAGCCATGAGGAAACTAAAATAAAGGGTTAAATACAGCAGAAGATGAGAGTTAAACTGCAAACTGTGTGTGTGTGTGTGTGTGTGTGTGTGTGTGTGTGTGTGTGTGTGTGTGTGTGTGAACTTACGCTGTCGTACCAACACCGCAGACTGAGCTGACCACACACGCAGGAGCTGGACGAGCAGTCGTCAGTGCAGCTGCAGTGCTTTGTGAGACAGGAAACGGTCAGAAGCGCGACATGAAACCAGACCCGCCTCCCTCGGAGGGGACGTCTCACCTGCAGGTGAGTGATGTCCTTGTCGATGTTCAGCGAAGACGTCACGCAGCTGTCGGGGATGTATTTAAAGTTGTCTGGGCACGGCTCGCCGTCGACTCCGTTAACGCAGCTTATGGGGACCGCTTCGTACCCACGGGAAATATCCCTAAGGGAGCAGACAGACAGCTCGTTTCCAGACGTACAAACAGGAATTTGGACGTTTTATTATATTTGTATGAACCGCAGGTCAGATTATAATCTGCATGTTGTGTTGGGGTCCCTGAAACAGACAAAACCTGCAGTTCCTCGGTGTTACAAACCTTCAACTTGTTTGTTTTTCAGACCAGAACTGCTCCAGTGGAGGACAGAGACCTCGTCGTCATGGTGGAGATGGATGATGTCAGCTGTGTGACATCCTCGTTGTATAAAAGGCTTTTATTTTGAAAGGTTATTTGCTCCGTGGGGAGGGGGGTATATGCCTGTAATGTGCAGACTGACCAGCAGATGGCGCTGTTAGACCGTCTCATCCTCCTGAATGCTTAGATGTTAGGAGGTGACTATGTATGTAGACGCCATGTGGGCGTTTTTCTTTATGCAAATTTCTTCATATTTCTGATGTTGACATCTTGTTTGTTGTTGTTATTTACAGAACGGTCACAATGCTGAGTCATCACAACAAAAGATGCTGGTCATGAAGATCCCTGATCATTACTCCCGACACTTTCATCTTGTCTCCTACAAAACCATCATGAGAACTAGTTCCCAGACTCCCCAGGACAGTCCTCCTGCTGGGGCCCAGGAAGGGGGGTGGAGGGAGATCCTGCTGATCCGAAGCAGGATGGATCCATCATCTGAATGGGGACTCATCAGACCAGTTTTCCCATCTTCCATGGCCCAGACCAGTTTCCTGGTTTTCATTGGCAGGACAGGCCCTGGTCTGGTCTTCTTTGTTGGAAGCAGTGCTTAGACCTGCGAGGAAACCTGAGCCAGAACCGAGTCTTGGCCTCGGGACTCGGCAGGTGAACCGGTCTTGGCTTCGGGACTCGGCAGGTGAACTGCTCTTGGCTTCGGGACTCGGCAGGTGAACCGGTCTTGGCTTCGGGACTCGGCAGGTGAACCGGTCTTGGCTTCGGGACTCGGCAGGTGAACCGGTCTTGGCTTCGGGACTCGGCAGGTGAACCGGTCTTGGCTTCGGGACTCGGCAGGTGAACCGGTCTTGGCTTCGGGACTCGGCAGGTGAACCGGTCTTGGCTTCGGGACTCGGCAGGTGAACCGGTCTTGGCTTCGGGACTCGGCAGGGGAACCGGTCTTGGCTTCGGGACTCGGCAGGTGAACCGGTCTTGGCTTCGGGACTCGGCAGGGGAACCGGTCTTGGCTTCAGGACTTGGAAGGGGAACTGGTCTTGGCTTCAGGACTTGGAAGGGGAACTGGTCTTGGCTTCAGGACTTGGAAGGGGAACTGGTCTTGGCTTCAGGACTTGGAAGGGGAACTGGTCTTGGCTTCAGGACTTGGAAGGGGAACCGGTCTTGGCTTCAGGACTTGGAAGGGGAACCGGTCTTGGCTTCAGGACTTGGAAGGGGAACCGGTCTTGGCTTCAGGACTTGGAAGGGGAACCGGTCTTGGCTTCGGGACTCGGCAGGTGAACCAGTCTCTGGGAGGAAACATGATCCAGGTGAAGACGTGCAGCATCAGGAAGTCGGTTAAACCCACCTGCTGAGCAGTCGCTCCCCCTGACAGTCCCGACCTCTCCTGGCCTCAGTCAGCTTCTTGTTGGTGTTCAGGGCCGTCCAGACCTTTGACCCGCTGGGACAGCAGTCCAGAGCCGTCCCCCCCTCCTTGTTCCTCTGCTTGATGTCGGCTCCGCGGGACAGAAACAACCTGAAGAAGAGAAACGGATCGAAAGTGACGCGTTTAGACGTAGACCACGATGAACCAATGAGAGGAAACTACAGGGTCGACAGAATGAAGACCCAGGACATCCTCCGTCCTTTTCTTTAGGCTACGTCCAACACGCCTGTCCAACCGACACGACTCTCTGCAACAGCTTGTCGTCTGGTTCCGACCAATCATGTCGATCCATTAATCTAGTCAAGGGGTGTCAAACGTACAGCCTGCGGGTTGGAACCGGCCCGCCTAGGGGTCCAGTCCGGCCCGCAGGATAAATCTGCAATATGGAAAAATAAATGTTTTCATTTTTAAATAAATCTGCAGTTCCTGATTTATCCGCTAGGAGGCACACTGTCTCAGAGTAGACAACATGACACCCTACGCTGCCACAGAAGAACTTACAGCCGACGCCTGGGTCTTTTTGTGGCATTTTGTCCTATCCTTGGAATTTTATCTGCTCGACCCTGAAAAGAAAAAGTGACTCTGAGTGTCGGAGAAACTTATTTCTTCCTATTTGTTGACGGAGGTGAAAGGGAAACCTGAGTGCCTGGTGTCCACGCAGCAAGTTTCAGTGCTCAAGGAACATTATCTTCAGCGCCCCAATGAGGCTCAGCGTAGTGAAAAATACAGCAGCTGACACGGAGAACTGAGGAGACGGGAGGTAAATGAACTGTTGGAGGGTCTGAGGAAACAGCAGTCTATTTTCACCCGGAGCCGAGAGACCAGTGATGCCGCAGTGAAAGCCAGCTACCTAAATGCCAACAAAACAGCATCAGCATCAAAGCTGTGAGGGGAGTTTGTTAAAACTTGCTTGCTGACGGCTGCAAAGAATGTGTCCTGAGAAGCAACAAGCTTTTGCCGACATTATCCTGATGAGGAATACTGTAGCAGACAGCATTATGGACCTATCGACAGATTTGGACATCCAGCTGAAGCGCAAAGTGTGTCATTTCTGGCATTTTCTGTTGGAATTGATGAGCCCGCCGATATTACAGACGTCGCCCAACTGGTCTTGTTTGTTTGTGGAGTTGATGAGACTTTGACTGTGTTGTAGAAAATGCATGTTCTAGCTTTTCATTCATGTAATCCATTAGATATTCATATAATCCTCAATCCATCTTCCTTATTTTATAATCTGTATGCATTTGTTATAGGTATGAAGTGATGACGCTGAACCCATGAAGTCTTGTTACACGGTGTCTGCTTAGCGTCTTTACAGACATACCAAATTCTAGGGCCTTGAGGTGTCTGCACCCTGATCTGATTTACCAAAACACTTGACGGGTTTCTGTCTGCAGAGTCGGATGCCATGAGGCCACCGCATTTAGGTGGCCGTCTGGTCTTAACTCTAAGATAACAACAGACCTTTCCTGTTTAGAGTAACAGATTTAGGGAAGGCAATTGATGCATTTATGGGAGGGTAAAAAGGATGGTTAGTGCAGAACTTAGAGCATCTGCAGATCTCTGGCCCTTCAGCAGCTCTGGACTGACTCTGCGCATTCAAATCTGTACCACACTGTTCATTTAAAACTTCAAGAAACTTTGAAATCTTTTCACTTCAGAACCAGCGTCCTGGGGGGCGCTCGTGAGATGGCTAGAGAGTAGGCGTGTTTTTCGGAGCTCCTCGGGGCACAATAACTTAATTCTTTAAAACACTATTTGCCAGAAGTTTGCGCCTCCACTACAGCGTTAGAATCAGCGCCTGTCTTTTGACAGCAAAACTTGTCACTTTGAAGCAAGAAAATGACCAGTAAACGTGATGGACGCGACCGCAAAGGCGATGCTAGCCTTTCAGCTAATGCTAAAGCTAGCCATCAGAAGGTTAGCTCGAACGGCGACGAAGAAGACGAGCTACCACTCGTTTGGAGAAAAATCGAAAAGAGCATCCTTCAGTCTATTAACGTCCGTTTCGATGAGTTTGAACAGTAGATTCAAGGTCTCATTTCAAGCCAGCAGGTGCTGACCGACAAAATGGACGACATGGAAGCCCAGGCCGCAGAACACGAGCAAAGTATTCAGAGCCTGGAAACAACGCTGGAGGAGTTGCGACATGAAAATAAGTCTCTCCGCTCTAAGCTTTCGGATCTGGAAGGTCGATCCAGATGCAATAATATCAAGATAGTTGGAATTGGGGAAGGAGAGGAAAAGGGGAGACCCACAGATTTTGTATCCCAATTGATCCCCAAACTACTCGGAGCGGAGAACTCTGACAAGCCAGTTGCCATTGATAGAGCTCATCGCTCACTCCAGCCCAGGCCCGCTGAAAGCTCCAAGGCTCGTACTATCATCGCTTGCGTGCATTATGCTCAGGACAAAGAGAAGATTTTACGGCTATGCAGAGAGCATGCTTTGGAATACGATGGAAAGCGCATCTTTATTTTTCCTGACTATACAGCAGATGTCATGGAAAAGAGACGGAGCTTCAAAGAGGTGAAACAAGCGCTGCGAGAGAAAAACGTCCAGCATTACCTCCGCTTCCCTGCACGGCTTCACGTTCACCACGAAGGGCAGGTAAAAGTGTTTAACAATCCTGCTGAAGCAAAAAATTTCATTGATAACGAACTGACATAAATGAGGACACATTTTTTCTATATTATAATATATCTTGTAGCTGTTTAATTACTGGCATCTCTTTTGTTTGTGTCCCCGAGGTGCTGTGTGAGCATAGTTAGCTTACCTTTTGTTTTTTTTTTAATCTGGCCGGTGGCCCCAGGCGAGTATGTAGGTAGCTCAGCTTCAATTTGTGAAGCTATGAGTGGGGATATTGTTTACGCACATGTTCGGTGCTATGTTCTTTTGTTTCTTTTTTTGTTTAGTATGTTACTAACTGACAGACAAGTCCAGATCTATGTATATTACTCCATTACAAAAGCAGTTTGTTTGATATTGTGTTGCTTAACAAAGTATGCACAGTTCTGTTGATAATCTGTCCTTGGTCTCATGGAACGTTCGGGGTTTGGGTCACCCTATCAAACGTGGTTTGCCCATTTAAAGTCACTAAAAGCTGACATTGTGTTTTTGCAAGAAACGCATGTTAAAGCCACACACCACAGATTGCTTAGAGCTAACTGGATCTCTCAAGTTTATCATGCTCCCTTCACATCTAAAGCCAGAGGGGTAGCGATTCTTTTTCGTAAATCAGTACCTTTTAATTTGCAGTCTTGTGTAACAGACCCTAATGGTCGATACATTATTGTACATGGGCATATGAATCGCTTTCCTGTAACTTTCGTGAATTTATATGGCCCAAATTCAGATGATCCAGCTTTTTTTCGAAAATTGTTTGACATATTACCAGATGATAACACAAGCCACTTATTGATTGGAGGAGACTTCAACTGTTATGTGGATCCGTATTTGGACAGACTGTCAAGAGCCCCTCCACCTAACATCCTCTCTGTACAGACTCTCAATAATTTAATTAAATCTAAGAGGATAGTAGATATTTGGAGGCTGCAACACCCAACAGATCGTGATTATTCTTTTTATTCCAATGTCCACAAGTCATATACACAAATAGATTATTTTTTAATTGATTCAAATTTAATTTCCAATATTGAAAGTAGTAAATACCACAACATAATAATTTCTGGCTTTAAAAAGATCCGCTGTATGTGTTTTTACCTACCAGTATATGTTTCTACATACCAGTATGTGTTTCTACCTACTAGTATGTGTTTCTACTTACCACTATGCGTTTCTACCTACCAGTATATGTTTCTACATACCAGTATGTGTTTCTACCTACTAGTATGTGTTTCTACTTACCACTATGCGTTTCTACCTACCAGTATGTGTTTCTACCAACCAGTATGTGTTTCTACCAACCAGTATGTGTTTCTACCTACCAGTATGTGTTTCTACCTACCAGTATGCATTTCTACCTACCAGTATGTGTTTCTACCTACCAGTATGTGTTTCTACCTACCAGTATGTGTTTCTACCTACCAGTATGTGTTTCTACCTACCAGTATGCGTTTCTACCTACCAGTATATGTTTCTACATACCAGTATGTGTTTCTACCTACTAGTATGTGTTTCTACTTACCACTATGCGTTTCTACCTACCAGTATGTGTTTCTACCAACCAGTATGTGTTTCTACCAACCAGTATGTGTTTCTACCAACCAGTATGTGTTTCTATCTACCAGTATGCGTTTCTACCTACCAGTATGCATTTCTACCTACCAGTAATTGAATAATATTAGAAAGTTTGTTTCTACTAAATAAAAAATCGAGTTTTGGTGAAATGGTTGACTTGGAATCTCCCAGTTACGTTACTGGAACAATCCAAACTGAGAGGCTTCACCTGCAGACGACACACTCACATGACACACTCCAGGTGGTTCTCTCTGGCGGCGACGTGCAGCGGCGTGTCACCATGAACGTTGACGGCGTTCAGGTCGCACCGAGCCTCGAGAAGAGCCTGGGCGATGTCGTCGCAGCCCGACAGAGCCGCCCAGTGCAGGCAGACGTTCTCCTCCTGCAGAAACAAGCCGGCTTAGTGTAGAAGGTCGATTCCCGTATTACTGGTTCCTGGATTACTCTACGGCTTCCTGGGATTACTCTACGGGTTGGTGGGATTACTTTATGGGTTCCTGGGATTACTTTACGGGTTCCTGGGAAAACTGTACGGGTTCCTGGGAAAACTCTACAGGTTCCTGGGATTACTTTATGGGTTCCTGGGATTACTTTACGGGTTCCTGGGAAAACTCTACAGGTTCCTGGGATTACTTTATGGGTTCCTGGGATTACTTTACGGGTTCCTGGGAAAACTCTACAGGTTCCTGGGATTACTTTATGGGTTCCTGGGATTACTTTACGGGTTCCTGGGAAAACTCTACGGGTTCCTGGGATTACTTTATGGGTTCCTGGAATTCTATTCTATTCTATTCTACAGTCATTTAGCAGACGTTTTTATCCAAAGCGACTGACATATGAGTGAGAACAACACAAGCACAAAATTAAACAGTAGAGGACATCGTCGGAAGGTGCTGGTGGACTGTCCAGTTGGACGCAGGTCCTTGCATAAAGTGCTACAGGCTTTTTTTTTTTTTTTTTTTTTTTTTGTTTACTCCCTTCCCACCATATAATGTCACCTATGTTACAATACAAAGAATTAATATCATAAAGTTTGTTACAAAGAACTGGGCTAAGTTCTCCAACTTTCCAATAAATACAGCTATACTAAGTGTTGAAGTTCTCCTTAAAGAGCTGAGTCTTCAGCTGGGTCTTAAAAGTAGACAGGGACTCTGCAGAGCGGACAGAGTTTGGGAGATCATTCCACCATCGTGGAACAACAGAGGAAAATAGTCTGGCTGGTGATTTAGTCCCATGTATTGGTGGTAACACAAGGTGTCTTTCACTGGTGGAACGTAGCTGTCGAGAAGGAGTGTAGGTCTGGATTAGGGAGTGAAGGTAGACGGGAGACGTTTGAGTTATTGTTTTGTAAACCAGAAGCAGAGCTTTAAATTTGATGCGTGCTGTGACTGGAAGCCAGTGAAGAGTGATTAGCAGTGGAGTGACATGAGCTTGTTTCGGTTGGTTGAAACCAGACGTGCTGTGGCTTTCTGGATCATCTGCAGAGGTTTAACCAGCATGCAGGCAGACCTGCCAGTAGGGAACTGCAGTAATCGATGTGTGAGATGACCAGAACCTAAACCAGAAGCTGAGTTGTGTGTTCTGTCAGGTACGTCTGATTCTCTTGATGTTGTAGAGAGCATATCGACAGGTACGGGCAACCGAGGCAACATGGACCTTAAAGGTCAGCCGGTCATCCACCATGACACCCAGATTCCGGGCAGCAGGCGTAGGAACAAGTGTGATAGAGTCAAGCTTCACACTTGATTGCGGATGTAAGGAAGGATTG
Source organism: Telmatherina bonti (assembly GCF_933228915.1). NCBI lineage: Eukaryota > Metazoa > Chordata > Actinopteri > Atheriniformes > Telmatherinidae > Telmatherina > Telmatherina bonti. The sequence goes on along the minus strand of NC_136611.1, from coordinate 2,353,114 downwards.
GCTGGACAGACAATGAGCTCTGTCTTGGACAGATTGAGGTGGCGATCCTTCATCCATGCAGAGATATCAGCAAGGCAAGCTGATATTCTCATTGAGACGGTTGTGTCATCCGGAGGAAAGGAGAGGAAAAGCTGAGTGTCATCAGCATAACAGTGATAGGAGAAGCCATGAGAACTTATGACTGCACCAAGTGAGGAGGTTAATAGTGAGAAGAGGGCAGAGCACCGACCCTTGAGGCACCCCTGTTTTCAACTCATGTGAGCTGGAAACTTCTCCTCGCCAGAATACCCTGAAGGATCTTCCTGAGAGGTAGTACGAGAACCAGGAGAAGACAGATGCCAAGATCAGAGAGTGTGGAGAGGAGAATCTGATGGTTCATTGTGTCAAAAGCAGCAGACAGGTCCAGCAAGACCAGGACTGAGGATTGACCAGTGGATCTGGTCCAGCAGGACCAGGACTGAGGATTGACCAGTGGATCTGGCAAGCCGGAGGAAATCGATAACAGATAGTAGAGCAGTTTCAGTGGAATGGCCTTGCCTAAAGCCAGACTGATATGGATCAAAAAGGTTTTCATCATGGAGGAATTGCGAGATTTGGCTGAAGACTGAACGCTCTAGTAGTTTAGATAAGAACGGCACCAGTGAGACCGGCCGGTAGTTTCCAACCTGAACTGGGTCGAGCGTGGGTTTCTTCAGCAGCGGGGTGACCCGAGCTTGCTGGAAGACAGAGGGAAAGGCCCCAGATTCAAGAGAGGAGTTGATAATATGAGTTACTGCAGTTTTGATCGTAGGAGAAATGCTCTGCAGGATGTCGGTAGGGACTGGATCAAGTGCACAGGTAGTGGGTTTACTGGGATTATTTTATGGGTTCCTGGGATTACTTTACGGGTTCCTGGGATTACTTTACGGATTCCTGGGATTACTTTACTGGTTCCTTGATTACTTTATAGGTTCCTGGGATTACTTTACGGGTTCCTGGGATTACTTTACGGGTTCCTGGGATTACTTTACGGATTCCTGGGATTACTTTACGGATTCCTGGGATTACTTTACTGGTTCCTTGATTACTTTACGGGTTCCTGGGATTACTTTACGGGTTCCTGGGATTACTTTACGGATTCCTGGGATTACTTTACTGGTTCCTTGATTACTTTATAGGTTCCTGGGATTACTTTACGGGTTCCTGGGATTACTTTACGGGTTCCTGGGATTACTTTACGGATTCCTGGGATTACTTTACTGGTTCCTTGATTACTTTATAGGTTCCTGGGATTACTTTACGGATTCCTGGGATTACTTTACGGATTCCTGGGATTACTTTACTGGTTCCTTGATTACTTTACGGGTTCCTGGGATTACTTTACGGGTTCCTGGGATTACTTTACGGGTTCCTGGGATTACTTTACTGGTTCCTTGATTACTTTATAGGTTCCTGGGATTACTTTACGGGTTCCTGGGATTACTTTACGGATTCCTGGGATTACTTTACGGATTCCTGGGATTACTTTACTGGTTCCTTGATTACTTTACGGGTTCCTGGGATTACTTTACGGGTTCCTGGGATTACTTTACGGATTCCTGGGATTACTTTACTGGTTCCTTGATTACTTTATAGGTTCCTGGGATTACTTTATGGGTTCCTGGATTAAATCATAGAAACCTTCTCAGTAATTGTATTTAAATATTCAGACAGGAATGAAAGTGATGCAGGACAACATGATGCAGAATCACAGCCACACCTGCTGCCAAGTAACTAATAAATCCAGCTGTTGGTGGCACTCACCTTGTCTCGTATATTAACATCGGCCCCTTTAGCCAGAAACAGGTGGACCAGTTCTTTGTGCTTGTATTCGATGGCCCAGGTGATGGGAGTCCATCCTCCATCGTCCTGCACAGACACAAGCCAGAGACTCACACATGCTTGTCGCACACATACCAGCAGAGGTCAGTAAATTATGATTTTACCTGACAGTTTATGTATTTGGACGCCTTGGAGAGCAGATGATGGATTATGTCATAATGTCCCAGTTTAGCTGCCAGATGCAGACATGTGAATCCCATGATGTCCTGGATGAAAGCATGACTCGCTGTTAACACAGCTGCCCGAAAGACAAAACCACTTTCTGACTTATATTCCTGCTTTTTTGCTCATGGTAGTGATGGTGATGAAGATGTGATAAATAATGGTGGATTTACCATCTAGAGTCTCTGAATAAACACTACATGTTGTGTCTGGATTGTAAACCTCCTGGACGGATAGAAACGCTGGAAAACCTCCGTAGACCAGCTGGAGGGTCACATGACCATCCCAGTTACACACTGCTGGTCCTGATGGTGGTAGAAGACATGGAACCGAGGACAGACTGAGGACTGGATCAGGACATCTGACTCACCTTGTGGCCGGCAGCAGCTCCGGCTCTGAGCAGGTATTCCACCGTGTCCAGGTGATTGTTTTCACAGGCCGCCATCAGTGGAGTTCTGTGCTCGTCATCGAACATGTCCAGGTTGGCGCCAGCCTGCACACGGATGCAACACATACCAACAGGATGAATCCCACACCAACAAAAGCAGCAGGAACACAAACCTGAGCTGGATGATTTCATCTGAGTGTGGAGGAAACGCTGCTGGACTTTAGCATGAAAACAGCAACACGTATGTTGTTTAACTTAGTTTTCCTTCCTGATCTGATGATCTCGTTCAGACATGATTCTTCATGGAGAGTGGCCACATCCATGTTTGTGTTTGATAGGGAGATTAATCGTGAAATAATGGCGACATCTTTGCTTCGAAGCGGTCTAACTCCACACAGGAACCTCATTCGAAGCGGAAATGGACCACAGAAGACCACAGAAGTCTTCATGCTCTGAAAGGACATCTTTCACAGTTTCAACACAGATTAAATTCACAACATTTTTCAGTTTGCCATCTGACACGTGACCTCATTGTGACCTTCAGGCCCGAAAAGCTTCAGAAAAATCAGGAAACAGATTTTTCCGGCTTCTAGAGATGCATGACGCTCCAACACCAGATCTCCATCTGCGGTCCTCGACAACTGCCGCCTGCAGGGTTCAGGTGTCTCCCGGCTCCAACACACCTGATTCACACCAACGGGTCGTTTCCAGGCTTCTGCAGAACTTTTCATGGGACTGAGGCGTCGTCGTTCTGTCATCCAGAAGAGCTCTGGGCTACGACAGCACGTAGCTCAGTGGACTTGTGGAAAATCACGCACTTCGTGTTGTGTCTGAATCCAGCTTTACAGGAAACATCAAGAGTTTGTAGAAATGATGGTTTCAGAATTATTCCACGTTGCCTCACCTGTATCAACATGTGGCAGATCTCCTGATGACCTCCAGCAGCAGCTGCGTGAAGCGGGCTGCGTCTGCTTTGGCCCTCCATCAAATGGTTGGGGTCTTTCCCGTCAACTGCAATAAAAACCTCCGTTAGGTCCAGACAGTTTTGTTCATCTGCGTCTGTTACAGAAGACTTAAGTCCTTCTACAAGCAGCTTGGCCCTCGTCGTGCGATGCAGACGGAGCAACACCACCAGAAACCACAGGGGGCAGTGTTGATCTGTACACCTGACATGGAACCAGAAAAAGGAACAAACCAGAGAAGAAGAAGTGGAACAGGAAGAAGACGGAAGACAGAAAAAGCACCAGAAGAAGATGAAAGGTTTTCTTCTTCTGGTGTTTTTAAAAGGTTGTAAACGACTTTATAGCAGCGCGTTACCACCGCAGGACACTGAACTCAGCACTGCCCCCTGGTGGAGGAACAGACAACATACTAGAAACATGAGAACGGAGACGTATGACGAGGCCGAAACATTTCCGTCCGGAAGGAAGCAGAAACGGAGCTTCACAGCGATAAACCTGAATAATTTCATGTTTATCATGCAGTCGTCTGGAGAAGCGAGTTACCCAGAAGCTGGATGACTCTCTGCAGGTCGCCTTGCTTCGCTGACAGGTAGAGCTGCCGGGCCGGATACTTGGTCTTCTTAGGTCTCAGGCTGAGGAAGACACAGAGCTTCATCAGTAATCTCTCTGCCGGAGACGAACATCTGTCCTGGCTTGACTTACTTCTCATCGTCCAGCGCCGTCAGGATGCTCTCCAGCGACTCCTTCGGGATTTTCTCTGCAGCCTCGTCCGCCAACCTGCAGACAGACGGCGAGTGGGGAGCTGAAGCCTTCATCAGAACACACATCTCAGCATTTACAAAACCAGCGACCGGGTTCCTACACTGCCAGAAGACTCCATGACAACTGTCACCTAGAGACCAGATCAGCTGGTAAAGCTGATGACTCAAACGCCGTCGTCTCAGAGTTCAGGAGGAGAAACTCAGCTGACAAGCAGCTCTGAAACACGCCATCGTCCTGGCTGCAGGTTTCCCACGACCACCGGCAGGAACTTCGCCGGCAGGAACTTCGCCGGCAGGAACTTCGCCGGCAGGCCCTCCTGGACTTTACGCTACTGCGATGCATTCTGCATCTACCTCCAACCAATCACAACGCTCCATGTCACATGGTACAGGTATGATGCAGACGTTACCACGTCTGATTCGCTCCAAGCAGAGAAGACAGATGTCAATCATCTGCCAACGACCAATCACAGCAGAGTTCTGCAGGAAAGTGAAGCGAATGATGCAGCAGATGCAGCTTCGTACCCGAACACAAACAAACGTCGTAACGTGACGTTATCTACGCGAAAACGCCTCCAGAAGGTCTGCGATAAAACTTTATTCACGTTTGGTGTTTCAGCAGGTGAATCGTTGGAAGAAATAAAACTTTATATTTCTGGATGTTTTCAATGAAACTAAACACATTGAACAACTTTCACAACCTGAGGAGTGTTGCTGCGTAGATCTGTTACCTGGCAACCGTTTTACCTTTCAGCTAGTTCCACTGGTGGCTTCACTGTAAATAAAGTTTATAGCTGAAGCGTTAAAACAGATAAAAATAAAAACAAGATATTTTCTGTCTGAAACAACAGAAGAAGCGTTTTATCTGCGCCGTTCGGCTGCGTGAAGAAATAAAGTTTGTCCTGACATCGATGCCATGAGGAACACAAGACACCATGTTTACAGAAAGACGTTAAAACCACGAGCTTCACCTGCCGGGACTCTCGTCTCCACTCCGCCGCCGTTCGCTGCTCTTCTTCGCTCTCAGGATCTGAGGAATGGCCGGTGTGGTCGGGACGGACGGGAGGGAGGCGGCAGCGGGAAGCGCCGGCCTGGGGTGGGTTCTGGGTGCAGACGGCGACGGATCGGCCTTGGAAACCATGACCTCCACGGCCCCACTGGCGTCCTCTCCGCAGTGGGGGCAAAACCGGCAATCCTTCAAGATGGAGGCGCAGTCGCGGTGGAAGCGGTGGGAAATGCCGCCGTACGGCCGGCACTCCATGAAGGAGCCCTGCAGACAGAAAATGATCCGACTGAGGAACGTGTTGAAACGCCAGAAACAGCAACGTGCCGAGCAACGCGGCGAGCGATCTGTTGTTTCCTTGTCTGTTTGTTTGTTTGGGATTTTCTGGACATTTTGTTTGATTCCTCTAAAAATGAGGTGGGAGGACTGGGACCAGTTCTCCCAGTTTGTTCCACTGTGACACAGTAAAAAGCAGGTGTGTGTGTGTGTGTGTGTGTGTCAGCCTCACCGCCCTGCAGAACAGCCCACATCCAGGACAACACTGGTGCTTGACCATGCCGGCCCGGTGGTCCTCACACAGAACCAGCAGGTGGACGGTGTTGGAGGGTCGCATCATTTCCTGTTTCATCACCGGCCTCAGGCAGCGACTCAGCTGGAAACAACACAAACGCCGTGTTACGCCGCTGCCATGACAACCGCCTGACCCTCCATTTACAGAGAAGTTCTCATCAAAGTGTGTGGAATGTAAACATCTGCAAAGGACACGAAGCGCCTGCTGGCGGCATTGTAAACCGCACTCTGTGGGGGGGGGGTTACACCGAGACCTGTGATGATGATGATGTTCCTGGAGGGGGTGGGGGGAGGAAGGGTATATAAACGTTCTAGGCTGTTTGTTGGTTCACCTGGCCCCCCCGCTAGGGCCACCCGCCCACCCGCACCCCCCCGGCTTGTCTGAACTCCTTCCAGCAGTAAAACATTTGTAGCATCTCTCTGATCTGTTCATGGAGAGATTTCTTCTCCAACGCCATCACTTCAAGTTGAATCGCGACGCTCTGTCAGCGTCCATATTTACCGTCCCGTCGGTGCTCTCCATGGCCATGCAGGTCTGATCCGGCGTTGACACACCCCCGCCGCCGCTCGGCGTCTCCATGCGGCAGCAGCACAGCGGTAGCTCCTCAGCCAGGTCTCTGTCTGTCACGTCAGCATCACCTGCAGCACCTGAACATCAACATGGACCTCAGCGCCTCACCGACATGCTAACGTTCCTCCTCTGGACATCATGATGAGTCACCTGAAAGGGGGGGGGAGAGCAGCTCTTCCTGAGCTTTCAGGTCCAGGCAGTCCAAAGCCACCTCCGTGTATTCAACATGGCCGCCGCCTGCAGACTCCGCCCCCTCCACCAGCACCTCCTTCCTGGTGGACGGGAGTCCTCCATTGCTCGCAGACTTCCCATCTGCTGCAGTCGGATCGTTCTCCACACCAACTTCTGGCTTCTGTTCCTGTGGAAAAACATGTTGATCCACGTTATACAACTCTGCTAGCCGCCACTAGCAGTTAGCCACCACTCGCAGTTAGCCGCCACTAGCAGTTAGCCGCCACTAGCAGTTAGCCGCCACTAGCAGTTAGCCGCCACTAGCAGTTAGCCGATACTAGCAGTTAGCCGATACTAGCAGTTAGCTGCTACTAGCAGTTAGCCGCTACCAGCAGTTAGCCGAATGAATGAAATGAAAATGAACTGAAAAATGAAAAAAAAACTTAAAATCCTCGGGCTGCTTGATTATGGCAAAAATTATAATCACGATTATTTTGACTGAAATTGAGATCTCGATTATTGAACACGATTATCCTTTTATCTTTAAAGGGGTGCTATGATGGTATTTGGAGTTTTCTGAGCTTTCTACAGTGTTACAGTGTTGAATCCTCATCAGACATGTGAACGACACTGTTTTTTATCACCTAAACGCATGTTTGAGTTTGAATTCCATCACGCTCTCCGTTCGGTTTCCATAGCGACGAAAAATGCGTGGTTTTAGAGAGTTTTTTCTACTTCAAAATCCTTCTGACATCCCGGAGGATAAGGTTCGGTGATTGGTTACCTTCTACTGGTTAACAAGGGCATGTACAAATACATCAGGCGGGTGGAAAACGTGGGATAAAGTTATTTCCAACGATGGCTGGTGAGTTTACCAAAGAGAGACATCCTGCTGCATTCGTTGCTGTGGGTTGCTGTTTTCCACTTCGTTTTCAGGCTCTGATTCAGGTTCCAACATGTAGGGCTGGATGCTATGTGTTGACATTGTAGTTTTTTTTTATTTTTTTTTTTTATTGAGTTCATATGAGCCTAATCCTTCTGTTTATGAGATGTTACAATGACGGTGAAAGCAGGTGCGGTGCGCGCTCCCGATGTAGTGCAGTGGCGGGAGGCGGGGCTTAATGCGGAAGAGTCTCAATCCACTCGTTTTGCCCGCAGGCTGATCTGACAGCCTACGGAGAGGGTCGCTCTGAAGTAAATAAAGCCATTTGTGACAATAACTCCATCAATCCCAGCCCTTCTGGTCTCAGAAATAAAAATAAATTAGCCTGAAATGCACAGAATAGTTCCACTTTAACAACATGAATTTTTTTTTTAACATTAACTCGTGACTTTTAAAAAAATATCTTTAGGATTCCACATATTTTAGGAAACAAACAAAAAACATGAAGCTTTGTCTTGACAAAGTGCAAATACTGATGCAAACTAGATAGATAATTATAAGAATTAAACAATGCTGCGCGTCGTGGTGTTCTCGACTCTGCGTCGGGTATTATAACCGTCTAACACACGGTTACAAGTTGTTTAATCCGCCCATGGTCCCCCACAGTAAATATTTTATAACAAATTTGTATTTTTCTACAACATTTGCTGAAGTATAGGAACTATTTTACGTTGGCCTGGATATAGTTTTATACCAAACAACTGCTGTCAGGCTGCAGCGCATTTCTCTCATTCACCTGTAAAAGACAGTTGATCTGAACCAGCTGGTTAATACGTTGCTATGGTAACGCCCCGTAACGGAGGGATATTACAGTGTTTAACTCGCCGAACTATGTATAGGAAAATAATGCAGCCAGTTGTCACTGACAATTGTATAAACTATGTTTAGGTGAACTTCCACAACCTACTGCAGTTATTCTACATCGACCTGCAGCCGGAGCCGACTGAGACTGACCGCCTGGCTTGGCCACATTATACATGCTTCCCTTCGGAAATATCATCAGGCAGCATGGTATAAATTTTCATTGCTATGCGGATGACACTCAGATCTACCTTTCCATGAAGCCAGATGAAACCAGTAATCGGTTTCTTAGATTACAAAGATGTCTTATAGACATCAAAACCTGAAAAACCTGACTCCGAATTTTCTCCTTTTAAACTCAGACAAGACAGATGTTGTCATCTTTGGGCCTGAAAAACTTAGAACAAAATTATCCAGTTATGTAATTAATCTGGCAGTGTGAACTAACAAACAGAACCCTGGAACGGGAGCTAGAAAAAGGATTAAGCGAGTGGTTGGAGTTGATTCCTAGAGCCAAAGTGACAGAGTCCAAAGACCTTATCAGAAAACTGGGGAAACGGCGTGACAATCTGTGGGATAAATGAACCTGGCATGGCAGTTATAGCTTGGAAGGGTCTGATGATGGAAGACAAGCTGGGAAAAGAAAAAAGAGCAGAAGAGATACAACCAGAAAACAGAGCTGAACTAGACCAGGGCAGTGGGCATCGTGAGACCAGTGAGCTAGAAGCTGTCACTGATAATCAACCAGAACCCAACCAAACTAACCCCATCCCATTTCCCATGGCCAACAACTTTAAGCCCCAGATCAGTCTAGAGCGAGCACGCCTACCCATGTTTACTGGGAACATGAAAGCTTACTACCGCTGGAAAGCAGAGTGGGAGGATCTCCAACAGCTAGGAAACCCAAATGGTTTGGAGAATGTGAAAAAATTCCATCGCCTAAGTAGCCTGGATGAAAGGGTCAAAAAGGACCTTGTGCTGTCTAGTTGTGGATCTGCCAACAACGTGTTTAGGCTTCTGGACAACAAATATGGGAACAAACCAAAAATAGTGCTGCTGATCTGAAAAGAATTACAAGAACTCCCTCCCGTCAAGGGAAACCATCCCAGAAAGACAACTGAACTGATTCAGTCCGTGGAAAGGGCTCTGCATGACCTCCAAGCCCTAGGGGAAGAGGATGCTGTAAAAAAATCGAGTGGTGGTACAGTCGATTGAAAGTAAACTCCCTGAGGCTCTAAATGAAAAGTGGTTAACACACAGAAGCAACCCTGAAAGTGGGTTTTCGCCACGCAACCACTTTGACTGTCTATTGCAGTTCCTGAAAAGGCTTTCAAGTGCTTACTTTTTCACGGTGAAGGCGGAGACTGCACCCAGAAGTATCTGTGTTCAAAGGATGACTGTGTAAAACAAGGGTTCACAGATCACAACTACTTGCTCTGCCCAAAACCACAGATCAAAAAGAATGGAAAAAAATACAGAAAGCAGAGTAATGCAACTGTTGAAAGAAGGGGCCTTGGACTTAATGACAAACAAGAGGAGATTCTTGCCAAACTGTCTCCAGAGCTCAAGGCAGAGTTTAAAGAAGCCTTTTCAAACAAGATCTCAGCAACAGCGTGTAGAAACACTAGTTATAACCTGGAGCACCCAGTCATAATGATGCTACTGGAGGTAACAACAAATTTGGGCCATCTAGTCGGCACGCTGATTGACCTTGCTTCGGATACCAACTATATCTCCAATGAAGCTGCTGAGCATCTCAAACTGAAAGGCGAGAACATTAAGCTGATCATTCAAGGAGTTGGAGACATGGAGAGGACAGTTTTCACCAAAAGATATACTCTGAGACTACGAGTAAAAAACCCCAAAGGGGCCGTGGTGGAACATAAACTCCTCTGTTATGGCTTGGAGAACATTGCAAAGGTAAATCAGACAGTCACACCGCAGCAACTGCATAAATTCTTCCCAGACATAAAGCTCCAAGACTTAGTCCGCCCTGAGAAAATTGACTTGTTGATCAGTCACAGGGAAGGTCGCCTGGTCCCACAACCAATTAAGATGGTAGGAGATCTCGTCCTCTGGGATAGTCCCATGGGAAAAACTGTTGATGGAACTCATCCCGACCTTTTTGAAGTAATAGACCTAGAGTTGCACAAGTCTGAAACTCACTTTGCCTGGTCTATGAGAACAGTCTCAAGAACGTATAGAGAGATTCTTGACAACTCAGCAGGATCTAATGAAGCTCTGGTAGTAGGACAAGAAACAACTCCTCGAAGTACAGCAACTACTAACAAAGAAGTCTTGGAATGGTTCAAGTGGGATAGCATTGGCGCAGCATGCAATCTTCAGTGTGGTGGCTGCAAGTGTGGCAGGTGTCCTCCTGGAGGCAAGGAAATTACTCTAGGAGAGGAACGAGAGCTGGAAAAGATCAAGGAATGACTCACCTATGTTCATGCTGACAAGCATAGTAGCCTGCCTCATTGGAATGCAGCTTACCCTTGGAGAGGAGACCCTGCAACACTACCAGACAACAGACGAGCGGTGGAAGTAACTTTTCGGAACACAGAAAGGCGTCTTGAAAAAGAGCTTGAGTAAAAGGCTGCATACAAAGGGCAGATGCATGAAATGCTCTTAAGAGGAGCTGCTGTTAAATTAATAGAAAAGGAAATTGACAGATGGAAGGGGCCAAAGTGGTACAGTGGGGCTCCAAAGTTTGGGCACCCCTGGTAAAAATTTATTTTCATGTGCTAAAAAGATGCTAACAAAAGATAAGACATCTCCAAAAGGCATCAAATTACAGATGAGACATTCTCATAACATGTCAAAAGAAGTACGATTTCCATCATTTTGACTTTTAAAATAACAGAAAACAAAAAATGGCCTCTGCTAAAGTTTGGGCACCCTGCATAGTTAGTACCTTCTATTCCCCCGTTTGGCAAGTATGACAGCTTGTAAACACTTTTCATAGCCAGCCAATAGTCTTTCAAATCTTGTTTGAGGTATCTTCACCCATTCTTCCTTGCAAAAGTCTTCCAGATCTTTGAGATTTTGGGCCGTCTGTGACACACTGCTCTTTTAAGGTCTATCCATAGACTTTCAACTATGTTGAGGTCAGGAGATTGTGAAGGCCATGGCAAAACCTTCAGTTCATGCCTCTTGATGTAATCCACCCTGGATTTTGAGGTGTTTTTAGGATCACTATCCATTTGTAGACGCCATCCTCTCTTTAACTGCAGCTTTTTCACAGATGACATTAGGTTAGCATCCAAAATTTGCTCAAATCCCATTGAATCCATTTTTCCTTCTACTCGTGACATGTTCCCTGTGCCACTGGCTGCAATACAACCCCAAAGCATAATTGATCCACCCCCATGCTTAACAGTTGGATAGAGGTTCTTTTCATTAAATTCTGTGCCCTTTCTTCTCCAAATGTACCTGTGCTCATTCCGGCCAAAAAGTTCAATTTTAACCTCATCAATCCACAGAACTTGTTTCCAAAATGCATCAGGCTTGTCTATATGTTCCTTTGCAAACTTCAAATGCTGATTTTTGTAGTAAGGACATAAAAAACGGTTTCCTTCTGATGACTCTTCCACGAAGGCCATATTTGTACAAGTACCTCTTTATAGTGGAATGGTGTACCATAACTCCAGTATCAGCCAGATCTTCCTGGAGGGATTGTGCAGTCAAACTTGGGTATTGACTTGCTTTTCTTACAATCTTGCGAGCTGTTCTGTCTGATATTTTACTTGGTTTTCCAGATCTTGCTTTAACTTCCACTGTTCCCAATGACTGCCATTTCTTGATTACATTTGGAACAAAGGATATTAGCATCTGAAAACACTTTGCTATTTTCATACACCCTTCTCCTGCTTTGTGATCATCAACTATTTTCAGTTTTAGTGTTCTTTACAGCTGCTTAGAGGAACCCATGGTGCCGATTGTTGAGGCGAGGTCAGATGAGTCTGGGCATTTAAAACCTTTGAGATTGACATCACCTGGTCTTTCCAGACACTAACTGAAAACAATCCAGGACACTGTCAGGTCTCTGTTGTCAAATTGGGGGCGTACAAGGTACTAACTCTGCAGGGTGCCCAAACTTTTACAGATGCCATATTTTGTTCTGTTATTTTGAAGGTTTAAATGATGGAAATAGGATGTAACTTTTTTTTTAAAACATGTTATAAGAATGTCTAAACTGTACTTTGATGCCTTTTCAAGATTTTCCATCTTTTTAAAGCTCCTTATTTGCACATTAAAATAAATTTTTACCAGGGGTGCCCAAACTTTGGAGCCCCACTGTACATTAGTCATCTTGTCGCCCCAAATCCTCATTCTACCACCACCCCTGTGAGAATTGTGTGGAACAGCAGCCAAGAGTACATGGGAGTAAGTTTAAATGACTTGCTGTACAAGGGCCCAGACGTCTTAAATCAAATAAGAGGAGTTCTTCTTAGATTCAGATCTGGGTTGCATGCTGCCCTAGGCAATGTGAAAAAGATGTATAACTCTGTCTGGTTCAAGGACAGAGAAGTTCATCTCCATCGATTCCTCTGGAGAGATCACCCTGAGGATGAAATTGAGGTCTTTGCTGTTGTCAGGATCAACATCGGTGATAAACCCGCAGGATCTATCGCTCAAGTTGCAATGAGAGAGACAGTCAACTTGCCTCAGTTTGAGGCCTTGGTCGAGGAGCGTCGGGTTTTGGTCGAAGACAGTTATGTGGACGACATCCTGACGTCCCTCAATGACCTTGAAACCCTGGAAAAGATCACTGAAGGGGTAGAAAAGATCTTAGAAGCTGGAGGGTTTTCCCTTAAGCCATGGGTCTGGTCAGGTCAAAATGAGAGGTCTGATGCCGCAGCTGAAAGTAGTCCCAGTCTGCCACCTAGGCCTGTTCTCAAAACTCTTGTGTTACCCAATCAAATGCGGGATGAGGAAAGCAAGGCGCTGGGAGTTGGCTATGAACCAGAAACTGACAAACTTCATGTGTTGACGTCTATAAATTTCTTTAGAAAAAGAGGAAAAATGAGGACGGGACTTAATTTGCAGGAAGATCAAGTCAGAGACAATACTCCAGACCCATTGACTCGTCGGGTACTGCTAAGCCAGATCGCTGGACTCGATGACCCTATTGGTCTTGCCACACCTGCAAAGCAAAAAGGAGTGATGCTGGAAAGAAGCAACTATAAGCAATCCAAACAAAGACACCTGGGATGCCCCACTCTCTTCAAAACTCCAGGAGTCTTCAATAAGGCTCTTCAAAGAATATGTGAGACTCGGCCAAGATTCAAAAGAAGTCTCACACCACCAGGAGCTATAGGCCCACCATTGGGAGTCACATTCTCGGATGGGAGCGAAACATCCTATGGCACTATTCTATATCTCCGGTGGAAAACTCAAATTGGGATTGTTGTGAGGTTGGTTGAATCAAAAGCCAAGCTTACTTCATTTGACCAGAAAGGAGATGTAATCAAGGTGGAGCTCTGCGGTTCTGTCTTTGCCATCCGTCTGAAAAAATACTCAGAGCACTGTCGCATTAAGGTTGCACGCTGAATCCATTTTGTGGATAGTCAGACAATTTTGGGAGCAATCCACAAAGACAGTTATGGCTACTAGACCTTTTTTGCCAACCGCATCGGAGAGATCCAGAAGGCTGGGCCAGTGGAAGACTGGAGGTGGGTTGAGAGTACCCTGAATATCGCAGAAATCATTAAAAGAGGAGGAACCCCTGAAGAACTCAGTGAAGAGTCAGAGTGGCAACAAGGCCCAGAGTTCCTGAGGTTACCTGAATCTCAGTGGCCGACAAAGATGACTAATGAGGTAGTGACTCATGTTGCAAATGACATCAAGAGACTGCGAAGGAAGGTATTTTCAGCTGTAATCACTCGGCCTCAGATAAAAAACTTATCAAGCCCCAGAAAAACTGATGATGGTGCAAATGTAGAAGAGTCCGTTTTGCAACCACCACTAAAAGATCAAAGTTTGACTCTAGGAGGAACAACACCAATGAAAAAACTCTGGAGTGGAGCTCTAGTGCACTTTGTTGGTCCCAAAAGATTCAGCAGCTTGGTGAAGCTGTGTGGGACAGTTGCTTGGGTGCGAAGAGCCACTGAATCCTGGCTAAATGTTAAACACCATGCTCCAAAGTCACCAAAGTGGGAAGCAAGAGGCCCTAAACTGTCTGTGGAAGAAAGAACATCAGCCTTCCAAGACCTAGCCATTGCTGCCCAAGATGGAGCGAACTTTCAAGACGCAACACTGAACCGCCTAGTGGTGTTCAAAGACGCCAATACAGGCCTCGTACTTTGCGGTGGTAGAATTCAATCTTGGACTAGGGATGGAGCAGCTGTGCCGTTGGTCCCTTTCCAGTCATGGCTAGGAACTTTACTTGCCAAGGAAGCTCACGAAGCAAACCATGAAGGTGTTGCTGCAACACTTCTACGTACTAGAAAGAGGGCATGGGTGGTTCAAGGTCAGAGGATAGTTAAGAAGGTGGTAATTGAATGCATCACTTGCAAGATGCAGAAGTCTCGGCTGTGCCAGCAAGTGATGAGTAACCTTCCTCAGGAGCGTACCAGTAGAGCAAACCCTTTCGAGTATACCACTCTAGATCTCTTTGGCCCTTGTGAAGTCATGGACGCTGTCAAGAAAAGAACCAAAAAGAAGGTCTGGGGAGTCGCGTATTGTTGCATGGGTTCAAGGGCTGTTCATGCTGACCTTGTCGACGACCAGTCTTCTGAGAGTTTTCTTCAGGCCTATTCCCGATTTACTTCTCTAAGAGGACATCCTAGAAAGTTATGGTCAGATAGAGGTACTAACTTCTTGGGTGCCAGGCCTGCTTTCAGAGAACTATACAGGCACCTGAACTGTGTGCAAAAAACATCAGTTGAGGACATGGCAGCACGGAATGGTACAGAGTGGCAGTGGGACTTCCACCCTGCAGATGCACCTCACAGAAACGGAGCAGCAGAGGCAGCTGTAAAGCTCATTAAAAGAGAGCTTAAGAGAGCCAGAGCACAGGAGCAAGAGGACACTGTGGAGTATTTGACTCCCAATTCCATTATCCTGGGACGTACCGGACAGGGAGGAGACTTGCATGGGATCGATGTGGAAACTCACTCGTGGCGCAGACTGAGGGCTGTCCAGACTGGAATTGACAAGTTCTGGACAAAGTGGAGTGTGCTTGCAGGACCCAACTTGTTCATTCGCCACAAGTGGCACAGAACAGAAAGAAACCTCAGGGTTGGAGACGTGGTATGGATCGCTGACCAGAACGCCCTGAGAGGGCAGTTCCGGCTTGGCCGGCTTATTAAAACATATCCAGAAGGAGTTGTTCGAGACGGAGACATAAAGACCTGCATGGGACTACCTGCCCCTTCTGTATCCAAAGCCACAGTGAAGGACTTCAAACTGCCCACAACGATCGTCCTCCACAGAGATGTTCGGAGGTTAGTGGTGTTGATTCCAGTTGAGGACCAACATTGGCATCCAAGGACTGTGTAACTAGCATACTTAAGGTGGCCTCTTTGGATTATCAATCAGTTGGCCAAGTGGGAGGTGTTAAGATTGTTGGATGACGTAGTAACACAAACGATTAAACCAGATGAGTATGACTGTTTGAGATGAAAAGGTGCGCATGCGTCAGTTCCGTGGGTTAACGTTACTCTGGAGAGGACTTATTTCACAATATTTGTCAGAAGTACACGGCCCGTTGGTATGTAATAATTGCCAGTACAGTAAGAAAAGGGAAAAATGTTTACATATAAATATTTGTATATGTTATGTTGTTATTCTGCTGTGTCAGCTCCAGTTGGTAAAGTTTATTAGTCAGACATAAGTTGTATTTTGGGGACGGCTAATACCGAGGTGCTGCTAGTTCCTGTTAGTTCACTGTTAGTTGCAGTGAGAAACGGGTACCTTTGAGCAGTCGGCAGCAGCCGGTGATGTTTACGGTGTGGTAAACAGTGTTTGTTTCTTGTAAATTATTGCAGTCACGCATGTTGTTATCCAATTGTTTTTTCTGTGCATTGCGAATAAAACGTGCGTTACACGAGTGCACAGTTTACATGGGAGAGGTAGAGTGCTGCTTTGCGCATGTCCAGTGGGCGCTAAGAATTCTGGGAAATGTAGTCACTGATCGGTGAGGCTCAAAAAATCAATGTCCGAACATTATCCTTCTTGATTACGAAGAGTGTTAAAGTGATCTTAATTATTTTGGTTGCGGTGAGACGACTAGAGTCTGAAGTATCATGAAACAGAGAAAATAAAGAAGGGACCTACTTTCTTGTGTTGTTTAATCGTCTTCACCTTCTTTTTGGGGACCAAGTTGTACATTCCCATTTTCCTCCTCCTCTTCTTCACGGCTGGAAACACAAAGAGGTTGGTCAGGACGGGAAGACGGAGGTCAGGGCGGGAAGACGGAGGCCAGGACGGGACGACGGAGGACAGGACGGGAAGACGGAGGAGAAGACGGGAAGACGGAGGTCAGGGCGGGAAGACGGAGGCCAGGACGGGACGACGGAGGACAGGACGGGAAGACGGAGGAGAAGACGGGAAGACGGAGGTCAGGGCGGGAAGACGGAGGCCAGGACGGGACGACGGAGGTCAGGGCGGGAAGACGGAGGCCAGGACGGGACGACGGAGGACAGGATGGGAAGACAGAGGAGAAGACGGGAAGACGGAGGACAGGACGGGAAGACGGAGGACAGGATGGGAAGACAGAGGAGAAGACGGGAAGACGGAGGAGAAGACGGGAAGACGGAGGAGAAGACGGGAAGACAGAGGTCAGGACAGGAAGACGGAGGAGAAGACGGGAAGACAGAGGTCAGGACAGGAAGACGGAGGAGAAGACGGGAAGACAGAGGTCAGGACAGGAAGACGGAGGAGAAGACGGGAAGACGGAGGACAGGACGGGAAGACGGAGGACAGGACGGGAAGACAGGAGAAGACGGGAAGACGGAGGACAGGACGGGAAGACAGAGGAGAAGACGGGAAGACAGAGGTCAGGACGGGAAGACAGAGGTCAGGACGGGAAGACAGAGGACAGGACGGGAAGACGGAGGACAGGACGGGAAGATGGAGAAGAAGACGGGAAGACAGAGGACAGGACGGGAAGACAGAGGAGAAGACGGAAAGACAGAGGACAGGACGGGAAGGCAGAGGAGAAGACGGGAAGACAGAAGACAGGACGGGAAGACGGAGGAGAAGACGGGAAGACAGAGGACAGGACGGGAAGACGGAGGAGAAGACGGAAAGACAGAGGAGCAGACGGAAAGACGGAGGAGAAGACAGAAAGACAGAGGAGAAGACGGAAAGACGGAGGAGAAGACAGAAAGACAGAGGAGAAGACATGAAGACTGAGGACAGGACGGGAAGACGGAGGACAGGACGGGAAGATGGAGAAGAAGACGGGAAGACAGAGGACAGGACGGGAAGACGGAGGAGAAGACGGAAAGACAGAGGACAGGACGGGAAGGCAGAGGAGAAGACGGGAAGACAGAAGACAGGACGGGAAGACGGAGGAGAAGACGGAAAGACAGAGGACAGGACGGGAAGGCAGAGGAGAAGACGGGAAGACAGAAGACAGGACGGGAAGACGGAGGAGAAGACGGGAAGACAGAGGACAGGACGGGAAGGCAGAGGAGAAGACGGGAAGACAGAAGACAGGACGGGAAGACGGAGGAGAAGACGGGAAGACAGAGGACAGGACGGGAAGACGGAGGAGAAGACGGAAAGACAGAGGAGAAGACGGAAAGACGGAGGAGAAGACAGAAAGACAGAGGAGAAGACGGAAAGACGGAGGAGAAGACGGAAAGACAGAGGAGAAGACGGAAAGACGGAGGAGAAGACAGAAAGACAGAGGAGAAGACGGAAAGACGGAGGAGAAGACAGAAAGACAGAGGAGAAGACATGAAGACAGAGGACAGGACGGGAAGGCAGAGGAGAAGACGGGAAGACAGAAGACAGGACGGGAAGGCAGAGGAGAAGACGGGAAGACAGAAGACAGGACGGGAAGGCAGAGGAGAAGACGGGAAGACGGAAGACAGGACGGGAAGACGGAGGAGAAGACGGGAAGACAGAGGACAGGACGGGAAGACGGAAAGACAGAGGAGAAGACGGAAAGACAGAGGAGAAGACGGAAAGACAGAGGAGAAGACAGAAAGACAGAGGAGAAGACGGAAAGACGGAGGAGAAGACAGAAAGACGGAGGAGAAGACAGAAAGACGGAGGAGAAGACAGAAAGACAGAGGAGAAGACATGAAGACTGAGGACAGGACGGGAAGACTGAGGACAGGACGGGAAGACTGAGGACAGGACGGGAAGACGGAGGACAGGACGGGAAGATGGAGAAGAAGACGGGAAGACAGAGGACAGGAATGTGGTCTGAATGACACAAACCGGTCTGCGGTCTGCCAGAGGTGGAGGCCGGCTGGACGTTGTCTTCCTGCTTGCTGGACGTTGTCTCAGACGTTGATGCGTCCCTCTGGGAGGACTTTGGCGTCTTCTTGCCAGCAGACTTTGGAGGCTGAAAACATTGTTTCACCGTTATCTGATCCAACTTCATACGGAACGATTTATAACGTCAAGAGGTCACATTTCATCTCCACGAGAAGACAAACATCATGTCTCACATCTGAGGGAAATATGAATGAAGTAGCACATCTGTAAACAGCTGGAAGAAAAGCAACAGACAGCGGGAAATTAAAACTGTTAATTATCAACAGGCCAGTAAAATGACTGGATATGAGAGGGGAGGAGCCTATCAGGTGGAAACACGGACAGAAGTTCATCAAACTGAGACCAAGTGGACAAAAAGTTGTGGATAATGTTCCTCAGATACACCATCTACAGATTCAGATAATAAAAGGAATCTCTGTATGCTGGGGCTGGATGCTCCCTCTCCTCTTTAGTCTGCAGGACACGCCGTCCATGCTGTCCACAAACAATTCCACATCTTCATCCAGGTTTCCACTCAGAACATTTTAGATGAGCTTTGGTCCAGAGAAGACGGCGTGTTTCTGGATCCTCTTCACATATGATGGAGCTTTAACCTGCATGAACTGGGTTCACACTGGTTTCTGGAAGCTTCCTGAGTCCATGTACTGGTTTCCAGTAGAGAACCATGTTATAATGCAGAACATCACCAGCATCCAGCCTGGTCCCAGAATACAGAGATTCCTCCTAAATCTGTTAATTTTCTTATGATATTAGACTTTAGATGGTTGTAAAACTTTACATTGAAGAATCTTTTTCTCACATTTCTCCAAACTTTATTATTGTTGAACCTCCCTCCACCTTTTACGCCTGAGAGGCTCGACATCTCTAAAGTGCTCTTTAATATCCAGTCATGTTACTAAACTTCTGATAATTATCCTGATTAGCTGCAACTTCCTCCTCCAGATGTTTTTCTGTTTGTTTTCAGCGACCTGAGAAGACCTCTGGTATCCAGCCTGTCCTAGCATACAGAGATTCCTCCTCATTCTGTAGATATTATACTCTGTAGATTTTCCTTTCTAGTTGTCAGAATCTCCTCTGCAGCCTTTTGTTGCTCCTGTTCCAGATGTTTCCAGACGTGTTGCTGCCAGCGCCGCCTGTCAGGCCCCGGGGCTGAGAGGTTCTGTCGGCTCCGTCCCGTCCTCCACATGATCCATGTCTCATTACAGAAAATAATCTCCAGGTTTACACCGAGGTAGGTCCGGGCCATTAACCGGATTTTAATCTCAGTACAATCTGGGTTTCCATCGATGATAAAACTAAAAGGGTGTGATTATTTTCCTCTCTACAGTTTCCTCTCCTGCTGTCTTCAGCTGCTAATCGAGCGTCTCTGGCGTTGCAGCGCTGTGCTGTAAACTCCTCCCACAGCCGCTTTGCTTTCATTCAGACACTGTTGCCAACTTGGAGACTTTCTCGCTAAATCTGGAGACTTTTTTTGTTAAAAGCGACAAATCTAGCAGCTTTTACTGGAGTTATTAGAGACTTTTCTGGTGTTGTGGCGACTGACTTGAAGGCACATATTGTTCTGCAGTTACTGTAAGGAAGGAGCAGCGGGAGCCTCTCCCGTCCTAAAGCACTCCCAGGCGGCCAGTCTCAGTCGGCTCCGGCTGCAGGTCAATGTAGAATAACATTACGGGGCGTTACCATAGCAACGCGTTAACCAGCTGGTTCAGATCAGCCGTCTTTTAACAGGTGAACGAGAGAAACGCGCTGCAGCCTGACAGCGGTTGTTTGGTATAAAACTATATCCAGGCCAACGTAAAATAGTTCCTATATAAGCGGTAAAAGCGGATTAAACAACTCGGAATCGTGCATTATACGGTTATAATGCACGACACGGAGTCTAGAACACCACGACGCGCAGCGTTGTTTATAAATACTGGATAATTGTGTTAAATTATCCAGATCTCAATTTCAGTCTAAATAATTGTGATTATAGTTTTTGTTATGATCGAGTAGCGCTACACCGAGGTTTTAGGTGTAATAACATAATAACATGGCTGTAATGAATGATATGAATACAGTAATGAATGAATAAATAACAGCAGCAACAGAAGACACGGAGGAGACGTGGAAACAAAGCGAGGAGACGCAGGGAACGGATTCTTCTCCCTCATGGGGAGATTTGTGGGATGAAGGAGGAAACTATGCTGGTTCATCCAGCATGTTGGAGCTTTCAGAGGAACTCAGGATGGATGTGGAGAGGAGTCCCACCTGCAGATGACAGATGTTGCAGCTGGGATGTCCAGATTTTCTGTCCATGTCCTAAACGTCGTGTCACTGGATGGTTACTGTTTGGTTTCC
This sequence comes from Telmatherina bonti, assembly GCF_933228915.1. Classification (NCBI taxonomy): domain Eukaryota; kingdom Metazoa; phylum Chordata; class Actinopteri; order Atheriniformes; family Telmatherinidae; genus Telmatherina; species Telmatherina bonti. The sequence goes on along the minus strand of NC_136611.1, from coordinate 2,332,124 downwards.
ACCCACGCGGCTTCATCAACTGGAACCAAAAAGGTGTTTTTTTTCCAGTAACTGGATTTCTGCAGTTATTTTCCTTTTCTTCTCATGTCTTTATTCTGTCTTTTCCTTCATCCCATGTTCACATTTACCCATCATCATTAACTTTTTCATAAATTTGCTCCCAAACAGCCTTTATTTGTCAGATTTCTCTGCTGGGTCATGTTTTCTCTCTAAACTCGCCGTACTGCACGCCGCCTCACCGCGTCACGGCCAGGCGCTCCTTTAAACAGGAAGTCTGCACCTTTTAATCACTGAATCACCTGAAAACTGCGGTTTATCCCCACGGAAACTTCTAGACTTCCCACGCAGACTGGGAACATCTCAGCTCTCGCCGTGTGACGCCGGACGCCATGGTGCGTCCATGTCGGAGCTGGGCTTGGCGTTTGGAGTTTGCACACAGGGGGGGCGAGATCTGTCCTGGTGGTAGCGGTTCATTTGGACCAATCAGCTCTTACCGATGTGCATACGATGCTGACTGACAGCAGAACCTACCAGTTACATAACAATTAGACTTTTTAGGTGATTTTGTCCCCAAAACGATCGGCCCCTAAACTCTGTGGGCCCCTGGGCTTCAGCCGTGCATTCAGACACTGCATCAGATTCAGATTTTCCATCCGATGAGAAAACGTTTTGGTTTCATGACGTGACACGATGCTGATCTCCTGGAGATGAAATGTGACCTGATCTGTCCGACGGCGTCTCATCAGCTGATCCAGTCAAACGATGATGGATCACGTTTAGAACTTTGTAAAAATGACCTGAATAACGTCTGGAAACGTTTTACCTTGACGGAGGGCCTTGGTGCTGCTTCCTGTGCAGCGGCTGGACCTGGAGATGGCTTCCCGGAGCCTCCGGCGGCGGCGAGAGCGATTTCCCTCGCCCATGGCGTGGTCAGAATCAAGGCGCCGGGTGAGGCCGCTCCGGGTCGTTTTGCACGCAGAGATGCATCACTGCCAGCGATGGAGGAGTTGTGGAACGGCGTGAGGGTTAACCTGGGCCTGTGGCCGGTCTGCGGTCCTTGTCCTGCAGGACTGGAGGGTCTTCTGCCCGTAACAGGGTCCATGGCGACGAAGACGGCTGGAATGAGGACAACCTGTGTGACGAAAAGCGTCGCATCATTAGCAGATCCAGTTGTTCCGGATCAGACTAAGTGCTGGGAGACAAGCCGAACTTCTCCAGCTGCTTTCCGCCATCTGGGCTGGGCGGCGCCGCTCCTCCGAGGTCAGGTGATCTCAGGCGCCAAGCAGAACCTTTCAGGCTCTAGTTTCCTTCAGGAGACTTTATTATTTTTACTGATTCTTAACTTTTAGGAATGTTTTTATTCCCAACGTGTTTCCGTTCACACTGAGAATGATTGTAATGAGGAAACCTGCGGTGGAATTGATCAGTGGTCTCATCCTTCCTCCTGATACTGGACCAGAGAAAGGAAACGTTTATTTATCATCATCATCATCATCATCAGGTTCCAGCTGATTTCCATCCAGGTGTGTTGTGACTAGGGCCCGACCAATATATCGGCTGACCTATATAGCGGCAGATATTATCGATATGGGGGTCCAGGGTGATATCGGCTATCGGTAAAAAAATTGCCGATTTTTTATTGATATATTTTTGTCATGTTTGTTTCTGAGACAAGTTAAAAATGTAATTGTGCTACTTATCCAGCAGATGGCGCCCATGCTGGATAAGTAGCGGGGGCGGGGCCATCCTTTCTCGTGGCTGCCTACCGTGGAAGCCGAGACAGAGCAAACCGGACGGTGAAACAGATAGCTGCTGAGGCTCGTAAAGTCACGTCTGCTCACCAGTATTTCATATTTAGTCACTGGTAAGTTGAAATGTTAAACAAACACAGTGATGTTTTCCTTCTCACATTCTCTACAGACTGGTCATTGCGTGCCTCGTGGCCGCGCTGCAGCGAGGAAAGCCGTGCTCAGCGTTTAGCCTCGTGAACGTGTGTGAAAGTTGGTGGCTGCGTGCCATTTACACAACTTCTGAATACTTATATTATTAGTGGTGCAACGGATCATTATTGACCCGCGATCCGTTCAGATCAGTATCTACGGTTCGGCACACACGATTCGCGGACTGATATGAAGAAAGAAAAAAAAAGCTGCGTGCATAATCGTTCCACACCAGTGCAGCGTGGTCATGGCGAGCTGAGGAACTTGAAAACCCCGGTTCATGTGTGGGAACACTTTGGTTTCCCTGTCAGATACGATGAAGAAGGAAAGAGGTCAGCTGATAAAACGGTGACGGTGTGTCGGCACTGTGGAATAAGAAAACCGGATTTACAGTTTTTAAATCAGTGAATAATTCAGATAGTTCATGGTGTCTAACAGGTAGACGTGAGTTTAAGAATGAGCTGAGAATGTTGTGTTTTAGCTTTGAGTCATATTTTTTAATTTTTTTTCCTGGTGGATGGATTTATCGGCCATTTATCGGTCTTTATATCGGTATCGGTATAAAAAATCCATATCGGTTGGGCACTAGTTGTGACCATATATGGTCAATGAGGACATTCAGGATGACAGGATTTATCTGCTGATTGTTCTGATCTGTTGATGACTGATCAATACGAGGAGCGAGACCGTTATCTATTTAATCAATTTATCACAACTATATTATTATTATTTGTAAATAATTATTATTTGTAAATGATCAAACACAATGATTTTTCATGATAATAAAAATACAGAAACACAGCTGGAAATGGAGGTAAGATGTCAAGCCACACCTTTTGTCCTGTTTACATATTAATGAAACACGTGTCAGGGAACACGGATCTTTTTAAAATTGGTGACACTGAGGACAGGGTCAGTCGTAAGTCCTGTTCAACAGAGAGCCGTGACCTCCCTTTGCTCTTCATGTAGACCAGAATAGCGAACTCACACAGGTAAGCAGTGGGAAAAGTTGCTCAGTCGCCTAGTGGGAGATGTTTGGGTACTTTGATGCAGCAGCCAATCAAAACCGATCCAGTGGGAGCTCACTAAATTTGAGTTTCAGTGTGCAGTCCATACAGAGCTCTGCACACTCTTCTCTCTCTTTCATGATGAGCTTTTCTGTTAAAGGAGTCATCACCCGGAAAATGCACTTTTTCGAGTTAAAGCGTGCGTATTAGTGTTGGGCGGAAGTGGTAACATCCCTGGAAGCCTTTCTGAAGACGGTCGGGTTTTTCCGTCTGGACGCTTTATTCACAGCAAAACTGTTCGCAACGCTGAAATCTCGCAAACACATTTTTTTTAAAATTTGCATTAACCAGCCCCTTTTCCAGCCTAAATACACCTGCTGGACCTGCCTCAGTTGCTATTAGCAACAAGCTGTGTGAAGATGTGTGAGCAGCGATCATGTCCACTGCTCGATTGTCTGTTAGCAAAATCAACATCGGCAAGTTTTTTCTCTCCCTTCATCAGCGGACCAAACTACCAGGGACAGATGGATTACATTATTTTTTGCTGATAATGCACCTGCATCTCTGCCGGCTGCGGCCTGTTTGTGCCAAACATTTTGCTAACATTTGGGAAAATACCAGGTGAAGATGGCATCAACCCGGTTGGAAAGACGGGGAATTGCAGATGTAAGCGGCTCAGCATCAATGCAGTCGGTAAGTGTCACTACTGCTATAAAGTTCTGCTTTGTCGTGACTGAGATGCGATTAATCTGATGCCGATAATGCTAATGCTAACGGCTATGCTAACTGGACGAGCCTGAAGGTTTAACTTCCTGTGACGTACAAATGAGCCCCAGGTTTTATTTTCTTATATCTATCTTATGCTTTTCCATGTAAATGTTTGTAAATGACTTCTCTATTATTTTTTACGCCTGCTACCACACAGTAAGTACTCATGATGGATGTAGCTTTGCTCTCTCCACCATGACATGCAGTTGTAATAATCATAATGATAATTTAACAAGGTGACCATCATGTAGTCTGATATTGCCACCAATTGGATATCGGCAGGGAGAATATTTTATTTCCATCATCGTATTTATTCACCTAACCAGAATGCAAACTTTTTATTTCTGACATCTTCACGTCATGTTTGTAAAACGGGAGCTGTGCAGCTGGATTAATACCTCCAGCTGCAGCCTCTGTGGATGTGGAGGTCTGACTCCTGGTGTGATGGATCTGAAAGATATGTTTTATTTTATCTACATGCAGTGAAGACACAGAGGTTAGGGAAAATCGTGCCTGTGCATAACTGTGTGAAATAAAATAAGTGGGTTTTTAAAATTCTATGTTAATATTTCGGTGTGTGAAAACCTGTTTTATTTAATCAGCTTTTTAAAAATAAAAGTATGCAAAGCACTTTGTGTTGCCTTTGGCATGAAAGGGCTTTATAAAGTTTGATTTAATCCATTTCTATTACAATATTTGATTACTCTTAAACTGCAGCTATTTACACCTACAATCTATTTATGTGATGATCTGATATTTTTATAACTTGTATTTGCAGATTTTAGTCCAGCACATCTCACGCCATGCGCAGCACCAGCGGTCTACTGATGTCTAAAAGTTGATGTTGGAGCAGACTGACCCTACAATGCAGGCAAAACAGGTCAATGTACATAATCCTGCTTACAAATGTTTCCTGCATTTTGTAATGAAAAAGCATTGAAGCAGACTGGTTCCATGCCAGGATGTTGGGTCAGACACGGAGGAGTTTGGACCTGCTTTATCCTTCTCAACACTCAAGGAAAATGAAAAAAGAAATTTTATTTTCTAAGCAGAGTAATAATATCTTGGCATGTGCAGCTTAACAAACAATTAGACCAACATAATAGATGGTAAGTGATGCTGGAATATATAAAACACGAGATATTAGTCAGCAGGAAGCCTGATCAATGATACAAGATATCTGACTTCATGTTATTTATCTGTACAGTAACACAGCAGCTCACATTAGTTGCTGCATCAACCAGAGATCTGTCATGTTGACATTACGACATTTTTCACACTCCTGGCTAAAACGGGAAATCTAAATAATCTAATTAATTTAGAAAAACACTTGACGGTAAATAAAACCTAGATAAAAAAGCGCAGCTCCGTGAAACTCCATGTGGTTAAAATGTGCGTGTGCTTATCTGGGTGCAGACCGGCCGGCAGCTGGACACTGACCGTACCGACCGGTTCAGTCAACATCTGTTTCATTTTTTACATTTGTAACCTTGTATTGTGTTAAAAAGTACATTTATTGTTTAAAAAACGGTCCAACATGGAATAAAACTTAGACGTATTAACATGAACGACATGCCTCGTTGTCAACATGCTATCTGAACAGGCAAGGCGAGCAGACATTAAAAGACATTTACCATTCAGAGAGAGTTTGTTGTAAACGTGCTCCTTCCACCATCTTGGTATCTTGTCTCTCAGGCTCAGAGTCCGGTTCAGACATCAATGCTGAATTCAGAAAGCTGCTGCTGTCGGGTTAGCTACTATTACTAGCCGCTAATGTTTTTAGCATGGAGACTGCTGGCCTCGCCCCCCTTCTGACTCCGGACTTCCAGCGACCAATCAGCGAGCACCTTATTAACATTATTTTAATCCATATCCAGGTTGGTGAAAATCTTGCGTGAATTCTCACGAGAAAATGTTTATTATGAATAAAGTGTCAGAAAAAGCACTTTTATCTGTTTTTTTTTTGTTTTGTTTAATAAGTTTTTAAACAGTTATTTAAAAACCATTAGAGGACAGTGGGCACATAAAAAGACAAGGTTATGACTCCTTTAAGGATTCCGGGTTAAATGGGTCTCAAATCCAGTCATACGCCGTGATGTCCGACTCAAACCGCTCTTTTAAGCTCTGAAGGTGTTCTAAAGCGCGCTCCCCGGCTGCCTCATGGCAGCTGATGCCAGCGGGAACATCTCCATGGAGCCCAAAGCCTTGTGCCACAGTTGAGGTCTGCCCATAAATCCCCAAATCTTGCCCGTCGATAATAAGATGTTCTCATTCCTGCCCTGAAGCTTGGCGTTTAGCTCTTTGAGATGCCCAAATATGTCTGCAAGGTACGCCAGCCCGGCGCACCACATCTCAGCTGCAAGTTTGTCCTGATGTGGAACAGCATGCTCACGTGAAACTTCCAAAAGCTCTTCCCAAAGCTCATAAAGACGAGTCAGGACTTTACCTCACGACAACCAATGCACCTCTGTGTGGACGATCAGGCTTTCGTAGTCGGCTACCATCTTGGCGCGCAGCTGGGAGAAGATGCAAGATTTCAGAGGCCTTGATTTGATGTAATTCACCATTTGCACGGCCTGATCCAGCACCTCTGTCAACTCTGGGGGCATGCTTTTGGCAACTAATGCTTCTCGATGCAAAATGCAGTGGTTTGTCACAATATGTGGGTTCTGTGGTGTCACTTTCGCAATAAATCCTGACTCTCCTTGTCATGCATGCTGCGCCATCTGTGCAAAGACTGACCCACATATTCCAGGTCAGAATGTTCTTCTTTAAATCGTCATTAGTTACCCTGAATATTCCTTCTCCCGTTGTATGCCTTTCCATTTCTTTACAGAAGAAAAAAAGTCTCTTTGACCGAGTCCCCATCAACATATCTGACGTTAGCCAGGAGTTGGGCAGCACCACTGATGTCAGTAGACTCGCCTATTTGGAGGGCAAATCTTCCGCACACCCGCCGTTTCTCCGCCAAATGTTGCTCAGTGTTTTCTGACATTTCGTCCATTCTTCTTTTGATTACATTGTCAGATGACAGCACTTTGGATAGCTTGTTTGTTGCATCTGGACCTAGCATGACACCTGTGATTATTTTGCAAGCGGGGAGAATGAGTGTCTCCGCTATTGTGTGAGGTTTCTTTTGCTTTGCGATAAGCTCTGCTAGCATGTAACTAGCCTCCACAGCCTTTTTAGAGACTTTCACGCAATCCAACAAACGGTCTTGCTGCCTTTGGTTCAGATCCCGTTCTCTTTCGAAGTAGACCAGGTTTCTCCCAACATGGGAGGGATGTTTCCATGTGCCTTTTCAACTTGTTTGGAATCATGTTAGCATTAGCTAACTTCTCCTGACAGAGGGCGCACTCGGACGGAGGGGCATTAACATCCCTAGTCCAACAGAAGCCATTAGACAGGTAACTGTCTTGGTACTGTCTGCTGACAGTCTTCTTTCTCTTTTCTTTCGGAGGACAGGCTTCTCTCACAAATCATTCGTATAATGTCATACGAAAAGTAACATACAGACATTCGTATGTTTCCAACATAATCCTGAGCAGGCGCTTTCATCACGTGACGTTTCAGTCGATGGTTCTGTCCCCACGAGGAGCATTAAACCCGTTGAAGTCTGAGTAAAATGCATCGTGTCTCGCTGATTATGACTGTAAAGCTTTTAAGCTCTTCGGTATCGGCTGCATTGCTAGATGTTTAAAATAAAACAAACTGTAAAGTTTTGTTTAACAGCACAGCTTGATATGAACGTATAAAGTACCCTACTGTCCGCACCACATGACCACTGCAGTCCAATCACAGCTGTCTTATGGGGCCAGTTTTCCAAATCTGGGAGAAAATAAGACCCTTTTCTCTCTCTTTATCTTAATTACATTTAATCAGTCGTATGGGATAATGATACATGAATATTTGTCTTTAAAAATAAATGTCCATACAAATGGAATAAATACTAGTTCGGCTGTCACTTACATTTGAAATATGAAGAAAAAGCGTCATAATACGAACCTATTTCCAATGAAATTGTGGAAGATTGACCAGGCCACATCCACTTAATGTTATAACTGTTTATATATCTCAAATAAGCCATCATATTTGGCTTTATCAATACATATCATTTATACGTTGGATACCCACTAGTTCGGCTTTATTCGGTATTGGATTCATGAAGCATATACGTGTTTTCCAAACCCTAGCTTAAGAGTGGGTGTGAAACTTAGAAAAACTACAATCATGGCGTTCATTTGCTGTGTGCAGGCGCACTGGTTGCTCTCCTTGCGCAAGCGCACTGATAGCTAGAAATACGTAGCAAATCCTACGTAACTTTGAGCATAGTTTTTCATAGATATAATACGAAGCAGTAATGAGAATACGTTGCGGAGGATTGTCACCCATCTCCGAGTCGGCACGGATGGTTTGCTCTGAACAAGAAAGTGCTCCATTTTTCCCTCTCATTTTGCTTTCAGGTTGAATGTTTCACTGTCATATAATTCCCATCTGCACATCTACGTGATCAGCCAAATAGTGATTTCTCTAAGATTTATTTTTCTTTTGCTATGTTATTTTTGATAGGTTGCCCCGATACTATTAATTAAATGCAAGCTAGGCAGTAATATGGTAGATTAAAAAACATTATTTTTCCATTATTATAATAATAATTGCAATGAATGGTTGTCACAATATCACAGGGCACACCTGCACTTGACCCACAGCCATAAACTGCATATAAAGAGATGGGCAGAGCCTCCGTGACGTCACCCGTAGGTTTCTGAAGAGCTGAATTGAAGCTCGGTGGGCGGTTCCTACCATCACCATCTTGGCAGGGGCATGCGTGTCGTCTCGCCTGGAAAATACAAATATGGGCAAAGAGGTGGGACTGAGAGGGGGGCTGTGAGCATCATGGTGGATGATTGACATCGAGCGAACTCTGAGCTTTCTGTAGCTAAGAGCTAACCAGCTAACGGAGGTAAGCGGGCTGAAGCTAAGTCATGTTGTTAACTGGCTAAAAACTGCGGTTGTTCTACGTTCTTCTGACTTGAAGCGGCAGATTGGGTACCTGTCAATCAAAAGGACACGCCCCTAAATATGTCGAATTTCAAGATTAAATTACTTTTAAAAGGGCGAGTTAGAAAAAAAATTCACTCCCCCCCACAGTTGTCATGAAGGTAAACCTGACCTTCATACTCTGACATGTTTATTTCTGCTGTAAACATGTTTATTTCTGCTGTAAACATGTTTATTTCTGCTGTGAACATGTTTATTTCTGCTGTGAAGTTGGTCTTTTTAACATGGGAGTCTATGGGGATTTGCTCTGTTTTGCAGTCCCTAGTGGATGAAGGGGGTACTGCAGTTTTATGCACTTCCATATAGGCTTCACTTTTTTACCGCCGGTGGCTACGTCCATCTATCATCGTCCCTGATATTTCCTTATTGCCTCTGAAGGCAGCATTTGGAGACCTTTTGGTTTATGCAAACGAGGAGAGCAGGAACGATTCTGGACCAGACCTAGAAGATACCAGGACCAGCAACGGGTCTGTACCAGACTTTCTCCATATGGAAATTAAATACACCAGTTAAACTTTAAACATGTTGCAGGTTGGAGGAGCTTATTTATCTGAACACGTTTCCTGTAGATTCCAGGGAAACATTTACAGAAATAACAGATTGGATTTATTTCTGCTTCTACATATCTCCATATCTGCATAGACAACAAGGTTGTATCCGTTACATATTCAAGAACACGAACAAAGTTCTGGCTTCTTGTGGAGGATGTAACAAGCTAAAGCAAGGGGTTCAGGAATGATTTGGTCACCATAATAAATTCTATTCTAGTAAAATAAAAAATATAGTGGAAAAATGTTGAAGTATTTCCATTTATATGCAAAAAGTTTATTACAAAGACAACTCCTCTCTCACACTAATTCTGTTTAAATACGAGCTTCCTATTAATGGTCATCACTCTGTTATTATATAAATTGGCGGGAAAAACGTTGTGTAAAAAACAGCTTATAACAAAATAATTTCTGGTACCTACCAATGATTCTAAATCTAATGTTTCACTCATTTGTTTTTTCATTGTAATTTTATGAATTTTATTTTCATTATTGATTTTTTTTCTTCCAAAAAATGTAAATAAATAAATAAAATTAGCCTTTTTTATATTGACATCTGATCTGTCTCGTATGTAGCTAACACTGATGTAGTCGCCCCCTAGTGGCAGGGACCACTCATTACAGTGTTTCGGACTTCTGGACCATGGCCTGAACATGGTCCAGTGATCCGGATCAGACAGAGAACAGATGAATCTTGATCATGCACTTTAGCTTCTTGGTGCTAAAACCAAAGGAAAGACTGAAGAGTTTTCATTATTTACATGTTATAAAGTTATTTTACTGGTCTGGCCTACAGGAGATCAGGCTGCTGAATGTGGAATCTGAACTAAGATGATCTGGAGCCTCTGGTCCTGAACAGGGACCATGCGATGGACCATAAAGGAGTTAAATGTGAAACCACCTGTTTCTGAACATGAAAATCACCCATTTCCTTCCTCTAGCTGTGATATAAATAAAAACACTAAACTCTGACCAGTACCCTAACAAACCTCATCTCTCAGCAGCACATGCAACTCTGTGTTCATACAACAAGCAGTAAAGCACAGAAATCACATCTTGGAGGTTTTTATGTCCTAACTTTCCTCCTCGTGTCTCTAACATCACGCACCACCCAGGCAGCATCCATCTGCGACTCTTTCCTCGAGTTGTTCTGACTTTATCCTGGAAAGAGCCGGAATGCAGCAGAAAGCTGCCATCTTTGTTTTCATTCACAACCCGAAGCTGCAACTTCTGCAACTGAATCATAGTTTCCTGATATTTTCAAAGAGTTTCCCTCCAGTCGGATAAAACCACCCCTGCAGACTTAAACATAAATAAAAACATTTCCAGGGTCATGTTTTAAGTCCCGACCGGTTAACTTGTTTATTAGCACGCAGACACAATGCGACTATAAACGTGCTAATTCATCACATAAAAGCTGAAAAGATGCGACTTTAAAGCTCTAAACTCTGCCTGAAAACACAACATTCAGCGCAGGAAACTCAGCCAGACATTCAGAAAGAGAAAACAGAATTTAAACATCACCGAAAGTTAAAGCGAAGTCTCAGCAGAAAAGTTGTAGCAGCAGTTTCAGCTGCAGCGGTGTTGCGTCCAGAAGGGTTGGTGCAGCAAGATGGTGTCTACTTCCGCTCACCGCGCCACCACGTGACCTGCGTCGCGCTTTCAGCCCCACTGACATTAATTTTATTTTTATTACGTAGACGCCTCATTGAGCGCTGGAGAGTGAACCAGCGTCGCCGCCATATTGGATGGGTCTCCGCTGTCGAGTTTTGCTGCAGCGTCAACGTAGTTTCCCCACAAAACTCTTTTGTGGAACAACGCGTATATATTACACACTATTTTAAAAAAAAAAAACCCCAACACTTTTCTACATAATTGGTTGATAAATGATATTAACACAGTGAATAATCTCCTGAATGCAGGTGAATTGTTAGAATTATTATATATATATATATATATATATATATATATATATATATATATATATATATATATATATATATATATAAAATGTAGTGTTACTTCTGAGTGCTATATTTTATTATTAAAACTACATAAAATGAAACATCCTGGGTCTAATGTCTTGCTGTTCTGTATACAGCAAAATTTGGATTGTCTTCATTAAATCTTACTCCAAGGTTTTTGGAAAGTTAGCAGCCATTGTGTACCAGGAAATTTCCCTCAGCAGTCTAAACCTATCGCAGCATAACTAAGGGATAGTTAGATAGCTAGTGATCCCTAACTATTGGACTTATCAAAATATTTTAACTTAAAAGCACGTTGTTTTTTAATGTTTTACAGTGATCTGTATCATAACAATATCTCTGCCCTTTGTAACAAACCAAACTGTGAGGAAAAACAGGTAAAAATCCGTGGAGTTCTTGTCGTGGTTGGTCCTACACCTTACAAATAAATGCATTGGAGGCGCATGGAGACCCATCCAAGATGGCGGCGCGATGAGACGTCAGCTCGTATGATACAATGCGGCGTCTATGTATATATGATGTCTATGCTTTCAGCCCCCTCATAACCGGAACTTCATCTTTTTTTTTTTAGTTTAGCTCCTTTTTTGCTTTTTAAAAATGATTTATTTAACTATTACAAATTGTACAACAAGTCAGGGTACAAACAGACAACAATAAACAAAGTGACACTATTAGTGGTAGATAGCTGTGTGAAACGGTACATTCTGATAAAAAACAAAGAACAAAAACAAGAGGCAAAGATAAAGTAATGAAAAACAGGATAGCACAACTTACAAGGCATATTAAAACAGCAAGGACAAGTATGATTTTTTTTAGCTTTTAGGTTCTTGTGGACCAGACATTGAAGCGATTTAAAGTAACAGGTGAAGCCATTCATAAACCCAGTAAATGATGGAATGCATTTTTTCCATTTACAGATATGACTATGATATTTACCCAGTATGATTATGAGATTAACAACATCTAAATTGCTTGTGTCCAGGTTATCCATAAAGTAAATAATATCCTTATGGGTAAACAAAGGGATTGTCACAATCAGCCCTGCTTCCTCCAGCATTGCTGCTTGCCACACCCCTAATCAAGTTTACTGCACTCACCTGCCACTGCCACTTGTTCATCATCCCCATCAGTTCAGCCTGCGTATATATGCAGCATCCACCATTCACTCACTGCCAGATAGCGATAGCTCTCATGCCTGACCTTCCAGCTCTCCTATTCGATTTGCCTGCCTGTTACCGACCTGATCTGCCCCAGACTACTGCTTCTTGTCTAGCCCTTGGAACCTGCTCCTCAGTGGTGACTGGATTTCTGTTCTGGAGGACCACCAACAGTGAGTTGTGGATTTTCTGTCTTCTTGAAGATCTTGCTGCCTGCCCTGTTGGCCTAGAGGAAGGTCATTCTGCCTGGCATGTTGGGAACCAGAGTTCAACCCCATTCATAAAAAATGTTGTGAATTGTTTTAGCCTTGGAAAAACAAAAGGTACAGGGATCTACTTCAAATGTAAATCTTTAAAACAGGAAAGTATTAACAGGGTATATTGCTGAAATTATTTTAAAATGAGTTTCTTTGATTTTTGGCAGGATTGGATGTGATTTAGACTGAAAATGCCCTTTTCCTTCAAGAGCCATCAATGTTATCTTTCGTGGAGCAAGAGTTTAAGTCTCCAAAAAGCTTTTGTTTAAAGGCCAAACTAATCAATTTATGATCACATTTTCTATCTAATAGGTTGACATCACCAATTATTATTGCAGGCAGAGGAGGAGGATTCAGGTGAAAAGGCAAAGCGCTCTCAAAGAAAGCGTAATAAAGGGGCCAGAATAGCTTTACAGAATTTGTCATGCTTCTTTTTTGAAATGCTAATGTTGTGTTTGGCCATAAAGTCATTTAAACATAATATGTGACCTTTTGAGTTGAGTATTTCATGGGCAAAAATATACCCTTTTTCACACCAGTCATATCTGAAAACAGATTTTCTGTTCATGGTGATAACCCTATTGTTCCATAATAAATATTTATGTGGGGAGACGTTTTGGGTAAACAGCGTTTTTGCATACTGTAAAACCTGTTTTGTGGAAGTTTGACAACTTCATAGCAATTTTGGACACCTCAAAATCACATCGAAGGAAGGGATTAATGCCACCAATCTGAAGAGTTTGTTTGGAATGTGGTACCATACTGAGACTGAGAGATGCACTCCTTCAGCCGCTTGATTCTAAGAGCTGCTATTACAGATTCCATGGCTCTCAATCCCCCATTTTCATAGTCCTGACCCGTTGAGATTTACGTAAATAGTGAGTTTTGTTTTTCCAAATGAATTTGAAAACAGAATTAGCTGATTTTATTACTCTAGATGACATTACAGAGAATGAGACTGATAAATGAGCCTTGAAATCCCTTCAGCTTTGGACAGAAGAATGCGGCCTGAAAGGGATAAATCTCGTGTGACCCAGTGATTTAACGATTTAAGGACAGATGACAGTCTAGTAGAAATATTCATGTTTCTACTAGACTGTTTCTTTCCAGTTCCTTGATATTCTGAGGCCGAGATGCTTGATCTCACTCTTTCCTGTGATGTTGTTAAGGCTGCTTATTGTGGACAGCCAGGATTTCACATTTTTGGAGGTTTAGGGTTAGACCGGAAGCTCTAGAAAAATCTTGATTTGATCAATTACTTTAGGAATCATATGTCTATTTTTTTAACAGTAGTGCTGTGTCATCAGTAAGAGGAGAGGGACAAATCTCACAGCTCGATGAAACTTCCACCAAGTTACTTGATATCAGCCAATAATCTAATCTAGAGCGCTTGAGATAATCTGTATTGTTACTCCAGGTATTTTGTAATTTGTCAGGGTTTTTTTTTTTTTAAGCCATATGTCAACAAGATCAAGGGATTTAGAGAAATTGGAGATGAGAGGGCTGAAATGATGGGTATTTAGCTGCGCTGGAAATCTATCCTGCCATTCGTCTGGGACCACATTAAAATCACCGGCTACTATGACCTTATCTGTAAAGAATCTAAACTTACAGCCATCAATAAATATATTGAAGTTGTGCATTTATCTCTTCTTATTTGGTTATTATAACCATAGATGTTTACCAGAATATAATTACAATCAATGAGTTCAACAACAACCATAAGCCAATGCCCTTAAGTGCCACACATGTGATCAAGAATCTTGCCTTCAAGCTGATTTAAAAAAAAAAAAAAAAAAAAAAAAAAAAAAAAAAAGCAACACCTGCTGAGTGTGCAGTTCCATGCGAAAAAAGTAAGTCACTGCTGCAGCCCCACTGGGATCTCCAAAGATTAACATCACTGCTAGTTGAGTGTGTCTCTTGAAAAATAAAACAATTGATTCTTGGTTGTTCTTACAGAAAATAAAAAGTGCTTTGTGCTGTTCTTTAAGCCTCTAACGTTTAAAGAAAATGTCATCAGTATCCTGAGTAAGTGTAACTAAATTAGTGCAGGTTTAGATTTAAAGATGACCTTCAGAAAGAAATTAGAACCACCAAACACTGAACAAAAAAAACATCCTCAGGTAGTAATAAACATAAAATAATATAGTATAAATATTTGAAAAACTATTACCTGAAGATTACATCTGACAATAGTTAAGATCTTAACTTCTAAACGAGTTACTCTGTTGCATAAAGACAAAAGTGAATCATATGAAACATGAGACGTTTATAATATCAATAAGAAACTATGATCAGGATGAAAAACTGAAAATCACTTTGTCACCCGTGGACCGTCGATGAATGCGCAGCCGTCACGAACGAAGGCTTTAAGTCCCTTCTTCCTCGCTTCCTCCACCTTCAGCCAAAGTCGAGCGTGTACTTCCCTGTCTTCCTTGCATAGATCTTCCCTAAAACAAATTTTTAAGTTGGTGCAAATGCTGGCGTTCTTGGACATTTTCCATACTTGATCACGAACAGTTCTCATCCTGAACTGTATGATGATCTGTCTGGGTCTTTCGGCTCTGGTCTTCTGGCCTAACCTGTGCACAGTATCCACCGTGTTTTGGAGTTGCTGGGTTGACAAGGGAATGACTTCTGCTAAAATCTTGATCTCTTCTTCTCTTGTATTTTCACCCTTTTTAAGGAACACTGTTAAGTCGTAGTGACCACTTACGCTTATATCTTGCGTGGTCCAAGCATCGTTCGTGAAGCTCACTGTTCTTTTTGGAGCACAGTTATTTGCGTCTTCAGTTTGTTCACATCTTCAATGATTCCTTTCAAGGCAGAAGTGAACCAACCGATCATCAACCAATTCTTTTATCTTAACAACGGCATCGGTGTTCTCCTTCAGTTGCCATTCAAAGGCTTGGCTGCAGTTGCCTTGGATATCAAATTTTTGAGAAAGGCTACGAATGACATTGAGGAGCATTATGTTGGCGACTTCATGTTCTGGTTCAGAGGTCTTGGATTTCTTTGATTTTGGGCTTTTGAGTGGGGTATATTGTCTATCCAGTAATAGGTTATTCTGCTGGTTCAGACAGTCGTCTTCAATAGCTTGTTGTTCCATCCATTCAGTATCCTCAGCGTCACAAGCTTGCTGTAAGACGGCTAGCAAGGAGCCATGGTCGACGTTAGCTCCTGCCATGATTGGCAAAGTTAAGAAAGGTAATTCTGCAAAAGTCAACAAACTTGCTGGTAGTGATTTAACGATTTTAAGGACAGATGACAGTCTAATAGAAATATTCATGTTTTCTCTTTCTTTCCAGTTCCTTGATATTCTAAGGCCGAGATGTTTGATCTCACTCTTTCCTGCGATGTTGTTAAGGCAAAAGTCAAGTAGAGGAAGAACAGATCTTGCACAAGAGTCTTCTTTCGTTTATTTCTTTAAGTCTTTTTGGTTTCAGAATACTTGTATATAAATTTATGAAGGTTTGTAACAGTCTTTTCCTAGAGCCTGCACAAAGTTCGTCAGCTCACTCCGGCACACTTCCAAGTATGCAGACTTCATAGGCAACAAAGTGTTCTATGTCGTCTGCATACAGCTGACTGGGCTCCTCCCAGTCCGCCCTTCGTTTGGCTCCAGATTAGCTTAAAACGAAGAATACAAGAGATGTATCCTAAGCGCCCTCTCCTATCCCAGAATTCATTGTGTTCCTGATAGAAAAGAATGAGCACCGGTGTAGGTACCACAACAGCCAGACTGTTTACTTATTTATTATGTATATTATTGAACCCTCGCAGGA
The DNA here is from genome assembly GCF_933228915.1 of Telmatherina bonti. Taxonomy (NCBI): domain Eukaryota; kingdom Metazoa; phylum Chordata; class Actinopteri; order Atheriniformes; family Telmatherinidae; genus Telmatherina; species Telmatherina bonti. Next base: position 2,315,616 of record NC_136611.1, on the reverse strand, counting down.
GATGTAACTGCAAAACAATTCCCTCTCGAGTTCCTCTCTCTGCTCTTTTCTTTGACCAGTGAGACTCCGGTCGAGGGGTTTCTCTTTTAATATTTTTTATAACCAGTGAGAATCTGGATATGAGGTTCGAACTCTCTAGAACTATCCCTAAGACTAGTTCTTTGAATTCTTTTTAATATCCAATAAGAAACTGTTGCTGACGTTAGTTTCCCACCAGTTATTTTATATGATATTACCAGACCCTAATAAGAAACTGTTACTGAGGCTAATTTCTTACGAGTTATTTTCATAAAACCCTTCAGAGAATATTGCCGGAGCCTATCTCTTACTCGTTAGGGGGTGGGGGGGCAGACTCTCACCCTGACCCCCCAGGGATAGTCTCTCACACTGATCCCCTACAAAAAGGTCCCAACTATTAGCCTAACTAAACAGTTCTTTGTACCCTCCGAGCTTAGTCTAGTTTTTCGCTGCCAGGGGTCGGAAGGTTATAAGAACAGCATAATAGTTGAAGACCTTATGCCTCTGCTGGCGTCTGGGTAAAGGGGCTTACCTGAAGAGTTTGAGGACTCCTTCCTGCTTTCTTGTCCTTAAACTGGAAGAATGAAGAAGCTAACTTTTTGTTGGGAGGTTAAGGATATATCTTAACTCTTACCCCTTTTATTGAAGTTTTTCAGGTTATAACAATGAGATTAATACAAAGAATAATAAAGAAAATTCCCCTTTGGGTTTAACCCATACTAAATTTTGTTCAATTTATCTGTAAGGAAATATCTTCCTCATTCAGAGAAAAATGCTAAAATGTTATATTTCTTTATTCAGAATAGTGTCCATAGAGTCACAAACCCAGTGTAGGATATGTCTCAGATGAGAATATTTTTTTTGTTAGTCTATTCTTCCTTTTAAGGAAAAACTGTTTTCTCTTTTCAGAAAAAAATATTTATCCTCACGAAGGGCTAAAATTCCCAAAAGTTTTTTTTTTTCTTTTTTCCCTATATGCTATCTTCCTCTACAAGAGAGAATAATTTTCATTTTCAGAAAAAAATCTCCTTTTGGCAGGGCTGAATCCCAAAAGGGTTTCTTCTATAAAATTCTAAACTTCCTCTTCAAGAAAGACAATCCCTCTTTTTGAAGAATTCTGTTTCTTGGCAGGTCTAAATCTCAAAAAAAAATTTCATTTTTTTTTTCAATATTATTATATCTTCCTTTTCAGAAAAAAATGCTCTTTCTCTCCAGAAAGAACCACCTTTTCTGCAGGACTAAATCCCAAGAGTATTTTTTTGCTAAAATCCTATCTACCTTTTCAGAAAGACCACTCTTTCCGTCCGAAAAGAACTATCTTTCCTGCAGGGCTAAAATCTCCAAAGAGTTACGGATCCCACACAATAAGTTCTCCACGGTCGTTTCCAATTCGGTCCAATTTCTTCAAAGTGATGCGTTGGGGCCGCAGCAGAGCTGCAAAAGCCCCGTCTTCCGGCTGCAGCGAAGCTGCAAAGCCTTCTTCTTCGGTTCTTTGTCTAGTATTCTGATAATAAAAAATCTAAACTCCACCTTCTAGTAACATACATCCCGGTTATGAGAGATCCTGTAATATGATTTGATTTCACACAAAAAACTCCACCTTCCGGGGACGATACGTTTTTCAGATAGAGCGGAAGAGAGAGAGTCACACAAAGAAACTTTTTTTAATGAGCTAAGACATCTTCTGGACCGGGTGATGCAGAGTTGCCCAGCGACCAAGTTCCTGCGATAAGATAAGCGTCTTCCTTCCTCGCCTTCTTCAGGCCACAGCTGAGAAGTTAGGAGAGTTCCTGCCAGGTGTCCGACGTTACGAAATTCATAGTCTTTGTTCAGAACAATGGGAATCTGTTTCAGCCTGAGAGAGAGTCCCTGTTATGGTGTTAGGCATTTGAAACTTCATAAAACATGTCAAGTCTCGATGTAGCTTCTTATCTTAAAGTAAGAGTGCTGCAGAGGGGAGGGGTGGATAGGGATGAATTCTCACCTACTAACTCTTTAAACACACCGTCTATTATATTACTCTATAATCCTTTATATGGTAAATATACTTTCACAAAAATGACTACTACTAAAAACTAAAGATTTATAAAAGTTTACTACAGTTAATTAAACTATTGTATTACAAACAGCATATAACATCTCCATGTTATCCTCTCCACTCTGCCATCCAAGGTCATCTACTAAGGGAACTTTCTTTCGCCTCCTCCCACAGCTGCGTACAGGGCCTGTGTTGGAGAGAGGGAGGGGGGTCCCGCTCTCACCACTGCTCCACAATCTAAAAACATGAATTTATAAAGTTATAAAAGTTACTAAACAGGGTTATAATAAAACTAATCAACTACTGCGTTACAAACAAAATACATAGTATTAAAGCTTGTGATAATCATGTAAAAATATGTGAATCTGCAGTGAATATATGATTTCTGAGTAGCTTTTCTAGGATCAGAAGGTCAGAGGGGAAGCTCCTGACACAATCTCCTGGTCGGCCTTTCAACAATATACACATACATATTTGTGTCCAATAACCACTAATGAATTTCATTCCAGTCGTCCTCACATGTCTTCGTCCCCTTTCATTAAAGAAAAGGCTGAATTTATTCCAGTCACTCAGATAACTGGAGACTGGAACAAGGAACAATAATTAAACATGGGCTAAATTATAATCCAGTGATATAAGACACTGTTTTGTCATTTAATTCAGTTGAAGAAAAAAACACACAAATCACTCCAGGACAAATTAGAGCATTTTTCTGTTGAACAGTGGGACAAAATACCCGTCAACAGGTGCAGAAGTCTGACTGAGAGGAACAGAAAACACCTGACTGGAGTGGAAACAATGGATTTTAAAAAATATTAATTTAAAATATTTCTATTGAACCAGACTTAGAAAATAATTTCATGGTTTTCAAAAAAACTTTTATTGATTATGACTTTAGTCCGTTTCATCTTATTTCCCAGGCAGCTGTTTCCTCCTTCAATGGGAGGGTATGAACACATATGAGGACGACTGTATATGTGTCTAACAAGGATTATTTTCCACTGAAGTTAACGTCAGATTGACAGGATGAGCTGTCAGCCAGAGGAGAGCTTGTCTAAACCGCCTCATGTTGGTCAGTTACACACAAAGGAGAATTAAAATAAATCAGTTAAATTACTGGCACCATTTTCTGTCATTTAAAAACTATTTTTGTGTCTTTTTGTGGAAGAATGGGATCAATAAGTAGATAAACTTGGCATATGTAGTTGCTAGGCAACGGAGGACTGGAGCACTACGGGTAATTCTCGTCCACTAGAGAGGCCGTCTCATTTTACTGGCAGGAAGGCACTTCGGTGTGTGCAGACCATGTAGAACACTTCGTAGCATACGCAGTTTGCGCACTTGGAAGTGTTCAGACCCTGAATTGAGAACACCCGATGATGTCACGAAAACAGTGGAGATGTGGTGTGGACCCAATTGCAGAGATGAGGGAGGCCGGTATGCAGAACTCAGAACTATTTATTTTCCTCAGAGGAACCCAGGGAACTCAGAACAGACAAACTGAACTGAGGTACAAAATGATCCAGCAAACAATGAGTGAACATGAGTGGTATAAATACACAGGAAAAACCGAACGAGAAACAGGTGAAACAAATGAACTAAATGAACCCAGGTGAACCAAATCAATGAACAGGAAATCTAAGAAGCTAACCAAGAACCAAGACAGGAAAAACTACAAAATAAAACAGGAAGCCTAAAAACAAAGCACAGAAAAACCCAAATCATGACAGATGAGTGTTGTATGATGGTCAAATAAAACTTCTGAAGTGTTGTGTGCCTGCATCCATTTCAGTTCAGCTTTATTTATACAACGAAGATTCTCAAAGTTGACAATGTCGTCTCGAAGCACTTTTACTCAAATTTAATAGATGATTTTCGTAATTTATTTTTATGTCATTAGCGCATGTTTATAACAACCCAAGAATGTCAGAAAGCCTGGATGTCCATGTACATGTCCACAGAGTTGTATGGTGTGATTAGTTCCAAAAGGGGCACGCATGGGGATGGTGGACCTTTGGTCTGGTGGAAGAAGATCACATAGAAAACCCAGGAGGGTGTACCCTACACCAACACCTTGGGGGCTCCAAGACGTATCTGGGGAAGTCTGGGTTTCCCTGCTAAGGGTGTTGCCCCCACATGACCCCATCCCAGATAAGCGAAGGACAGTATTGGACAGTATTCGTAATATACCATTACAAAAATAAAGAAGTAGTCAGTGTTTGTGTAAACAAATGTCATAATCAGAATACGTTTTCTAGGATTCATGTAGAACGTCTGACTGGATCATGATCCAGTGGAAGAAATGATCCCCATGACACCAAAACTTGTGTTTAAAAGTGAAGAAATTTATTGTCATACAATCAGCTGGAGCTGAATGTTCATGTAAAGATAAACTGAACATATAAAGAACACCTAACAAACTAACAACTGAAGGCATCTATAATGAGTCCAAACTGTACAAAGAAACAAAAATGAACATTTCATTCTGGGTATCGTTGCGTGTCCACCATCTTAATAGAACACGTAGATGCTGTGATTTGCTCCGACATAAAACTGGTTATATTTAGCACTTGGAGTACACATCCATTCTAACAATAACATGACATAACAAACGCTGCGTTAGTTTCTAGCAGTTCTGAGCCATAAAATGTCCTGCAGACGGAGAAACCAGCATGCGCAGACAGTTTCAGGTAAGAGGAGAGAAGACAGGAACGGAGCTGGTAAATGATGTTTCAGGAACGTTTAGACATCAGGAACCGGAACAACGGATCACAGGATCATACATTTCTCCTTGTACTCCTTTTTCAGTTTATTTATTTCTTCTTCGTGCTTTTTCTTTATTGTCTCCATCTCCTCTTTCAGACTCTTTTCTTTGTGACTTGACAGGTTTTGGAACAGTTCACTTTCTTTCTTATAGATCTCTTCTGTCTTTTCCAGTTGTGCCTCATGTCTTTGCTTTGCTTCCTGTAGTTCCTCCATGTGTTTCTCCACCAGAGCTGTAAAATCTTTGGTGTATTTCAGTCTGAACTCGTTGAATTCTTCAGCGTGTTTTCTGGCATCGTCCTCATATTTCTTCTTCATGTCCTCCAGTTTTCTCTTATATCGTTCCTCCAGCTGTTTCCGCTCTTCCTCCTCTTGTTCTCGTCTCAGACGGTCTTCTTCTCTTCTTTGGTTTTCATATTTTGTTCTTTCCTGTTCGTATGATTCCTGAAGCTTTCGAAGTTTTTCCTGCTCCTCCTTTTGTCTCTGTTCTTCTTCTCGATATCGTTTATCCCGTGACTGTCTTTGGTCGTCTTCCCATTTCTCTCGCTGTTTTCTCATCTCTTCTCTGTTCTGCTCTAATGTTCCTCTCAGTTTTTCCTCCCACTCCTGACGTTCAGCTTCGTATTTCTGTTTCCTATCTCTGTCTTCTTCTTCTCTCTTCTCCTGTTCTCTCTTTCTCTCACAACGTTCATTTTCTATTCTTTCTTTCATTTCTTCCAGTAGTTTCTCTCTCTGTCTCCGCTCCTTCTTACTTTGTGTTCTCTCTTTTTCTAATCTTTTCATCAGGGTTTCCATTTCTTCCTCATGCTTTCTTTTAAGTTCCTCCTCCCTCCTCTTCCTTCTCCTTCAGGATCTTCTCCACTTCCTTCTGAATGGCGGCCTCGGCCTCTTGGAACATCTCGGTCGTGTAGCAGCTTCCAGCATTTTTCTCCTGCATTTTTCTGCACTTTGTCATCAGTTCTCTGACTTGAGAGCGATCAGTCTGATCGTTGTTGTTGAAGACCTGATAACGTCCTCCAACATCTGCTATCAGCTTCTTCACAAAGTCTTCAGACTCTTCTATGAAATTCTCAATTGTCCGCTTTTTAAGATCATCTCCTCTGGTAAATATGATGATGATGTAATCTTCAGAATTTTTACCAAAGTATTTCTTGATGATCTCCACCGAGTTTTGTTCTTCTTCAGTAAATCGACCGATCTGCAGGACCAGCAGGATCACATGAGGTCCAGGAGACAACATGCTGATGCAGTTCACCAGCTCCTCCTGAACAACTTTGTTGGACAGAGACGTGTCAAACAAGCCAGGAGTGTCGACAACAACAACAGGACGACCATCAAACTCTCCTGCTGCTTTCTTACAAAACTTCGTCACTGACTTTCCGCTGGCTTTAGATGTAAAATCTTCTTTACCTAAAATGGTGTTTCCAGTTGCGCTCTTCCCGCTGCCAGTCCGTCCAACCAGCACCATCCTGAGGCAATCATTGCTCTGATTTTTCTCCCCGGTTCCCATCTCATTCCTCTGTTTCACACCTTCCAGTTCAGTTTTTAGTCTTGTGACCATCTCCATCTGCGCCCTGGTGAATGTGTCCTTACTGAAACCTTCCGCTTTCTCAGCTCTGATCTTTTCTACTGATTGCAACACCTCCGTAACCTGCCACGGATCTTTGACGTTAAGAACGACAGATCTTCCTCCACAGCGCTGACGGAGCTCCTGGATGTCTCTGGACTCTCTGATGAAGTTATCAACATCTGGAGCTGCAGGATCCAACTCCACAGTGAGAAGAAGCATGAGGAAGTCATTGACTGGAGAGCTGAATGTGTTCTGGATGGTCTGTAACTCCATCTTGTCTTCATCAGTGATGGGACCCACAGGTAAGACCAAGATGAAGGCGTGGACCCCTTCAGGATCACAGAGGGAGACACACCTGAATGATTCCTCCATCACTGCCTCCAGAGGTTTTCCATTCAAGGCCGGCATCTCCACCAGGGAAAGCCAACGTCCACACACCTCCCCCTGATGTTTAACACACTCTGATGAGCTGGAGACTGAACGAGGCTCCGTCTGACCAAAGATGGCCTTGACAACTGAAGTCTTTCCTGCTCCTCTCCTCCCGAACACAACCAGGTTTAATGCTGGTTTCTTCTGCTTTTCCTGCAGGGAGAGTGTAATATGTTCACCTGCTGTTTCTTCAATCTTCTCCATCAGTGATTCACGATCATCTGCAGACATGTTGAAGCATCTTCCTCCACAGTCCTGAAGGAGCATGTTAACAGGAACTTTCATTTCCTCCTCATGCGTAATGATGACCATCGAATATTTAAAGACGTTTTCTCCAAACAAACTCAGGATGAACTTCAGTGATTTTCTGTCATTTTCAGTGAAATCTGAAGGCTTCACTAACAGCAGCATGACGTTTGGTCCAGGAGGACAGAGACTCTCATATTCCTTCACTTCTCTTCTTTTATCTTCCACAGGCAGATGGAACAGATCAGGAGTTTTTACTACAGTCACTGGTTTCCCTTTCCACTCGCCACAGCAGGACACACCGTGTCTGCCTGGAAACATTTTCTGGTGAAAACTTTGTCTTCCACTGATCAAGTTTCCAAGTTTGGTCTTCTTGTCCTCACTTTTTCCCAACAGCACAACTCTGAAGGAAGATACTGAAACACAGAGAAATGATTTTATGAAACAGTTATTGACACATTAAATCAATTAAATGTTTAATTTTACTCTTCCGGGACCTTTACATGCTAAATGATTTGCCTGTTTGAGGGTCTGAACATGCCCTCCAAACAGTCGGGCAAAATTGAGGGACAGCGTCATATTTTCACAGCCCTGCCAATGCATGTCATTAATCTTTATGAAAACTGATATGCCAGGATGAAGAAGAAATACTCTTGGAGCAACAACCTCAAACCAACAGGAAGTCAGCCATCTTGTATTAAAGTTGTAATTTTAGCATTTTACTGACATCACATCTGATCAAACTGGTCAGGATGCTCAGGAGACATGTGATTAAATTTATCAAACTTTCTCTCAGGACAAGGCATGTAGGAGGGGTGAGGACTCAAAGTTTGAGGTTTCCTCATGAAAAACAAAACAGTTCTACACTATTCTCTTCCAATTTATCAGACACTTTCATCCAAAGCGACTTCCATCCAAGAGTGAAAACAACACAAGGAACAAATCAAACATTAGAATTTCAAATGTCATACATGACATGATACTAGTCGCATCCTGAACACTTGTGTATGTCAATCAGTGGATTATAGATTAGCTCCGCCCCCTACAGATAGGACAGCATATACAGTTCCTTGACCTTTCGGATGCAACCAGGTCTACATTTGAGCAGAAAACATGCTATGAAGAAATCTGGTGAAAACTGTCACTGTACAATGTGGGGTGTGACCATGGTGGCATAGCAAACTTCCATATGACACTGTGGCATCATAACTCAATAAAATTCACTTAAATTTAATTCAATCCCCATCAAACTTAGTAATTAATAAGCCCTGCCCACCTACAACAGTAAGTGACCCATCGACATGAACTCCTTCACATGTAAAACCTTCCCATGATGCTGCAGAACAAAACTCCTTCACATAACCAATATTGTTCTGATGTCCTGAAACAGGAAGTTTCCGTAACTGACTCGTTGCATCGTTGATCTCCACCAAACACAGCAGATGGATGACATTAAAGGACAGAACTGCATCAAATTCATAGGGTTCACGTTTTGAAGAGGATTGGAGTAGACGCAGTTTTGAAGGGCTTAGATAACTTTTTCATCTTTAAAACTCCTTGCCCATTCAAATCCATCATGAAAGTCTGATAGAAAGAGACAGATTTAATAATCCCTCATGCCAACATCAAAATGGATAGTAAAGGTACAAAAACCACCAAAAATTACTCTCTACTCTCTTACAATGGAAGCCATTTTTGGCCTACTTCAAGAACACCGTGGAGTGCTGGCTACTGACTTTAAAGCTTCCCTTAGCTCACAGGAAGCAAAGTTCAACCAGATTCAAGCCATTGCTCCAGATCATGGTCAATGTCTTCCAACTGTTGAACTGGTGTCTGATAACCTGAGTCAGTGGATTAGCGACTTGGAAAATGGGTGTTCTGACTTAAAGGAGACCAATAGCAAGCTAACGGCTAAAGTCTGGAGGGACGGCTTTGATGGCAGAACCTGTGACAGAAGCCAGCGAGACTGGCCATCCTTCTGAGTTTATCACCACTGTAATGATCTTGGCCTTCCAGGATTAAAAGACATTCCAACTGTATTAAACAATAGTTCCCATCTCTCTCTCTCTGCAGTAAGACTGGTTCACACAGGATGAGAAGGGTGACCATTTGACCCAAAGGAGGACGACACTCAGAGATTTACACTCTCCCTCCTCTCTACAAAATGCAGCTGCATCAACAAAGGGAGATTTTCTAAGTGGAACATCTAACGCAATTTATAATTGCAGGTTGGGGGGATGCCGAGAGTTGCATCTGACCAAACGCTGGTTTTTGTCAAAAATGACACCTTTCATCAAAGTACCAGACTTCATGGCGCCAGAACGCCTCCTCCCCTGACTGAGGGGGAACTGGAAAAGAGCTTCAAACTTCTTCCCCAATTAAAGGAAACTTTAGATGTTTAACTTCATTGATCTTATTTTACAAGTTTGTCTCACCAATTTAACTTAGTCTAAATGACTTTGGTTAATTGTTTTTGATTGAATTTCTTCTTTTTCATTATTTTATCTTGATACGTGATTTAATTCTTTGAACTGATCACACACCAATAATAATCATGAACACTATTAAATAATCTTGATGATGTTTTCCAAGCAGCCTGACTTCCTCAGCTTCTCTTTCTTTTTAGCTTCTCCCTTTTTGTTCACTCCTCTTTTTCAGTTTTTCTTTTAGTTCTTTGTCTGCTTCCCTCTGTTTTCGCGCTCCCTATTTTTCTTTCTTTCTTAGTTTTTATTTTGTTATAAGCCTTTTACCTCTCCGTTCTTCCAAACGGGAGAAAGTACAACAAGTGTTTATTTGTAACCAGTCATTTTTCCCGAGATCAGTAATTAACTAGAACCATAGCTCCAACTTTTTCCACTGCGTCTTTACACGTAAAATCTGGAACTATCTATTTTTGGGACAATCTGGTAAATCATTACGCCGCTCTGGAACTCCGCTGAGCGGTCCCAGAAGCCCAGAGTAGCTTCATAGACCTACTCTTCCTGACGTTCCAAGGATCCAGTTCCCTGGAAACGTGCCGAATAGGGAACCAACCACCCGCTTCGACCCCAAACTCCGGAGATCCGCGTCCAAGTAGGATCTGATAGCACTCATGCAGACATATCCATTATACCATTCCATTGATAACCTCTGTTTAACTGTTTGGTTTCTCCTACTGTGTTTATCATTATTGTCCATAAATATGTAATCAATTCATCCGTTCTTGTCATAATTTCTAAATGCACAATTTCTGGTTTGCTTGTTCTTAGAATTTACTCCTTTAAATTGAGACTGTGTCTATTGAATTGAGTTTATTTCAGGTTGTCTCATCCTCCTGAATCTTAGGTTAATTAAAAATGATGAGTGGTGCTCCGAGGTAATTCGATAATAAATTAATAATTAGTAGAGGCATATTTATGCTACACCACGCTTTTACATGATGTCTTTGGCTCCGGGGTGTTTCCATCACCGCCGGAAATGCTCCTGTTTCCTCCCTCTCCTCCCACTTTGGCCTTTGACTTTGTCCTGTCTGACTCTGAGCCTCTTTTTACATCCCTTTACTTCCACTCAAATTTACATCATGGATTTGATCGGCTGGTCTCTCAACGCAATTGATCAAATTTTCTCAACCCAAAGATCGGGCAGAAGGGCATGTCCAGGGGGAACGCTTCTGGCTGGACACGTTCAGGACTCATGGGCCAGGTGGAGACCGATGTGTCTGGCAGTTCTGTCCTCCGAGGACGTCGAGGACGTTTACATCTTTGGATTATTGGTGATCGGGATTCTGCTGATTGGCTCTGGTGGAGTTCTGATCTACCTGAAGACCCGTGAGATTCTGGCAACAACTGGCAGGCTGCCTAAATTCTGCAACAGTATGGCCCGAGCTTGCAGCGCACAGACTCTTGCGCTGACCAGACTCGACCGTAAGCAGGATACCAGTCTGGTCCATACTGGTCGTTTGGCTGAGGTCCCGGAGCTGGTCCGCAGAATCAGCAACAACATGGAGAAGATGTCTGCTAGAATCGGTGGAAATTGACCCCCGATTCGGCTGTCTGGAGCTGCCTGCCTGAGATCAGCTATGGACTCAATGCCGAGGGCAAATTGTTTTACTTGTCTGGAACCCAAACAACAATCATATCTGGATTCGGCTCTGGATGCCATTTTGCCTAATGTATCTCTGTTCTTATCTTGTAAGGCAGCGTTGGTGGCTAACTAGCTGCATGGCCTAAGCTTAAGCTTGGTTCTGTATTACTCTTTTGTCCTTAATGTTACATGTCTGCATGTCTGACCTTGGACGAGCTGGCTTGAACTCTGAATTTCCCCTTGGGGATGAATAAAGTATCTTTGATTTGATTGATCTTCGGCCGAGACTTCAATTGATGCTTTGACATTGTGCTGGATCGGTCCTCTTCTAAACCTGGCATCAGGAACAAATCAGCCTCCATGATTCAGTCCTTTTTTATCTGATTATGGGATCTCAGATCTGTGGTGCTGTCTCTATCCACAGCAAACGGAATACTCATGTTCACCCCATCTCCATCTCCATCTTCATCTTCTGCCGCTTACTCGGGGTCGGCTTCCGGTGGCAGCCGAAGGAGGGAAACCCAGACTTCCCTCTCCCCAGCCACATTTGCCAACTCTTGGGGGATCCCAAGTCGTTCCCAGGCCAGCCGAGAGATATAATCCCTCCAGCGTGTCCTGGGTCTTCCCCGGGGTCTCCTCCCAGAGGGACGTGCCTGGAACACCTCACCAGGGAGGTCCAGGAGGCATCCTGACCAGATGCCCGAGCCACCTCAACTGGTTCCTTTCGATGCGGAGGAGCAACGGCTCTACTCTGAGCCCCTCCCGGATGACCGAGCTCCTCACCCTACTCATTTCAGCCGCCTGTATACGAGATCTCGTTCTTTCAGTCACGACCCACAGCTCATGACCATAGGTGAGGGTAGGAACATAGATCGACTGGTAAATGGAGAGCTTCGCCTTCTGGCTCAGCTCCTTCTTCACCATGACAGACCTGTAGAGTCCACATTACTGCAGACGCCGCACCGATCCGTCTGTCGATCTCGCGCTCCATCCTTCAACAAGACCCCGAGATATTTAAACTCCTCCACTAGAGGCAGGACCTGACTCCCGACCCGGAGAGGGCAATCCACCCTATTCCGGCTGAGGACCATGGTCTCAGATTTGGAGGTGCTGATTCTCATCCCAGCCGAATCACACTCGGCCGCAAATCTCTCAAGTGAAGGCTGGAGATCACGACCAGATGAAGCCAAAAGGACCACGTCATCTGCAAAAAGCAGGGACCCAATCCTGAGGCCACCAAGCCGAATCCCCTCAACACCTCGAGTCCAACCCTCATCGGAAACAAGTCCGACTTGCTACTGGCAATGCTCTGACACCTATCGTACAGGGACCGGATAGCTCGTACAAGGGGTCCCGGTACCCCATATTCCCGGAGTACCCCCCACGGGAGCCCCCGGGTGACGTGGTCGAATGCCTTCTCCAGGTCCACAAAGCACATGTAGACTGGTTGGGCAAACTCCCATGCCCCCTCCAGGACCCCAAAGAGGCTATCGAGATGGTCCACTTTCCACGACCAGGACGAAAACCACACTGCTCCTCCTCAATTCAAGATTCGACTATCCGGCGGACCCTCCTCTCCAGGACCCCTGAATAGACCTTACCAGGAAGGCTGAGGAGTGTGATTCCCCTGTAATTGGAACACACCCTCTGGTTCCCCTTCTTAAAAAGGGGGACTACCACCCCAGTCTGCCAGTCCAGAGGCACTGTCCCCGATGTCCATGTGATGCTGCAGAGGCGCGTGTCAGCCAGGACATTCCCACAGCATCCAGAGCCTTCAGGAACTCCGGGCGGATCTCATCCACCCCCGGGGCCTTGCTGGCATGGAGCTTTTTAATCACCTCAGCAACTTCAGCCCCAGATAGGAGAGTTCATTCCTGAGCTTACTTATCAGGAAGAGTTGTTGGTAGGATTGAGGAGGTCTTCTCAGTATTCCCTTCACCAACCCACAACGTCCCGAGTTGAGCTACCCATCTCCACTGTACACAGTGTTGATGGAGCACTGCTTCCCGCTCCTGAGGTTGGACCTGAATTGCCTTGAAGTAATCTGGAAGTCTTTCTCCATGACCTCGCCGAACTCCTCCCATGCCCGAGTTTTTGCCTTGGCGACAGCCGAAGCCGCATGCCGCATAGCCTGTCGGTACCCATCAGCTGCCTCCAGAGTCCCAAAGGCCAAGAAGGCCCGATAGGACTCCTCCTTCAGCTTGACGGCATCCCTCACTGCTGGTGTCCACCAATGAGTTCTGGGGTTACCGCCATGACAGGCACCAACGACCTTAAGGCCCCAGCTTGGGCTGGCTGCCTCAACAATAGAGGCACGGAACACAGTCCATTTGGACTCAATGTCCTCCGTCTCACTCAGGACACGTTTGAAGCTCTGCTGAAGGTGGGAGTTGAAGCTCGCTCTGATGGGGCACACATTCCCAGCAGACCACGTTTGGGCTTGCCAGATCTGACCGGCTTCCTCCCCCACCCTCTGAGCCAACTCACCACCAGGTGGTGATCAGTTCACAGCTCCGCCCCCCTCTTCACCTGAGTGTCCAAGACATGTGGCCGCAAGTCAGATGATACAAATACAAAATCGATCATCAAACTGCGGCCCAGGGATCCTGATGCCAGGTGTACATATGGACACTGTTATGTTGGAACATGGTGTTCGTTATAGACAGTCCATGACGAGCACAGAAGTCCAATAACAAAACACCATTTGGGTTCAGAGGGGGGGGGCATGCCTCCCAATCACTCCCCTCCAGGTCTCACTGTCATTGCCCACGTGAGCATTGAAGTCCCCTAGCAGAACAATGGAGTCCCCAGAAGGAGCACCCTCCAGCACTCCCTCCAAGGACTCCAGAAAGGGTGGGTACTCTGAACTGCTGTTCAGTGCATAAGCACAGACAACAGTCAGGACCCGTCCCCCCACCCGGAGGCGGAGGGAAACTACCCTTTCATCCACCGGGGTAAACCCCAATGTACAGGTACCAAGCCGGGGGCTGATGAGAATGCCCACACCCACTCAGCGCCTCTCACCATGAGCAACTCCAGAGTGGAAGACGTTCCAGCCCCTCTCAAGCGTACTGGTTCCAGAGCCCAAGCCATACGTCGAGGTGAGTCCAACTATATCTAGCCGGAGCCGCTCAACCTCGTGCACAAGCTCAGGCTCTTTCCCCACCAGAGAGGTGACATTCCACATCCCTAGAGCCAGTTTCTGCAGCCGGGGATCGGTACGCCAGAGTCCCCGCCCCTTGCAGCTGCCCAGTTCACACTGCACCCGACCCCTACGGCTCCTCCCGCAGATGGTGAGCCCACGGGAGGTGGGGCCCATGTAACCCTTTCGAGCTGAGCCCGACCGGGCCCAATGGGTAAAGGCCCGGCCACCAGATATTCGCTCTCATACCCCACCCCCAGGCCTGGCTCCAGAGGGTGGTCCCAGTAACCTGTGTCCGGGCAAGGGAACATTTATGCCCATGGTTGGATCATCATAGGGGTTGATGAGCCGTGCTTTGTCTGGTCCCTCCCCATGACACCTGTTTTGCCATGGGTGACCCTACCAGGGGCATAAAGCCCCCGACAACATAGCTACTAGGGTCTTGGGGACACACAAACCCCTCCACCATGATAAGGTGACGGCTCAGGAACAGGCGGTGCCGAAACCCAGGTTTCAGAGTCCTTTTTACCTCATGTCCATCATTCTTTTTCAAGCACCCTTTGTGTGCTCATGTACGTATGAGCCCGTCGTAATATCAGACCATGCATCCATTACATCACAAATAGGTCTTTTAAAATTTTCCTCCACATTGGTGCTTCAATAAAACTTTACTATAAGACTTAGACTTTATTCGATCTCGCAGTGGAGAAATTCACTTGTTACAGCAGCTTTTGATATGGGATAAAGTGCATGTTGTGGCAGAAGGGGAAACATGCATCACAGCAAAAATGTCAACATGTTTCCACATGTTGACATTTTTGGTGCATCATTGGAAAGGTACCATGACTGTACAAATGAGTTGTGCAGTCTGACAGCAATGGGGATGAAGGACCTGCGGTAGCGCTCTGTCCTACACTGAGGATGTCTCAGACTGACACTGAAGGAGCTGCTCAGTCCCTCCATGGCCTGCTGCAGTGGGTGAGAGGTGGTGCCCATGATGGAAGAGAATCTGGCCATCATCATCCTCTCACACACCTCCTCCACAGAGTCCAGAGGGCAGCCCAGGACAGAGCTGGCCTTTCTAACCAGCTTCTTCAGTGTCCTCTTATCCTGGTCAGTGCTGCTCACCTCCCAGCAGTGTAGAGGACAGCAGAGGTACCACACAGTGATAAAAATGTCCTTTACATCGACCTGCATACTCCAAAGGACCTAAGCCTCCTCAGAATGTGGAGGCGTCTCTGGCCCTTCTTGTATATGAAGAAAGCATACAGAAAAGAGACACAAGACTTAGCAACCCAGATTAAAACCATCGATCAGTTGTATGTTCAGTCTGCATATCCAGAACCTCTCCAATGAAAACAAGAATCGCAAACCAAATTTGATCTCCTCTTGACTTATCCAGTTGAACAGCAACTCCTTAAGACTAAAAATGACTTTTACTCACATGCAGACAAACCTAGTAAGATGTTGGGCAATTTCTTGAGGGAATCCAAGGCAAAACAGCTGATTTAAAAGATTCATAAAACTGATGGTAATATGACATGAAATCTTACCGATATAAATTATACATTTAGAGATTACTTCAACAACCTTTATTCTTCAGAGTTTCAGAATGACAAAAGACATATGGAGAGTTTCCTGGACAATCTACATTCTGGGGCTTACTCCCGAACAGAAGCCGACTCGATGAGCCAACGCAGATAGAGATAGCCAAAGCTGTCAGATCTTTACAGTCAGTTTTTAAGACAATTTATTCCCTGCCTATACCCCTAGAGAAAAGGCCATGGAAGGAATACTTCGAAGACTTCCTCAATCCCACCAACACGTCTTCCAATGAGGAAGCAGAGCAGGGGGACTCAGGGGTGGACTCTCCTATCTCTGGGGCTGAAGTCGCTGAGGTGGTCAAAAAGCTCCTTGGCTGCAAGGCCCCGGGGGTGGATGAGATCCGCCCGGAGTTCCTTAAGGCTCTGGATGCTGTGGGGCTGTCTTGGCTGACACGCCTCTGCAGCATCGCGTGGACATCGGGGGCAGTACCGCTCGACTGGCAGACTGGGGTGGTGGTCCCCCTTTTTAAGAAGGGGGACCGGAGAGTGTGTTCCAATTACAGGGGAATCACACTCCTCAGCCTCCCTGGTAAGGTCTATTCAGGGGTCCTGGAGAGGAGGGTCCGCCGGATAGTCGAATCTTGAATTGAGGAGGAGCACGGTACATATCATATAGATATATTGTGATTGTTAAACATACTGCTTTTATTGTGAAGCAAGTAGAAGTCACTGGGCAAGCCCGTGTACGACTTCTAAATTTTCTTTAAGTATTAGGTGCACAGCGTTCTCGGGTGAGAAGTGCTGTGCTGTAGTTGCCGACTGAGGCTTCGAGACGTGTAAGTGTCTTCCTTTTTAACCCTTTGCATAGTAAACTCAATTAAAATTTTACTTAAAATGTACACTATGTGTTTTTCAAAGGGGACCTATGTGTTTCTTCATATTTGTGCCACGAAAACGTGAAAAAGCATAAAATAAAGACGGAGGAGGAAGTTGCTACTGATCATTTTAAGGGTGCAACATCACCGATTCTGTTCATAACTTATATGGACAGAATTTCTAGGTGCAGCCGAGGTGTTGAGGGGATCCGACTTGGTGGCCTCAGGATTGGGTCCCTGCTTTTTGCAGATGACGTGGTCCTTTTGGCTTCATCTGGTCGTGATCTCCATCTCTCGCTTGAGCGATTCGTGGCCGAGTGTGAAGCGGCTGGGATGAGAATCAGCACCTCCAGATCTGAGACCATGGTCCTCAGCCGGAATAGGGTGGATTGCCCTCTCCGGGTCGGGAGTCAGGTCCTGCCTCAAGTGGAGGAGTTTAAATATCTCGGGGTCTTGTTCACGAGTGAGGGAAGGATGGAGCGTGAGATGGACAGACGGATCGGTGCGGCGTCTGCAGTAATGCGGGCTCTGCGCCGGTCTGTCGAGGTGAAGAAGGAGCTGAGCCAGAAGGTGAAGCTCTCGATTTACCAGTCGATCTACGTTCCTACCCTCACCTATGGCCATGAGCTGTGGGTCGTGACCGAAAGAACGAGATCTCGTATACAGGCGGCTGAAATGAGTTTCCTCCGCAGGGTGGCCGGGCTCTCCCTTAGAGATAGGGTGAGGAGCTCGGTCATCCGGGAGGAGATCAGAGTAGAGCCGCTGCTCCTCCGCATCAAGAGAAACCACTTGAGGTGGCTCGGGCATCTGGTCAGGATGCCTTCTGGACCTCCCTGGTGAGGTGTTCCAGGCAAGTCCCTCTGGGAGGAGACCCCGGGGAAGACCCAGGACACGCTGGAGGGATTATATCTCTCGGCTGGCCTGGGAACGCCTCGGGATCCCCCCCACAGAGTTGGTAAATGTGGCTGGGGAGAGGGAAGTCTGGGCTTCCCTGCTTATTCTGCTGCCCTTGCGACCCGACCCCGGATAAGTGGCACGAAGACGAGACGAAACGAACCCTTTCGTGCATAGTGACCCTGTAGTGGGTACCTATTTATGAGCTTTTTTCTTGCATATTCATGAATGAGGAGGGTATTTTTGTAAATAAACCACTTCAGTGTTTTTTTTTTGTGTTTTTTTTTCCAAAAATGTGAAAAATGTTGCATTGTTTTATTATTAATTCATGCATCAAAGGGTTAATGAACTTTTAGTTTATGTATTTACTTTTCAGTGTTATTATTAATGTCCAGCAATGAAGCTTGAAGTTCATAAAAGTGTCTCCATGGCACTTTGAATTTGGCAAATGTGGATTTGATTTAGAACTTGCTGTGTTCATTTTTTGTCATTTCTGTGCTAAAAAACTATTAATCTACAGATCAATTTATAGATCTATATGTAAGTATCAGCCATGTTTTTGTCCCAAATTTGCACGACACACTGACAGCAAGTCATTAAGGGAGTACCACCACTTATTTTGTTCCACTTAAAGCACTGAATAGACGGATTTTCATGAAATTTTCAGGACTTTTTGGAAATGTGAAAAGGAAGAACTGATTTAATTTTGGTGGTGATCTGGATCACATTTTGGATCCAGGAACTTTTAAAATGTGTTGCGCTGAGCTACTGGGAACGCCATGTCAGAGTGGAACCGATGCTATTTGTTGCACCTGGAGTGCTGGCTCTGATGGATTCGCAGGTAAAAAATAACTGACAGGCTTCAGATTGGCCGAGAAGCGATGTAACGCATTGTATGGCGCCAGTCTGGTGACAAGGATTACAAAAAAAAAAAAAAAAATTGTTCCCACGCATTATAATTAAGTCGTGGCAGGCATTACCAATCCATGGGAAAGTGATGTAGTTGTGGAGACAACTTTGATATTGACCAGGAATGTTAGAAAATGGACATTCTATTTGTTTTGGATCTGCTTTACAATTATGTGGTTCAAAGTTTGAAAAGAACTGCTCCGTAGAACACTTGAAGACATCATGACAATATCATGAAGACATATACTCCTTTTGTTCATTTTTTAATTAAAGGGTTCCTATGATGGTATTTGGAGTTTTCTGAGCTTTCTACAGTGTTACAGTGTTGAATCCTCATCAGACATGTGAACGACACTGTTTTTTATCACCTAAACGCATGTTTCAGTTTGAGTTTGAGTTTCAGCACTCTCTCCGTTCGGTTTCCATGGCGACGAAAAACGCATAGTTTTAGAGAGTTTTTTCTACGTGGAAATCCTTGTGACGTCCCGGGGGATAAGGTTGGGTGATTGGTTACCTTCTACTGGTTAACAAGGGCATGTACAAATACATCAGGCGGGTGGAAAACGTGGGATAAAGTTATTTCCAACGATGGCTGGTGAGTTTACCAAAGAGAGACATCCTGCTGCATTCGTTGCTGTGGGTTGCTGTTTTCCACTTCGTTTTCAGGCTCTGATTCAGGTTCCAACATGTAGGGCTGGATGCTATGTGTTGACATCGTAGTTTGTTTGTTTTTTTATTGAGTTCATATGAGCCTAATCCTTCTGTTTATGAGACGTTACGATGACGGTGAAAGCAGGTGCGGTGCGCGCTCCCGATGTAGTGCAGTGGCGGGAGGCGGGGCTTAATGCGGAAGAGTCTCAATCCACTCGTTTTGCCCGCAGGCTGATCTGACAGCCTACGGAGAGGGTCGGTCTGAAGTAAATAAAGCCATTTGTGACAATAACTCCATCAATCCCAGCCCTTCTGGTCTCAGAAATAAAAATAAATTAGCCTGAAATGCACAGAATAGTTCCACTTTAAGTTTCATAAGAATACTAAAACCTCCATAACCCTCTGCGATAAAAAAGAAAAAGTTACGGTCATGCTGACATCAATGGATACCGATTGTAATCTTGGTATCAGTATCATCACCTCCATCAAGGAGGTTATGTTTTTGCAGGTATCTGTTTGAGTTCAAGATAACAAAAAAAAAAAAGTTATGGACAGATTTTCATGAAATTTTCAGGACTTGTTGGAAACGTGAAAATGAAGAACTAATTTCATTTTAGTGGTGATCCGGATCACCGTTTGGATCCAGGAACTTTTTAAAGGCCTTGGTGGAGGTTTGCGTTCTCAGAGTGCTTTTCTATTTTTGATATTTAACAGTTTTCTTTAGAATAATTTCACAAATGGAGGAATTTATTCCATGTATCTGATTTTCATTTGCCATGTTCAGCTCATTAGTCTTTAAGACATTTGATCATTCTTTTGGGAATAGAAGTGTAACGTTTTATTATTTAAAACTTATCTTGTAATTTTCCAATTAGAAGGTGCAGATTTACGTACAAGATCTAGAAATAGTTAATGAAAATGATCAGATATACTACTCCCAGACTGCAACTTGGTGTTATGAATCACCTCGGTCCACCACCAGGTGGCGTGTTTTCCTTTGCTGTCCCAACTTCTTGTTTCCAACATCAGTTCATTCTGAAACTAACTGAAATATTCCTGCTTGTTTTCCATAAAACGTGTTTTACTCCAACATTTCAGGTCGGAACAACATGTGGAAGCAGAACTTCATGTTTTTAAATGAAACTACGAGGTTATAAACACGCAGGGCGCGCGCGCCTCTTCCTGCTTCATCAGACATGGCGACGTTCCGTTTCTGTGTCTAAAGTCTTCAGAAGAATTTAGAAATAAATCAGAGTCACAGGAAGAAAACAAGATTCTTCCAGGACTGAGTGGACGTAACGAGACTTTACTAAAGGAAATAAACATGTTATCATGTTTCCTGATCAAACGAATCGATCCGTTGATGAAAATAAATCCAGTTTATGTTGAATCATCTTTGTATTTAATCTAATTTATTCTCCGTTCAACCTGCAGACACACAGAAAGCTCCATCTCTGATGATATAATCTGTTCTTCAGTATGGATCACTCACCGTGTCGCGCGACGCTGCCAGAAATCCAGGAACATGAAAGTGAAACTTTCCAGTTTGCGTGTTCCCGCGTGTGTGCGCGCGTGTGCATGCGTGTGTGTCAACAACCAGCACTTTTTTCTGACCCTGATGTCTTCATAATTATTGTCATTTTCTTCATTAAAACCAGAGCAGATGAAGTAAAAACCTCCAGATGATGATTTCAGTGTTTGTTCCTCGTCCTCGTGTCCCGGATCGATGCTGAAAACACACCATGATGATGGGATTTATTTCACCAGCTCCACACGTTGCTGAGCTGCTTCTGGAACTGAAGATAAAACTGGACGTCATCCTGATCAGCGCGAGCTTTGTACACCTGAGACATGTCCAGAGTGTGTTCAGAGTGTTTTCAGTACAAACGTGTTAAAGCTCTCCATCCTCCCATCTCCTGACACACTGCAGGACGAATCCCACAGTATCTTCCTGCCCAGTGCAGCCTGACATTCCTGGGATCCAGGATAAACAGCTGGAACCAGGATGCTGGATCACATCTGTCCCAACCACATGAAGCAAGTCCCGGCATCAAACCGCCGGACTGCAGGGAGGTGCTCTGCTGGTTCAGGGTCACATTATAACTGAAAACATCTTCAGGTGAACTTCTGTTAATGTGTTAACATACCGGTCGCTGCTGCCACATAAACGGGTCAGTTTGGTCCTCCTAACGGGTTCTGGGGGGTAGAACTGAAGTTCTTTTAGAGACAGACAGAGAGAACCAGCCTGAAGGTGGACCTGAAGCAGGACTGCCTCCTCATGACAACATAATCCCTGACCTGAAACACATTTACTCATAAAATGCAGCATTTAACTGAACAGGAGTGTCGCTTTGGATAAAAGCTTCTGCTAAATCTGGTTTCATGTCTCTTCTCAGTTCGTTTCTGCTTTTATTTGGTAGTTTTTCCTGTTTTGCCTTGTCTCTGTTTGTTAGTTCCCCTGGGTTCATTTCATCTATTTCACCAGAGTCTTGTTGTGTTCTGTGTGTTTATACCCATCAGTTGCAGTTTTGGGTTGATGGTTCATTGTGTTTAGTTCTCTGCCTTGATTTTTGCACTAAAACAAGAATCTCATCATGTACCGTACATCTCCACGTCTCCACGGTCCCCGTGGCAGAATGACTGCAGAACTGAACATCAACAGGTTCCGGAGCCTACAGGTTGATAAAACTGGTACAGACAAGTAACTCGCTCAGGACAAATCTTGATGGGTGTCCAGTTACAGCATCAGACCAAGACGAGTTCTTTACAAACACAGAAGAGCTGCAACGTTTTTAAGCCTGTTAGGATAAAAGGCTAAATTAATGGCTTAGTAGAGCAGGAATCTCCATCTTCCTCATACTGAGCTTCACACCGTACAGAAAAATGTTGCCCTCCAAAAGCTAAATATTAATTATTCATGTTGGCTTCTGGATGGTTTATTTCATATAACAGCATTGACATCATTTAGATTCTTACATCTCATTGTCCTGTTTCAAATAGATGAATAAACATATGAGATTGCAAAATGCCAAAATTATTGACCATTTTGGGAAAACATATTTATCCACAAAACAGAACATCAGAAAAAAAATCAAAGCCATAATTTGTGTTTAAAGGAATCTGCACACTGTGTAGAATGTTTCGGTCCAGGATTGATGAGTCCAGGTCTTGTAGTTTTTGGTCAGGACCTGATCTAAAGCAGTTGTGTTTCCTAGAAATTCAGTGGAATGGCCCTTTACAGCTGTGTCAAATCAGAAGCCAACTTCAGCCTCATGTTATTATGGTAATGCAGGAGACATGTGTAGTTCAGGGGTCGGGGGTCGGCAACCCAAAATGCTGAAAGAGCCATATTGGACCAAAAAACCAAAAAACTAATAAGTCCGGAGCCGCAAAAAATTAAAAGCCTTATCATGAAGGCAACACATGCTTTATGGATCTATATTAGCCGACTATCAAAATGACTAAGTTGGCTACAAATACATAATGATCCTTAATGATAAAATGTTTATTTTCCCTGCGGCGCATCCTGTAGAGAACGACGCACCACGTGACGACTCTGCTGTACGATGCCGCCTCATGTTTAACTTCATTACTATATTAATGAGTTATATTTTGTTGCTTTGATGAAATAAAAAAAAAAGCAATACAGAAATCTGATTTTTATGTCATTTTTATTTTGAGGATTAGAAAAAAACAAAAAACAAAATGGAATGTGCATAACGCGCCCCTTATCTGGACAAACAGCGCGCAATAAAACGCTACCTGCATTTATAAAATATAAACCAATAAATCAAATTAATAGTTTGATTTCTGTGCAAATGCCAAGCAAGTCAGTGCGAGGCTAAAACGCAGCAGCAGCATCCTCTTCTCTTTAGACACGCAACCAACGCAGCTATCCTCCGACCTGAGCACCGTTACCACGTGTCATTCCAGATATATACTGACAATAATCAGAAATAATTTTATATAAACAGTCACTTTGTTACTCAGTCTGTGTCTATGAAGGATGATGTTCTTCCCCGTTTAATGTGACTTCTGTTGTCGGACATCACTGGTCGGCTTCTCAACATGTAAGATGTAACTTGTGCTGAATTAATGTCCTTGATTTGCTGATCGGTGATGTTGCCGCCATTTTAATGGTCCTTTCCTTCACTGTCTTAGCGGAGAGGGCTTTGATTTTCTGTATGATCTCAGTTTTGTTTCTGAAGTCTGGAAATACGTGTCCTGATATGTTGATGACTGACTCCTTCATGTAGTCACCATCTGTGAACAGTTTTCTTCACTTTATTATCTCCCGGGTTGCAACAAACCACCACGGACTGTGGTGGTCGGATCTTCGACTTCACAACAGGGAATATCCTCCCCTCCTGCAGGGAATATCCTCCCCTCCTGCAGGGAATATCCTCCCCTCCTGCAGGGAATATCCTCCCCTACTACAGGGAATATCCTTCCCTCCTACAGGGAATATCCTCCCCTACTACAGGGAATATCCTCCCCTCCTGCAGGGAATATCCTCCCCTCCTACAGGGAATATTCTCCCCTCCTGCAGGGAATATCCTCCCCTCCTGCAGGGAATATCCTCCCCTCCTGCAGGGAATATCCTCCCCTCCTACAGGGAATATCCTCCCCTCCTGCAGGGAATATCCTCCCCTCCTGCAGGGAATATCCTCCCCTACTACAGGGAATATCCTCCCCTCCTGCAGGGAATATCCTCCCCTACTACAGGGAATATCCTCCCCTCCTGCAGGGAATATCCTCCCCTCCTGCAGGGAATATCCTCCCCTCCTACAGGGAATATCCTCCCCTCCTGCAGGGAATATCCTCCCCTCCTGCAGGGAATATCCTCCCCTACTACAGGGAATATCCTCCCCTCCTGCAGGGAATATCCTCCCCTCCTGCAGGGAATATCCTCCCCTCCTACAGGGAATATCCTCCCCTACTACAGGGAATATCCTCCCCTCCTGCAGGGAATATCCTCCCCTCCTGCAGGGAATATCCTCCCCTACTGCAGGGAATATCCTCCCCTCCTACAGGGAATATCCTCCCCTCCTACAGGGAATATCCTCCCCTCCTACAGGGAATATCCTCCCCTCCTGCAGGGAATATCCTCCCCTCCTGCAGGGAATATCCTCCCCTCCTACAGGGAATATCCTCCCCTCCTGCAGGGAATATCCTCCCCTCCTACAGGGAATATCCTCCCCTCCTGCAGGGAATATCCTCCCCTCCTACAGGGAATATCCTCCCCTCCTGCAGGGAATATCCTCCCCTCCTACAGGGAATATCCTCCCCTCCTGCAGGGAATATCCTCCCCTCCTACAGGGAATATCCTCCCCTCCTACAGGGAATATCCTCCCCTCCTGCAGGGAATATCCTCCCCTCCTACAGGGAATATCCTCCCCTCCTGCAGGGAATATCCTCCCCTCCTACAGGGAATATCCTCCCCTCCTGCAGGGAATATCCTCCCCTCCTACAGGGAATATCCTCCCCTCCTGCAGGGAATATCCTCCCCTACTACAGGGAATATCCTCCCCTCCTGCAGGGAATATCCTCCCCTCCTGCAGGGAATATCCTCCCCTCCTGCAGGGAATATCCTCCCCTACTGCAGGGAATATCCTCCCCTCCTGCAGGGAATATCCTCCCCTCCTACAGGGAATATCCTCCCCTCCTGCAGGGAATATCCTCCCCTCCTACAGGGAATATCCTCCCCTCCTGCAGGGAATATCCTCCCCTACTACAGGGAATATCCTCCCCTCCTGCAGGGAATATCCTCCCCTACTACAGATAATATCCTCCCCTCCTGCAGGGAATATCCTCCCCTCCTGCAGGGAATATCCTCCCCTACTACAGGGAATATCCTCCCCTCCTGCAGGGAATATCCTCCCCTACTACAGGGAATATCCTCCCCTCCTGCAGGGAATATCCTCCCCTCCTGCAGGGAATATCCTCCCCTCCTGCAGGGAATATCCTCCCCTACTACAGGGAATATCCTCCCCTCCTACAGGGAATATCCTCCCCTCCTACAGGGAATATCCTCCCCTACTACAGGGAATATCCTCCCCTCCTACAGGGAATATCCTCCCCTCCTGCAGGGAATATCCTCCCCTCCTACAGGGAATATCCTCCCCTCCTGCAGGGAATATCCTCCCCTCCTGCAGGGAATATCCTCCCCTCCTACAGGGAATATCCTCCCCTCCTGCAGGGAATATCCTCCCCTCCTACAGGGAATATCCTCCCCTCCTGCAGGGAATATCCTCCCCTCCTGCAGGGAATATCCTCCCCTACTACAGGGAATATCCTCCCCTCCTGCAGGGAATATCCTCCCCTCCTGCAGGGAATATCCTCCCCTACTGCAGGGAATATCCTCCCCTCCTGCAGGGAATATCCTCCCCTCCTGCAGGGAATATCCTCCCCTACTACAGGGAATATCCTCCCCTCCTGCAGGGAATATCCTCCCCTCCTGCAGGGAATATCCTCCCCTCCTACAGGGAATATCCTCCCCTACTACAGGGAATATCCTCCCCTCCTGCAGGGAATATCCTCCCCTCCTGCAGGGAATATCCTCCCCTCCTACAGGGAATATCCTCCCCTACTACAGGGAATATCCTCCCCTACTACAGGGAATATCCTCCCCTCCTGCAGGGAATATCCTCCCCTCCTGCAGGGAATATCCTCCCCTCCTGCAGGGAATATCCTCCCCTCCTACAGGGAATATCCTCCCCTACTACAGGGAATATCCTCCCCTCCTGCAGGGAATATCCTCCCCTCCTACAGGGAATATCCTCCCCTACTACAGGGAATATCCTCCCCTCCTACAGGGAATATCCTCCCCTCCTGCAGGGAATATCCTCCCCTCCTGCAGGGAATATCCTCCCCTCCTACAGGGAATATCCTCCCCTCCTACAGGGAATATCCTCCCGTCCTGCAGGGAATATCCTCCCCTCCTACAGGGAATATCCTCCCCTCCTACAGGGAATATCCTCCCCTCCTACAGGGAATATCCTCCCCTCCTGCAGGGAATATCCTCCCCTCCTACAGGTAATATCCTCCCCTCCTGCAGGGAATATCCTCCCCTCCTACAGGGAATATCCTCCCCTCCTACAGGGAATATCCTCCCCTCCTGCAGGGAATATCCTCCCCTCCTGCAGGGAATATCCTCCCCTACTACAGGGAATATCCTCCCCTACTGCAGGGAATGTCCTCCCCTCCTGCAGGGAATATCCTCCCCTACTACAGGGAATATCCTCCCCTCCTACAGGGAATATCCTCCCCTCCTGCAGGGAATATCCTCCCCTCCTACAGGGAATATCCTCCCCTCCTACAGGGAATATCCTCCCCTCCTGCAGGGAATATCCTCCCCTCCTACAGGGAATATCCTCCCCTCCTACAGGGAATATCCTCCCCTCCTACAGGGAATATCCTCCCGTCCTGCAGGGAATATCCTTCCCTCCTACAGGGAATATCCTCCCCTCCTACAGGGAATATCCTCCCCTCCTACAGGGAATATCCTCCCGTCCTGCAGGGAATATCCTCCCCTCCTACAGGGAATATCCTCCCCTCCTACAGGGAATATCCTCCCCTCCTGCAGGGAATATCCTCCCCTCCTGCAGGGAATATCCTCCCCTACTACAGGGAATATCCTCCCCTACTGCAGGGAATGTCCTCCCCTCCTGCAGGGAATATCCTCCCCTACTACAGGGAATATCCTCCCCTCCTACAGGGAATATCCTCCCCTCCTGCAGGGAATATCCTCCCCTCCTACAGGGAATATCCTCCCCTCCTACAGGGAATATCCTCCCCTCCTGCAGGGAATATCCTCCCCTCCTACAGGGAATATCCTCCCCTCCTACAGGGAATATCCTCCCGTCCTGCAGGGAATATCCTTCCCTCCTACAGGGAATGTCCTCCCCTCCTGCAGGGAATATCCTCCCCTACTACAGGGAATATCCTCCCCTCCTACAGGGAATATCCTCCCCTCCTGCAGGGAATATCCTCCCCTCCTACAGGGAATATCCTCCCCTCCTACAGGGAATATCCTCCCCTCCTGCAGGGAATATCCTCCCCTCCTACAGGGAATATCCTCCCCTCCTACAGGGAATATCCTCCCCTCCTGCAGGGAATATCCTCCCCTCCTACAGGGAATATCCTCCCCTCCTGCAGGGAATATCCTCCCCTCCTACAGGGAATATCCTCCCCTCCTGCAGGGAATATCCTCCCCTACTGCAGGGAATATCCTCCCCTCCTACAGGGAATATCCTCCCCTCCTGCAGGGAATATCCTCCCCTCCTGCAGGGAATATCCTCCCCTCCTGCAGGGAATATCCTCCCCTCCTACAGGGAATATCCTCCCCTCCTGCAGGGAATATCCTCCCCTCCTGCAGGGAATATCCTCCCCTCCTACAGGGAATATCCTCCCCTCCTGCAGGGAATATCCTCCCCTCCTGCAGGGAATATCCTCCCCTCCTGCAGGGAATATCCTCCCCTCCTGCAGGGAATATCCTCCCCTCCTACAGGGAATATCCTCCCCTACTACAGGGAATATCCTCCCTTACTGCAGGGAATATCCTCCCCTCCTGCAGGGAATATCCTCCCCTCCTACAGGGAATATCCTCCCCTACTACAGGGAATATCCTCCCTTACTGCAGGGAATATCCTCCCCTCCTACAGGGAATATCCTCCCCTCCTGCAGGGAATATCCTCCCCTCCTACAGGGAATATCCTCCCCTCCTGCAGGGAATATCCTCCCCTCCTACAGGGAATATCCTCCCTTACTGCAGGGAATATCCTCCCCTCCTACAGGGAATATCCTCCCCTCCTGCAGGGAATATCCTCCCCTACTGCAGGGAATATCCTCCCCTCCTACAGGGAATATCCTCCCCTCCTGCAGGGAATATCCTCCCCTCCTACAGGGAATATCCTCCCTTACTGCAGGGAATATCCTCCCCTCCTGCAGGGAATATCCTCCCCTCCTACAGGGAATATCCTCCCCTACTGCAGGGAATATCCTCCCCTCCTGCAGGGAATATCCTCCCCTCCTACAGGGAATATCCTCCCCTCCTACAGGGAATATCCTCCCCTACTGCAGGGAATATCCTCCCCTCCTGCAGGGAATATCCTCCCCTCCTACAGGGAATATCCTCCCTTACTGCAGGGAATATCCTCCCCTCCTACAGGGAATATCCTCCCCTCCTGCAGGGAATATCCTCCCCTCCTGCAGGGAATATCCTCCCCTACTGCAGGGAATATCCTCCCCTCCTGCAGGGAATATCCTCCCCTCCTACAGGGAATATCCTCCCCTCCTGCAGGGAATATCCTCCCCTCCTGCAGGGAATATCCTCCCCTCCTACAGGGAATATCCTCCCCTCCTACAGGGAATATCCTCCCCTCCTGCAGGGAATATCCTCCCCTACTACAGGGAATATCCTCCCCTCCTACAGGGAATATCCTCCCCTCCTGCAGGGAATATCCTCCCCTACTACAGGGAATATCCTCCCCTCCTGCAGGGAATATCCTCCCCTCCTACAGGGAATATCCTCCCCTCCTGCAGGGAATATCCTCCCCTACTACAGGGAATATCCTCCCCTCCTGCAGGGAATATCCTCCCCTCCTGCAGGGAATATCCTCCCCTACTACAGGGAATATCCTCCCCTCCTGCAGGGAATATCCTCCCCTCCTACAGGGAATATCCTCCCCTCCTGCAGGGAATATCCTCCCCTCCTACAGGGAATATCCTCCCCTCCTGCAGGGAATATCCTCCCCTCCTGCAGGGAATATCCTCCCCTACTACAGGGAATATCCTCCCCTCCTACAGGGAATATCCTCCCCTCCTGCAGGGAATATCCTCCCCTACTACAGGGAATATCCTCCCCTCCTGCAGGGAATATCCTCCCCTCCTACAGGGAATATCCTCCCCTCCTACAGGGAATATCCTCCCCTCCTGCAGGGAATATCCTCCCCTCCTACAGGGAATATCCTCCCCTCCTACAGGGAATATCCTCCCCTACTACAGGGAATATCCTCCCCTCCTGCAGGGAATATCCTCCCCTCCTACAGGGAATATCCTCCCCTCCTGCAGGGAATATCCTCCCCTCCTGCAGGGAATATCCTCCCCTCCTGCAGGGAATATCCTCCCCTCCTACAGGGAATATCCTCCCCTCCTACAGGGAATATCCTCCCCTCCTACAGGGAATATCCTCCCCTACTACAGGGAATATCCTCCCCTCCTGCAGGGAATATCCTCCCCTCCTACAGGGAATATCCTCCCCTCCTACAGGGAATATCCTCCCCTACTACAGGGAATATCCTCCCCTCCTGCAGGGAATATCCTCCCCTCCTACAGGGAATATCCTCCCCTCCTACAGGGAATATCCTCCCCTCCTGCAGGGAATATCCTCCCCTCCTACAGGGAATATCCTCCCCTCCTGCAGGGAATATCCTCCCCTCCTGCAGGGAATATCCTCCCCTCCTACAGGGAATATCCTCCCCTCCTGCAGGGAATATCCTCCCCTCCTACAGGGAATATCCTCCCCTCCTACAGGGAATATCCTCCCCTACTACAGGGAATATCCTCCCCTCCTGCAGGGAATATCCTCCCCTCCTACAGGGAATATCCTCCCCTCCTGCAGGGAATATCCTCCCCTCCTACAGGGAATATCCTCCCCTCCTACAGGGAATATCCTCCCCTCCTGCAGGGAATATCCTCCCCTCCTACAGGGAATATCCTCCCCTCCTGCAGGGAATATCCTCCCCTCCTACAGGGAATATCCTCCCCTCCTACAGGGAATATCCTCCCCTCCTGCAGGGAATATCCTCCCCTCCTACGTTTTCTCTGCTCTGCATCGACGACATTCCTACAAAACTTTCTGATCTTCACAGACAGATGCTTGTTCCTCATATTTAAACACACCTCATACCTGTTATATCTGGAATCATAGAGACATTACATACCGGAAAAAAGTATTTTTCTTTTAAAACTGGTTGAATAATAATGTTTATTTGGTAAGTTCTTTATTTCAGCCAGACAGGCAGATGTATGCTTACATAGAATGTATAAATGCTCACCCTGAACTGCTTTCTTACTGTGGTGACATAAACCTTCCTTCTGGCAGTAAAATGTTCCTGAGAGGTTTTTCTAATCTCTCCGCTGCTGCAGACAGAAATCCATCTGAAACTCACGTTGGTAAAAATGAACTTCTCTAACAGAACAACTGCGGTCTATGTCCCCCACATACGTGCCCTCCAACTGGAACACTAAACCACACACCGCGGGAAAAGTTTGGTCTTTACCTTATACGTTTATTTTAACCAACAAAGTCAGAGAAATCTCTTTTAAAATACTTTACAAATATTATCCAGTAAAAACCTTTTATTCCACACAGATTTAAGGATCTGGACACCAGCTGCTCTCATGTGGTTTGGACCTGAACATTCTGGTCCATCGCCTTCTTTTCTGCAAATCAATCTTCTGACTTCATTTTTATTCCAGAATATTGTTTGTTTTCTATGATCATAAAGAAACAGCTACTTCTTTCTGACTGATGTCATTTTAATTCTGGCTAATTTTACCTCCATGAATCCTCCAATAGGAAGCCTTTTCACCTGGTTTTATTTGTGATATGAGGAAAAACTCAATCCATGAAAAATTCAAAGAACACCAAAGCGATGAAAACTTCAGCTTTACTGAACAAAAACATGACTCAGTAAAAACTTGTTTTTTAGTTGTAAATCTTTAAAATAATTTAAATTACGTCTTTTTGGGCTCTTCGTTCTTTTTTTCTGCTTTTATTTCCTTCTATTGTAGACGCTCTCCTGTTCTGTACGTGTTCCCATGTTCTGTTCTGTAATTATTATGTAAACTTTAATAAAGTTGTTAAAAAACAAAAACAAAACTAGTTTCTTCTTCATGTGTCTTTAGGTGTACCTGCCGCTCGGCCGCCATCTTTCCCCGGCTTCTGATTGGTCAATTCTTGGTTGAGGGACGGGACTTCCGGAGACAGCATGAAATGCAGTTGGCTAAAAGGCTGAATTCTTGGTTTCAGACCGAGAGCTGATTGGCTGTCACTACCAAGACTTACCAAGCTTCCCCTTACTGTACCGAAACATCACCAGCGGTGTTTCACTGTTCACTGCATAATTGGAAAGCTTCACAAGTTCTTAAAACTGACGAAAGAGAAGGGATGGTGAACACAAGGTCTCACGGAGTGAAATCTGACACTGCCAGACAGTGATGTATTTTGTTGAAACATTTCTTCTGGTCAAAGAGCTCCATCTGTTGGTCGGAGTGTGTACTGCATCAGAGGGAAAGTATTGACATGGTTCCCCACGTCTGTCATCAGAGTCATCTAAGTGTTCAATAAACAATGCCATCTGTATTGTCTCCCTGCTGTCTATCACGCATCCATAGAAATGACAAAATAGGGCTGTTATGTGACATTAGTGTAGATAACAAGATCATTTGTATTTAATTTGACAAATATACACTGGGGCTGCACGGTGGCGCAGTGGTTAGCACTGTGGCCTCACAGTGGTTCGATCCTTGGCTGGTTTGGTCAGTGGCCTTTCTGTGTGGAGTCTGCATGTTCTCCCCGTGTATGTGTGGGTTCTCTCCAGGTACTCTGGCTTCCTCCCACCATCCAAAGACATGGATAGGTTAATTGGTTACTCTAAATTGCCCCGAGGAGTGAGTGTGGTTGTTTGTCTCTCTGTGTGTCCCTGCGATGGACTGGCGAGCTGTCCAGGGTGTACCCTGCCTGTCGCCCAAAGCCAGCTGGGATAGGCTCCAGCTTCCCCGCGACCCTGAATTGGAATAAGCGGTTCGGAAAATGAATGAATGAATGAATGAATGAAATATACACTGTTCGTTTGAGTTTGAGTTCCAGCATGCTCACCATTCGGTTTCCATGGCGACGAAAAACGCGTCATTTTAGAGAGTTTTTTCTACTTGGAAATCCTTGTGATGTCCTGGGGCACAAGGTTCGGTGATTGGTTACCTTCTACTGGTTAACAAGAAATAAAAATAGATTAGCCTGAAATGCACATAATAGTTCCACTTTAACTTCTATTGTTATAGTCTCACTGCATGTCTTTAATGTTCAGCACTTTGTTGCACCTGGTGTTTTGTGAAAGTGCTTTATAAATAAAGTTGAGTTGATATGTAGGATGTGGTATGTAACATAAACATTTAAGAACCCCTGGTCTTCTCGAATATCTACAGAGTCGTAATTCTAAACAGAATTGCACTTTTCCTCAATTTATGTCTTGAGGTGTTTGGTGTCTGCAGGCATTCAGACTGACAGCGTCCTCTCTGCCAGGCTCCAGATCATCAGGATCTTCATTAGAGAGGATGGACGGTTGGTGATTGAGTTTAAAACTCATGCAAAGTTCAGAGGTTAGTTTTACTCCGATTCAATCAGTGTTGTGTGAGAAGAACTCTTTATAAATCCCAGCTGATGGACTTTTAGATAAAGAGTAGTAAATATAAGAAGCACCACTCTCCAACATTTGTCTTTTCCATCAAACAAAATACATTTCTCTGCATGTTTATCCTTCCAGGACAGTTTGTCCTGGAGCATCACACTCTACCTGGCCACAAGTCACGCCTGATGGCTCCTGACCACCTGGGTGGCATTGAGTTTGATATGCTGCTTCTGTGGAGTGCTCAGACCTTTGACTCCCCATACCAGCTGTGGAGGGCTACAAGCTCCTACAGCAGGTAAGAGAATCAAAAACAAGAAACCTAAAACATTTGTGGTTGTAGCTTTCGGCCCTGTAATTCCACACTGCTCAAAAAATAAAACGAACACCTAAACAACACGATGTAACTCCAAGTCAGCCAGACTTCTGTGAAATGGAACTGTCCACTTAGGAAGCAACACTGACTGACAATCAGTTCCACCTGCTGTTGTGCAAATGGAACAGACAACAGGTGGAAATTATAGGCAACTGGCAAGACACACCCAATAAAGGAGTGGTTCTGCAGGTGGAGACCACAGACCACTTCTCAGTTCTGATGCTTTCTGCCTGATGTTTTGGTCTGAATGCTGGCGGTGCTTTCACTCTGGTGGTAGCATGAGACGGAGTCTACAACCCACACAAGTGGCTCAGGTAGTGCAGCTCATCCAGGATGGCACATCAATGCCAGCTGTGGCAAGAAGGTTTGCTGTGTCTGTCAGCGTCGTGTCCAGAGCATGGAGGCACTACCAGGAGACAGGCCAGTACATCAGGAGACGTGGAGGAGGCCGTGGGAGGACAACAAGCCAGCAGCAGGACCGCTACCTCCTTCTTTGTGCAAGGAGGAACAGGAGGAGCACTGCCAGAGCCCTGCAGAATGAGCTCCAGCAGGACACAAATGTGTCTGCTCCAACAGTCAGAAACAGACTCTGTAGGAGCCATAATAGTATGTGTGGATATTCATGAGGTGGCACAGGACTCTCAGCATCAGCATCGGCGTAGTTAGTGTGTGTGAAAATGTTTGAAAGGTACCAACTCACCGGTGTTTAGATGAATGGATGAGGAAGTGGGGTGACCCGGAGGTTGTCCATTTTTTGTTGACCGCATATCGCATCACACATACTGGAGAAGTCTGTATAGTCAGTGTAACATTTATTCGTGTGTTGGAAATAATCATGGAACTTAATGGAAAGAATAAATGTGTCGCTGCTAATACAGAAGTATATTGGAATTTATTGGAACGTGTGTTGGACAAAGAGCCCAGAGTTTAGCCCACAGCCGCCCTCATATAATTGATCTTTGCCACAACAATTAAGTCAACAAAAATTGACTCTCCGAGACCTTGTCCCTTGGAAATATTACGTTTGGATTACCCTGGGCCTATGCGATTGCTTCTGAGGAGGAAACTTTCGGATGTGAGAGACGCTACTGGAGCGCAGGACGGCCTACATTCACCGACAGCCTGGTATTACGTTCATTCATGAAATTGTTGGATCCGAGGTATGGACACGCACACAACAGGAGCATTTGCATGAAGATGGACATTTAATTAATCACGAGTAAGGAAATAAAATGGAGTCAAACGAATGCAACTCCGTTTCTGGTGTAAAAGACAAAGATGGAAAAAGACAGTCAAAGCTCACTGTTAAAGCTTTAGGAAATAAGATTGAAAGGCTTCAAAAGGAACGTCAAACGAAAGTTAATGAAGTTAAAGCTGTGATAAAAACCATCAAAGAATTTATGCAAAGTAGTGAAAATGTCAATACTGTTCAGTCTCATTTGGATCATTTAAAACTGCTAACACAAGAAATAACCATGCTCCATGAATCCGTGATTCCACTGCTTTCGCTAGATGAACAAGAGAAACAAAATATGTGGTTTTCAAGCATTCATAAATTCAATAGTGCATTTATAGATGATGTCAGAAGGTGGCTTTTAACTACAGATGGACAATTAGTCAGTGATAGAACTGCAACTACAGAGGGAAATTCTCATCCCCAAGAATCTCATCTAACTTGTGGTGAATCTTCTGGAGATAAAATGACTGTGTTTCTGACACCACAAGGTGTAATGATGATATTGGAGAGGAGGTGAAGCCAAGTGACAGTGTTTCCAATGTTGGCAGCAGAGGCTCAAGAGGAAGCCGCTCATCTAAGAGTAGGTCATCTCTATCTTCAACATATTCAGCCCGCATAAAGGCAGAAGCGGACATGGCTGCGTTAGTGGCGCGACAAAAAATGTTAAAACAAAAGCACGCCTTGGAAGAGCAAGTGGAACAGCTCAGGAAGAAGAAAGAGGAACTGAATTTGGAGACTGAAATAGCAGCATCAATGGCTAAAGTAAAGGTGCTACAGCAGGGATCTGTTTGTTCTCAAGCTCATGAAAATATGCAATTAATGTCAGTGTTGGAAAGACAAAACGAAATTACATCGTTACTGGTTAATCAACAGTCTTTCTTTTCACTGCCAAGAAGGGACATTCCAATATTTGATGGTGATCCTCTCCAGTACAAGACCTTCATGAGTGCTTTTGAACATAGCATTGAAGCAAAGACACAAAATGCAAAGGATTGTCTGTATTTCTTGGAACAATACACCAGGGGTCAGCCTCGGGAACTAGTGAGGAGCTGTGTTCACATGCCCAATGATTCTGGATATGTCAATGCTAAATCATTACTTCAGGAACATTTTGGCAGCTCTATAAAAGTAATCTCTGCTTACATGGATAAAGTTTTATCCTGGCCTGACATAAAATCTGAGGATGTGAGAGCCTTGCAAGCATATAGTTTTTTGCTACGAGAATGCTACAATGTTATGATGGACACTGAATTTATGCACGAGTTGGATGTTCCTGGCAATATGCAAATAATTATCAGGAAATTGCCATATAAGCTGAGAGACAAATGGAGGAATGTTGTTTGTGATATACAAGAGAGGTTTCACAGAAGAGCCATCCTACAGGACATTGTCCAGTTTATTGAGAAACAGGTTAAGATTGCGAGTGATCCACTGTTTGGTGATATTCAAGATTCCTTTTCATCAACAAAGAGGAATGTTGGAGCTTCTAAGTCACAGTCACACGCAAAGATTAAAAGAAGTAGCTTTGCTACCACTGTTGGAGCAACAGAGAAGAAGGTGGAGTTCGGTATGAGAGAAAGAGATTCGCTTGCTGTTAAGAACTGTCTTTTTTGTGGATCAGGACATCACTTGGAGGTGTGTCCACTACTGGAAAGGAGGACACATGGGGAGAAAATGACATTTCTGAAAGGAAAGGGGATATGTTTTGGCTGTCTGTGCACTGGGCACATGAGTAAAGACTGCAGAAGACGACTTCACTGTAAAGTGTGTGGTTCAAAGCATCCCACAATGTTGCATGTTTTCTCCAAAGAAAAGGAAACTGGTCCAGTCCAGAAGGAGGATAATGTTGAGACAACAAGTAAAAAGGTTGTCCAATCCAGTGGTTTAACCGGGGCCGGGGAGCGTGATTTCACTCTGTCAATTTTGCCTGTACGAGTCAAGTCCAAGAAGAGCCAAAGAACTATGATAACTTATGCCTTCTTAGACCCTGGTAGCTCTGCATCATTTTGCACAGAAGAACTCATGAGGAAATTGAATGTCACTGGCAGAACCAATATCCTTTTGCGGACAATGGGTCAGGAAAAGATGGTTGGAAGTGACATTGTGTCAGATCTGGAGATTGCTGGACTGGATGAAGATGTGTTTTGCGAATCACCTGATTTATATACACAGAAGATCATGCCTGTACACAGTGGTAATATTCCTCATCAAGAAGACCTGCAAAAATGGCCACATTTGACACACTTGAGGATTACAGAGATTAATTCTGGAGTATTGGAAAAAATGCCCCTAAAGCACTTGAGCCATGGCATGTCATAAGGAGTGTAGATGGTGGTCCATGTGCAGTTAAGACAATTCTTGGATGGACAGTAAACGGGCCACTCAGAGTTCACAGTGCAGGGGACACATCAAATACACAGTCAAGTGTCACTGTTAATAGGATATCTGTATCTAGGCTTGATGATCTGTGGCAACAGCAGATGAAACTAGACTTCCCTGAATGTGTTAAAGATGAGCAGCCAGGATGGTCCAGAGAAGATCATCGCTTTATGGACTTAGTCACAGAATCAGTCAAATTGGAAGATGGTCATTATGTCATTGGTTTACCTTTGAAGCAGATGAATTTAAAGATGCCAAACAATAAAGAAGTGGCAGAACAGCGTGCTTTGATGTTACAGAGGAGGTTTGTCAAAGACCATCAGTATCATACTGATTACACGCATTTCATGAATGACATCATCTCTAAGGGTTATGCTGAGAGAGTTCCAGTTCAAGATCTTGAACTACATAATGGGAGGATTTGGTATATACCACATCATGGAGTCTACCACCCTAAAAAGAAAAGGATAAGGGTTGTGTTTGACTGTGGTGCTACATTTAGAGGAGTTTCACTGAATGCTCTACTTTTACAAGGTCCCAACCTCACCAACCTGTTTGAAAGGTACCAACTCACCGGTGTTTAGATGAATGGATGAGGAAGTGGGGTGAGCCGGAGGTTGTCCATTTTTTGTTGACCGCGTATCGCATCACACATTCTGGAGGAGTCTGTATAGTCAGTGTAACATTTATTCATGTGTGGGAAATAATTATGGAACTTAATGGAAAGAATAAATGTGTCGCTAATACAGAAGTATTGGAATTCATTGGAACGCGCGTCGGACAAAGAGCCCCGAGTTTAGCCCACAGTGGCCCTCATATAATTGATCTTTGCCGCAACAGACTCCATGAGGGTCCGACGTCCAGATGATGGTTGCAGGAATCCGGGACAAAGAATTGTCACAAAAGTTCCAATTCATGGCAGAACTTACCCTGGTTCAAGTTATTCAACAAGGACGGCAAAGTGAAGAGGTTGGTAAACAGGTTAGCATCCAGACTGCCGCACCGGAGCTACAAGTGGCTAGCGTGAGCAGCGACAAAACACGGCGACAGCACAGAGACACGAGGCGCACATCAGAAACAACAACGAAAGACAAAAAGACCTGCAGTAGGTGCGGCGCCCAACACGAGAGACTGAAATGTCCAGCTTTCAAAAGTATATGTAAGAAGTGTAACAAGGGACATTGGGCTCGTGTATGTCACACCAAAACAGTGAGTGAAGTCACAAAGACTCTGAGTCAGTTTCTGGGTGAGGTTAGCAGTGATGCTAGCCAGGACAAATGGACAATAGACCTTAATGTTGGTGGTTCACCCCTCACATTTAAAATCGATATCGGGGCAGTCATAAGTGAGAAGACATTCAAGTCACTCCAGGACAGAAGTAAACTGGACCCCTCAGAGACATGTTTCTTAGGTCCAGGTGGGAAACTGAGATGCTTGTCTTTAAAGAACAAGAATACACATTCCCAGTGTACGTAATAAAATGGCAAAGCAGCAACTTACTCAGCAGATTGGAAGCAGTACAGATGGAACTCGTGAGACGATGGCAAAACGTTAGTGCTGCTTTTGGCACAAGTGATCTGTTCAAGACAGAACCTGTCAAGATAATCCTCAAAGAGGATGCCCAGCCGTATGCTGTCCACGCAGCCAGGGGAGTACAGCTTCCACTTATGCCTCTCGTGAGGAAAGAACTGCAGAGACTGGAAAATGCTGCAATCATTGAAAAGGTGACAGAGCCTACAGAGTGGTGTGCTGCCATGGTTCCAGTGTTAAAACCAAACCGGAAGGAGGTGCGGTACTGTGTCGACATGAGACGACTCAATCAGGCTGTGAAACTTGAGAAATACGTTCTACCAACAATGGAGGAAATCATGCCAAGGCTGTCAGCATCCAAAGTCTTCTTCACACTCGATGCAGCCAGTGGATTTTATCAGATCCCTCTCCACAACAAACCTGCAGGCTCACAACGTTCCTTACTCCATTTGGGAAATATGCATTTCACAGACTCCCATTTGAAATTACGAGTGCAGCAGAAATTTTTCAAAGGAAAATGACAGACGCTGAAAGGACTGGAAGGAACGGAAGTGTACATGGACGACATGGACTGATTCATGGGGAAACAGAGGCGATCCATGACCAACGGCAAGACCAGGTACGTGATTGACAGATTCTTTTCCTGGGACACATATTTGACGAGAATGGTGGGCGCCCAGACCCTGAGAAAGTTGCGGGAATAGGGAACTTTCCACAACCACAAAATGTGTCAGAGCTCAAACGATTCCTAGGTATGGTCAATTACATGGCTAAATTAATTCCAGACCTTTCCACAGTGGGTCAACCACTACATGAACTGCTGGAACAGAATGTTGAATGGCTCTGGGGTCTAGGTCACCAGACAGCTTTCCAGAAACTGAAAAACATCCTGACACTACTTAGTACCAACATGGCAGGGTTTAACCCAGTCCTGGAAATCCTCAAACTTGCATCTCTTCTCAGACACTCCTGAATCCAATCAGCATCTTGTTACCAATCAGAGCCGAATGACATGCAGAAGAGATGGATCTAAAAGTTTCAGGTTTTGAGTTGGGTTGAAACTCCACAGGAGTCCTGCTGCTGATCATGTCCATCCCTTTCTGGTAACAGGAGATTCTCATGGTGACGAGGTGGAACGGGAGATTCTCATGGTGACGAGGTGGAACGGGAGGTTCTCATGGTGATGAGGTGGAACGGGAGATTCTCATGGTGACGAGGTGGAACGGGAGATTCTCATGGTGATGAGGTGGAACGGGAGGTTCTCATGGTGACGAGGTGGAACGGGAGATTCTCATGGTGATGAGGTGGAACGGGAGATTCTCATGGTGACGAGGTGGAACGGGAGGTTCTCATGGTGATGTGGTGGAACGGGAGATTCTCATGGTGATGAGGTGGAACGGGAGATTCTCATGGTGACGAGGTGGAACGGGAGGTTCTCATGGTGATGAGGTGGAACGGGAGATTCTCATGGTGACGAGGTGGAACGGGAGATTCTCATGGTGATGAGGTGGAACGGGAGGTTCTCATGGTGACGAGGTGGAACGGGAGATTCTCATGGTGATGAGGTGGAACGGGAGATTCTCATGGTGACGAGGTGGAACGGGAGGTTCTCATGGTGATGTGGTGGAACGGGAGATTCTCATGGTGATGAGGTGGAACGGGAGATTCTCATGGTGATGTGGTGGAACGGGAGATTCTCATGGTGATGAGGTGGAACGGGAGATTCTCATGGTGATGAGGTGGAACGGGAGATTCTCATGGTGATGAGGTGGAACGGGAGGTTCTCATGGTGACGAGGTGGAACGGGAGGTTCTCATGGTGACGAGGTGGAACGGGAGGTTCTCATGGTGACGAGGTGGAACGGGAGGTTCTCATGGTGACGAGGTGGAACGGGAGGTTCTCATGGTGACGAGGTGGAACGGGAGATTCTCATGGTGACGAGGTGGAACGGGAGGTTCTCATGGTGACGAGGTGGAACGGGAGGTTCTCATGGTGACGAGGTGGAACGGGAGGTTCTCACATGGTGACGAGGTGGAACGGGAGGTTCTCATGGTGACGAGGTGGAACGGGAGATTCTCATGGTGACGAGGTGGAACGGGAGATTCTCATGGTGACGAGGTGGAACGGGAGGTTCTCATGGTGACGAGGTGGAACGGGAGATTCTCATGGTGACGAGGTGGAACGGGAGATTCTCATGGTGATGAGGTGGAACGGGAGATTCTCATGGTGATGTGGTGGAACGGGAGATTCTCATGGTGATGAGGTGGAACGGGAGATTCTCATGGTGATGTGGTGGAACGGGAGATTCTCATGGTGATGTGGTGGAACGGGAGATTCTCATGGTGACGAAGTGGAACGGGAGATTCTCATGGTGATGTGGTGGAACGGGAGATTCTCATGGTGATGTGGTGGAACGGGAGATTCTCATGGTGATGAGGTGGAACGGGAGGTTCTCATGGTGACGAGGTGGAACGGGAGGTTCTCATGGTGACGAGGTGGAACGGGAGATTCTCATGGTGACGAGGTGGAACGGGAGATTCTCATGGTGACGAGGTGGAACGGGAGGTTCTCATGGTGACGAGGTGGAACGGGAGATTCTCATGGTGACGAGGTGGAACGGGAGATTCTCATGGTGATGAGGTGGAACGGGAGATTCTCATGGTGATGAGGTGGAACGGGAGATTCTCATGGTGACGAGGTGGAACGGGAGATTCTCATGGTGATGAGGTGGAACGGGAGATTCTCATGGTGATGAGGTGGAACGGGAGATTCTCATGGTGATGAGGTGGAACGGGAGATTCTCATGGTGATGAGGTGGAACGGGAGATTCTCATGGTGATGTGGTGGAACGGGAGATTCTCATGGTGATGAGGTGGACCTGGAGATTCTCATGGTGATGAGGTGGAACGGGAGATTCTCATGGTGATGAGGTGGAACGGGAGATTCTCATGGTGATGAGGTGGAACGGGAGATTCTCATGGTGATGTGGTGGAACGGGAGATTCTCATCATGATGAGGTGGAACGGGAGATTCTCATGGTGACGAGCATAAACTGCGTGATGTTTCATGTTATTATAGAGCAACATCTCTTCATAAAGTGTCCACCTTTTTTTATTTCATCACACTAAGAACTTCAGGAGGACAAATGAGGTCTTATTTGACATCCAGACTCCAGCATGTAAACCAGGACCACTGATATGAAAAGAACCTAAAGTGAACATGTTAGCATGTTCCTGCATCTGTTTTCAAGTCAGTGATCAGATCAGAATCTGCAGAAAAACAAACATCTCAGCTGTGATTTTTACTGTTTTATTGAAACCTAAACATCATGAGGAAACATTCAGAACAATAAATAAAATCTTCCTGGACGTTTGGTGGATTTAACTAAAGTCATCTAAAAGATTAAAAACCTTCCAATCACAGCTAAGCGTCGTCGTGGTGCGACAGAGATGCAGACGGGAGTTTAACAAGCATCAGCGGACGGAGGAACAGAACCGACAGGTTAGCAGTAGGACGTCCCGCTGAAACGATGATTCTTCTGCTTTAACGTGGAACAAAACGAGACTTTCGGCGGTCTCAGACGCCATCTGGGGACTTCTACACAACGAAACGACTAAAAATCTTTTTTCTTTCAAAGTGCAAAAAGCAACGTGATTTTAAAGAAACGTTTTGGCTCAAATCATTTTCAGATTACAGCGAAAAGAAATCCCGAAACCGAAACCGGGTTGTTGTTTAAAATGTCCCAACTCTGGAGAAGCAGCTGGATGCTGCGCGGCTTCCACCTCACTCCAGGAGCCAGTCGCGCCTCGCCGGCGGCTTCATGTGATGCAGCTCTGGTCGTAGGAAGGCGGAGCCTCTGAAACAAACACGCCACACACACATCACACACACATCACACCGTCTGCTGGAGATACGGACTGAGCGCGTGCAGACCAACCTTGTGGGTAATTTGAACAGCCGTAGTCTGGAGGCGGGATGAGCGGCGTTGCCGTGGAGCCGTTGAGCAGTGGGTAGAGCGTCGAAGCCCCCGCCGACCCGGCCGGCGCCGCAGAAGGCCCGCTGGGCGGCTGGTTCTGGGGGAAAAACAGACCCGGGGCGTAGCTGAAGGCGTTGGGCGAAACCAGCTGGGACTGGCGCTTCGTGGACAAGTCCTCGTTCGTGGAGGTCCCGCCTTCTGCGCCAGCATGGTACTCGGCAGGAGGAGCGCTGGGCTGGTTGTGGGTGGAGCTTCTGGAGCGTGGGGCGGGGCGTGGAGCAGGTTTGTGGGAGGGGCCATGGGCCAGAGAGGGTGAGGAAGAAGAGGCGGCGGCCGGCTTGCAGACGGACGCCTCGGCGTCTTTGGAAGCAGGAGACGGTCTTCTGCTGGGACGGCGTTTTTTGTCCAGCGAAATGTTTCCGATCTGGACGGGAAGCGTTACCATGACGTCAGGCGACTTCAGGCAGACCTGAGACGGAGAGGAAGAGGATGGCTGAACCTTCATCACCAATGGAAACGTTCCTCCCGCTCCAGAAAATAGAATCTTCTTACTTTGATGTAATATTGGATCTTTATGAGCTCACAGCCGACGAGCGCCGACTGGGGGAGGGACGGAACGATGATCTGCTCCTTCCACTCCACCTCCTTCCCTCCCTTCACCGTCCCCCCCTCCACCTCCGCGATGCTCCTCACATCCTGCGTGGGCTTCTTCGTCTCGTACGTCACCTTCTGCAGAGACACCGGGTCAGAGTACTGGACCCAGACCAGGACCCAGACCGGGTCCGGCTGGACCCAGACCAGGACCCAGACCGGGTCCGGCTGGACCCAGACCAGCTCACACCGGACCCAGACCAGGACCCAGACCGGGTCCGGCTGGACCCTGACCAGGACCCAGACCGGGTCCGGCTGGACCCAGACCAGGACCCAGACCGGGTCCGGCTGGACCCAGACCAGC
The DNA here is from genome assembly GCF_933228915.1 of Telmatherina bonti. Taxonomy (NCBI): domain Eukaryota; kingdom Metazoa; phylum Chordata; class Actinopteri; order Atheriniformes; family Telmatherinidae; genus Telmatherina; species Telmatherina bonti. Next base: position 2,272,613 of record NC_136611.1, on the reverse strand, counting down.
TCACACCGGACCCAGACCAGGACCCAGACCAGCTCACACCGGACCCAGACCAGGACCCAGACCGGGTCCGGCTGGACCCTGACCAGGACCCAGACCGGGTCCGGCTGGACCCAGACCAGCTCACACCGGACCCAGACCAGGACCCAGACCAGCTCACACCAGACCCAGACCAGGACCCAGACCGGGTCCGGCTGGACCCAGACCAGGACCCAGACCGGGTCCGGCTGGACCCAGACCAGCTCACACCGGACCCAGACCAGGACCCAGACCGGGTCCGGCTGGACCCTGACCAGGACCCAGACCGGGTCCGGCTGGACCCAGACCAGGACCCAGACCGGGTCCGGCTGGACCCAGACCAGGACCCAGACCGGGTCCGGCTGGACCCAGACCAGCTCACACCGGACCCAGACCAGGACCCAGACCAGCTCACACCAGACCCAGACCAGGACCCAGACCGGGTCCGGCTGGACCCAGACCAGCTCACACCGGACCCAGACCAGGACCCAGACCAGGACCCAGACCGGGTCCGGCTGGACCCAGACCAGGACCCAGACCGGGTCCGGCTGGACCCAGACCAGCTCACACCAGACCCAGACCGGGTCCTACTGGACCCAGACCAGGACCCAGACCGGGTCTGGCTGGACCCAGACCAGCTCACACCGGACCCAGACCAGGACCGGCTGGACCCTGACCAGGACCCAGACCGGGTCCGGCTGGACCCAGACCAGCTCACACCGGACCCAGACCAGGACCCAGACCGGGTCCGGCTGGACCCAGACCAGCTCACACAGGACCCAGACCAGGACCCAGACCAGCTCACACCAGACCCAGACCAGGACCCAGACCGGGTCCGGCTGGACCCAGACCAGGACCCAGACCGGGTCCGGCTGGACCCAGACCAGCTCACACCGGACCCAGACCAGGACCCAGACCAGGACCCAGACCGGGTCCGGCTGGACCCAGACCAGGACCCAGACCGGGTCCGGCTGGACCCAGACCAGCTCACACCGGACCCAGACCAAGACCCAGACCAGGACCCAGACCGGGTCCGGCTGGACCCAGACCAGGACCCAGACCAGGACCCAGACCGGGTCCGGCTGGACCCAGACCAGGACCCAGACCGGGTCCGGCTGGACCCAGACCAGCTCACACCGGACCCAGACCAGGACCGGCTGGACCCTGACCAGGACCCAGACCGGGTCCTACTGGACCCTGACCGGGTCCGGCTGGACCCAGACCAGCTTACACCGGACCAAGACCAGGACCCAGACCGGGTCCTACTGGACCCAGACCAGCTCACACCGGACCCAGACCAGGACCCAGACCGGGTCCTACTGGACCCTGACCAGGACCCTGACCGGGTCCGGCTGGACCCAGACCGGATCGGACCGGACCCAGACCAGATCCAACTGGATCAGAAACCACACCAACCAGAACCAGAACCCGATGAGGCCGCTTCCCGAGCCCCATCCTCTGTAACACAGATGTCCAGTTCTGGTCCTGCAGGTTTTAGAAGTTTTCAACTGATTCAAGCTCTGCAGAAGTCTGGATTAACCCCGGATCAGAGTCAGGTGTGTTGCAGCAAGGAAACCTCTAAAACCTGCAGGAACCAGCTTTAAGGACCAAGACTTAGGATCCCTGGTCTAGAGGTTTCCTGCTGCAACACACCTGATCCAGATTTATGGGTCAGAACTGCTGAGGAGCCTTTAGACTGAATCAGGGAAGTTGGAGAAGGAAAACATCTAAAACCTGCAGGACGGAGGCCCATTAGGACTGATGGACATTCTACACTACAGATCCGTCCACCAACCAGTCCAACGGAGACGGTGGACATCGTGTCGGATCCATCGTCTCGTTACTGATCGTAAAGTTTTACGTTTCTTCTTTTCTGTTCCTGCAGAAGAGATTTATTACTGCGTCTCATTAAACTACAAACAAACATAAATAATAAAAACCACGTCCCAAACAATAGAAGATAACGACAGAAATGTCCCTTAGATCTGAGACAAAGTGGGTCTAAACGATGTCTACAGAGATGCCTCCGTCTACAGACGATAATAAACCTGCCGATTCAGAGAACCAGAAGGAATCTCTGTATGTCGGGATCTTCTGCGTGAAAAGCAGACATCATTCTTTACTTGAAACCACTGAACGGACTCTGGAAGACTCCCAGAAACCAGGAACTGTAGTAAAGGAGACGCTACCAGGGGTGTCAAACTCCGGTCCTCCAGGGCCGGTCTCCGGCAGGTTTTTCTTGTTTCCCTCCTCCAACACAGCTGATTCAAGTCAGATGGATCCAGATGCTTTTTGTCCACCTGTTTATTAACTTCAGTCAGGTGTGTTGGAGCAGGGAGACAACAAAAACCTGCAGGATATCAATCAGAACATTCTGGAATGTTTCCCAGGATAAAATCCAGTTCAGCCACTCTTCCCAGTTCAAACAGGAAGCCATGAACAGGACTGGTCCGACCCGAAGCCTCCGATCACGTCACCAACAGATCATCCATCACACTTCTTACGAAGCATCGGCATTTCGCTCCCATCCAGCAGAAAAACTGTCGTCAGAATTCTAAAACCCAACAACCAATCAGCTGCTGCGACGTTTCCAGCCGGATTCCTCTGAGCGACCAGCAGGGGGCGGTAAAACAGCAGAACAGGTGAGTTTTTTACCTGAATCAGGCTGGCGGCCATGTTCCCAGTGGTCTTCCCAGACTGGTTCTGGATGTTAGCCGTCACCTGGATGACCTGACCCGGCGTGTAACCCTTCATGTCCGTCTGGGCCTTCAGAACCACGGTGCCGGTTTTCATCAGCATGTAGGTGAACTGCTGGGTGACGGCGGACGAGCAGCTTCCCTGCAACGACGACACATGTTTTTTCAGCGGCAGCATCAGGATCGGAGCCGCCGGACCTCCAGAGACCAGACGGATCCGACCAGTTCCTGCTGAACCTCCGAGATTCCTGCCAATGTTCCCGTCAGGCTGCCGGCTGCTGGCGCCGCAGCGTTCCAGCAGGACGCCGCGTGGCGCACGGCGGCCGTTTAAGCGCGTCTTCTGGGAGTTCATGTTTCTTACCCCCCACCCCCCCACCCACCACCAGGACCCCGTCTGACCCATATGTCTGGCAGCTCGTTCAGGTTGAGAAGCCTCAGCAGGTAGAACGGTTTCTCGGCGCTGTAGTCTTTGGAGAAACGCGCCGTGTCGATGAAAACTCTCACTCTGTAAACTATCCTGCCGTAGCTGCCTTCGAAGGACGTCGGCGCCGAAGCTGCGAGAGACGGAAACAACCAATCAGAGTCAAGACATCCCAGCGAGGTGAACATCAGGATGCAGACTCCTACCGGGTATGAGGAACCTGAAGGGAAACGTGTGATCGCCCTGCTTCAGGGTTCCTGATTGGGACACAAAACATCTGTCAGTGGAAACATGGCTGCCGTGCCGGAAGCTCCGCCTCCAGGCTGGAATTCTACAGGAGAGATTTTCCCCGACAGATTTACCTTTATCTGCCAGAGAGATGGAGCTGTTGAAGTACTGCTCCTCCGCCGTCCAGCTCGTCTCGTTCACCTTGTTGCTGATTCCACAGAAACCGTTGCAGTTCGCTTTGATCGCTGCAAAACAAGACGTTACGATTCAACCAGTTAGACCGAGCAACTTCCAGTCCGCCTGCTGGTGCAACTGGAGCAACTTCCAGTTAACCTGATGGTGCAACTGGAGCAACTTCCAGTCCGCCTGCTGGTGCAACTGGAGCAACTTCCAGTTAACCTGATGGTGCAACTGGAGCAACTTCCAGTCCGCCTGCTGGTGCAACTGGAGCAACTTCCAGTCCGCCTGCTGGTGCAACTGGAGCAACTTCCAGTCCGCCTGCTGGTGCAACTGGAGCAACTTCCAGTTAACCTGATGGTGCAACTGGAGCAACTTCCAGTCCGCCTGCTGGTGCAACTGGAGCAACTTCCAGTCCGCCTGCTGGTGCAACTGGAGCAACTTCCAGTTAACCTGATGGTGCAACTGGAGCAACTTCCAGTTAACCTGATGGTGCAACTGGAGCAACTTCCAGTCCGCCTGCTGGTGCAACTGGAGCAACTTCCAGTCCGCCTGCTGGTGCAACTGGAGCAACTTCCAGTTAACCTGATGGTGCAACTGGAGCAACTTCCAGTTAACCTGATGGTGCAACTGGAGCAACTTCCAGTCCGCCTGCTGGTGCAACTGGAGCAACTTCCAGTTAACCTGATGGTGCAACTGGAGCAACTTCCAGTCCGCCTGCTGGTGCAACTGGAGCAACTTCCAGTCCGCCTGCTGGTGCGACTGGAGCAACTTCCAGTCCGCCTGCTGGTGCAACTTGAGCAACTTCCAGTTAACCTGATGGTGCAACTGGAGCAACTTCCAGTCCACCTGCTGGAGCAACTGGAGCAACTTCCAGTCCGCCTGCTGGTGCAACTGGAGCAACTTCCAGTTAACCTGATGGTGCAACTGGAGCAACTTCCAGTTAACCTGATGGTGCAACTGGAGCAACTTCCAGTTAACCTGATGGTGCAACTGGAGCAACTTCCAGTCCGCCTGCTGGTGCAACTGGAGCAACTTCCAGTCCGCCTGCTGGTGCAACTGGAGCAACTTCCAGTCCGCCTGCTGGTGCAACTGGAGCAACTTCCAGTTAACCTGCTGGTGCAACTGGAGCAACTTCCAGTCCGCCTGCTGGTGCAACTGGAGCAACTTCCAGTCCGCCTGCTGGTGCAACTGGAGCAACTTCCAGTCCGCCTGCTGGAGCAACTTCCAGTCCGCCTGCTGGAGCAACTGGAGCAACTTCCAGTCCGCCTGCTGGTGCAACTGGAGCAACTTCCAGTTAACCTGATGGTGCAACTGGAGCAACTTCCAGTTAACCTGATGGTGCAACTGGAGCAACTTCCAGTTAACCTGATGGTGCAACTGGAGCAACTTCCAGTCCGCCTGCTGGTGCAACTGGAGCAACTTCCAGTCCGCCTGCTGGTGCAACTGGAGCAACTTCCAGTCCGCCTGCTGGTGCAACTGGAGCAACTTCCAGTCCGCCTGCTGGTGCAACTGGAGCAACTTCCAGTCCGCCTGCTGGTGCAACTGGAGCAACTTCCAGTCCGCCTGCTGGTGCAACTGGAGCAACTTCCAGTCCGCCTGCTGGTGCAACTGGAGCAACTTCCAGTCCGCCTGCTGGTGCAACTGGAGCAACTTCCAGTTAACCTGATGGTGCAACTGGAGCAACTTCCAGTCCGCCTGCTGGTGCAACTGGAGCAACTTCCAGTCCGCCTGCTGGTGCAACTGGAGCAACTTCCAGTTAACATGCTGGTGCAACTGGAGCAACTTCCAGTCCGCCTGCTGGTGCAACTGGAGCAACTTCCAGTCCGCCTGCTGGTGCAACTGGAGCAACTTCCAGTCCGCCTGCTGGTGCAACTGGAGCAACTTCCAGTCCGCCTGCTGGAGCAACTTCCAGTCCGCCTGCTGGAGCAACTTCCAGTCCGCCTGCTGGAGCAACTGGAGCAACTTCCAGTCCGCCTGCTGGTGCAACTGGAGCAACTTCCAGTTAACCTGATGGTGCAACTGGAGCAACTTCCAGTTAACCTGATGGTGCAACTGGAGCAACTTCCAGTCCGCCTGCTGGTGCAACTGGAGCAACTTCCAGTCCGCCTGCTGGTGCAACTGGAGCAACTTCCAGTCCGCCTGCTGGTGCAACTGGAGCAACTTCCAGTCCGCCTGCTGGTGCAACTGGAGCAACTTCCAGTCCGCCTGCTGGTGCAACTGGAGCAACTTCCAGTCCGCCTGCTGGTGCAACTGGAGCAACTTCCAGTCCGCCTGCTGGTGCAACTGGAGCAACTTCCAGTCCGCCTGCTGGTGCAACTGGAGCAACTTCCAGTCCGCCTGCTGGTGCAACTGGAGCAACTTCCAGTCCGCCTGCTGGTGCAACTGGAGCAACTTCCAGTTAACCTGATGGTGCAACTGGAGCAACTTCCAGTCCGCCTGCTGGAGCAACTGGAGCAACTTCCAGTCCGCCTGCTGGTGCAACTGGAGCAACTTCCAGTTAACCTGATGGTGCAACTGGAGCAACTTCCAGTTAACCTGATGGTGCAACTGGAGCAACTTCCAGTTAACCTGATGGTGCAACTGGAGCAACTTCCAGTTAACCTGATGGTGCAACTGGAGCAACTTCCAGTTAACCTGATGGTGCAACTGGAGCAACTTCCAGTCCGCCTGCTGGTGCAACTGGAGCAACTTCCAGTCCGCCTGCTGGTGCAACTGGAGCAACTTCCAGTCCGCCTGCTGGTGCAACTGGAGCAACTTCCAGTTAACATGCTGGTGCAACTGGAGCAACTTCCAGTCCGCCTGCTGGTGCAACTGGAGCAACTTCCAGTCCGCCTGCTGGTGCAACTGGAGCAACTTCCAGTTAACCTGATGGTGCAACTGGAGCAACTTCCAGTCCACCTGCTGGAGCAACTGGAGCAACTTCCAGTCCGCCTGCTGGTGCAACTGGAGCAACTTCCAGTTAACCTGATGGTGCAACTGGAGCAACTTCCAGTTAACCTGATGGTGCAACTGGAGCAACTTCCAGTTAACCTGATGGTGCAACTGGAGCAACTTCCAGTCCGCCTGCTGGAGCAACTTCCAGTCCGCCTGCTGGAGCAACTTCCAGTCCGCCTGCTGGAGCAACTTCCAGTCCGCCTGCTCGTGCAACTGGAAAACGATCTGCAGTTCATATTCATGTGACGCAACAAACGACATGGCGGTCAGTCGGCTCGGCGTAGACCAGACCGTGGTGACGACCACGTTCTTCATTTGTCATAAAAATGGATTTTTGGAGAATAAACTGCTGACTTTTAGTCCTTACTGGATTTAAACCAGTAAAAATCACCAGTAACCACATGAAGGGGACGACTCAGATGTGGTTTATTATTTTATTTTAAACGTATAAAACTGACCTCCATCCACCCCTCCATGTTTATTCGGGTGGCGTGGTTAGTTAAGCGGAACAAGATGGCGTCCAGCAGCTGATCGCAGACACAACGTCCTGGAGAAGGTGTTGCCGGGAAACGTCACCAGTTTACTTAGTTCTAGTCCGAATCGTTCACTTCCGGACACCGGAGGTTCGCCACCAGACCGGAGGTTCGCCACCAGACCGGAGGTTCGCCACCAGACCGGAGGTTCGCCACCAGACCGGAGGTTCGCCACCAGACTGGAGGTTCGCCACCAGACCGGAGGTTCGCCACCAGACTGGAGGAACGCCACCAGACCGGAGGTTCGCCACCAGACCGGAGGTTCGCCACCAGACCGCAAGAACGTCACTAAACCAGAGGAACGTCACCAGACCGGAAGAATGTCACCAGACCGGAAAAACGCCACCAGACCGGAGGATCGCCACCAGACCGGAGGAACGCCACCAGACCGGAGGAACGCCACCAGACCGGAGGAACGCCACCAGACCGGAGGAACGCCACCAGACCGGAGGTTCGCCACCAGACCGGAGGAACGCCACCAGACCGGAGGAACGCCACCAGACCGGAGGGTCGCCACCAGACCGCAAGAACGTCACTAAACCAGAGGAACGCCACCAGGCCGGAGGAACGCCACCAGGCCGGAGGAACGCCACCAGGCCGGAGGAACGCCACCAGGCCGGAGGAACGTCACTAAACCAGAGGAACGTCACTAAACCAGAGGAACGTCACTAGACCGGAGGAACGTCACTAAACCGGAGGAACGCCACCAGACTGGAGGAACGTCACCAGACCGGAGGAACGCCACCAGACCGGAGGAACGCCACCAGACCGAAGGAACGTCACTAGAGCGGAGGTTCGCCAACAGACCGGAGGAACGTCACTAGACCGGAGGAACGTCACTAGACCGGAGGTTCGCCACCAGATCGGAGGAACGTCACTAGACCGGAGGTTCACCTCTAGACCGGAGGAACGTCACCAGACCGGACGAACGTCACTAAACCGGAGGTTCGCCAACAGACCGGAGGTTCGCCAACAGACCGAAGGAACTTCACTAGACCGGAGGTTCGCCACCAGACCGAAGGAACTTCACTAAACCAGAGGAACGTCACCAGACTGAAGGAACGCCACCAGACCGAAGGAACGCCACCAGACCGGAGGAACGCCACCAGACCGGAGGAACGCCACCAGACCGGAGGAACGCCACCAGACCGGAGGAACGTCACTAGAGCGGAGGTTCGCCAACAGACCGGAGGTTCGCCAACAGACCGGAGGTTCGCCAACAGACCGGAGGTTCGCCAACAGACCGAAGGAACTTCACTAGACCGGAGGTTCGCCACCAGACCGAAGGAACTTCACTAAACCAGAGGAACGTCACCAGACTGAAGGAACGCCACCAGACCGAAGGAACGCCACTAGACCGGAGGAACGCCACCAGACCGGAGGAACGCCACCAGACCGGAGGAACGCCACCAGACCGAAGGAACGTCACTAGAGCGGAGGTTCGCCAACAGACCGGAGGTTCGCCAACAGACCGGAGGAACGTCACTAGACCGGAGGAACGTCACTAGACCGGAGGAACGTCACTAGACCGGAGGAACGTCACTAGACCGGAGGTTCGCCACCAGATCGGAGGAACGTCACCAGACCGGAGGAACGTCACTAGACCGGAGGTTCACCTCTAGACCGGAGGAACGTCACCAGACCGGACGAACGTCACCAGACCGGACGAACGTCACCAGACCGGAGGAACGTCACTAGACCGGAGGAACGTCACTAGACCGGAGGTTTGTCAACAGACCGAAGGAACTTCACTAGACCGAAGGAACGTCACTAGACCGAAGGAACGTCACTAGACCGGAGGTTCTCCAACAGACCGGAGGTTCTCCAACAGACCGAAGGAACGTCACTAGACCGGAGGTTCTCCACCAGACCGGAAGTTCGTCAACAGACCGAAGGAACTTCACTAGACCGGAGGAACGTCACTAGACCGGAGGTTCGCTAACAGACCGGAGGTTCGCCAACAGACCGGAGGAACGCCACCAGACCGGAGGAACGCCACCAGACCGGAGGAACGCCACCAGACCGGAGGTTCGCCACCAGACCGGAGGTTCGCCACCAGACCGCAAGAACGTCACTAAACCAGAGGAACGCCACCAGGCCGGAAAAACGCCACCAGGCCGGAAAAACGCCACCAGGCCGGAGGAACGCCACTAGACCAAAGGAACGTCACTAAACCAGAGGAACGTCACTAGACCGGAGGAACGTCACTAGACCGGAGGAACGTCACTAGACCGGAGGAACGTCACTAGACCGGAGGAACGTCACTAAACCAGAGGAACGTCACTAGACCGGAGGAACGTCACTAGACCGGAGGAACGTCACTAGACCGGAGGAACGTCACTAGACCGGAGGAACGTCACTAGACCAGAGGAACGTCACTAGACCGGAGGAACGTCACTAGACCGGAGGAACGTCACTAGACCGGAGGAACGTCACTAGACCAGAGGAACGTCACTAAACCAGAGGAACGTCACTAAACCGGAGGAACGTCACTAAACCGGAGGAACGTCACTAAACCGGAGGAACGTCACTAAACCAGAGGAACGTCACTAGACCGGAGGAACGTCACTAGACCGGAGGAACGTCACTAGACCGGAGGAACGTCACTAGACCAGAGGAACGCCACTAGACCAGAGGAACGCCACTAGACCAGAGGAACGCCACTAGACCAGAGGAACGTCACTAGACCAGAGGAACGTCACTAGACCGGAGGAACGTCACTAGACCGAAGGAACGCCACCAGACCGGAGGAACGCCACCAGACCGAAGGAACGTCACTAGAGCGGAGGTTCGCCAACAGACCGGAGGAACGTCACTAGACCGGAGGAACGTCACTAGACCGGAGGTTCGCCACCAGATCGGAGGAACGTCACTAGACCGGAGGTTCACCTCTAGACCGGAGGAACGTCACTAGACCGGAGGTTCACCTCTAGACCGGAGGAACGTCACCAGACCGGACGAACGTCACTAAACCGGAGGTTCGCCAACAGACCGGAGGTTCGCCAACAGACCGGAGGTTCGCCAACAGACCGAAGGAACTTCACTAGACCGGAGGTTCGCCACCAGACCGAAGGAACGCCACCAGACCGAAGGAACGCCACCAGACCGGAGGAACTTCACTAAACCAGAGGAACGTCACCAGACCGAAGGAACGCCACCAGACCGAAGGAACGCCACCAGACCGAAGGAACGCCACCAGACCGAAGGAACGCCACCAGACCGAAGGAACGCCACCAGACCGGAGGAACGCCACCAGACCGAAGGAACGTCACTAGAGCGGAGGTTCGCCAACAGACCGGAGGTTCGCCAACAGACCGGAGGTTCGCCAACAGACCGGAGGTTCGCCAACAGACCGGAGGAACGTCACTAGACCGGAGGAACGTCACTAGACCGGAGGAACGTCACTAGACCGGAGGTTCGCCACCAGATCGGAGGAACGTCACCAGACCGGAGGAACGTCACTAGACCGGAGGTTCACCTCTAGACCGGAGGAACGTCACCAGACCGGACGAACGTCACTAGACCGGAGGAACGTCACTAGACCGGAGGAACGTCACTAGACCGGAGGTTTGTCAACAGACCGAAGGAACTTCACTAGACCGGAGGTTCTCCAACAGACCGGAGGTTCTCCAACAGACCGAAGGAACGTCACTAGACCGGAGGTTCTCCACCAGACCGGAAGTTCGTCAACAGACCGAAGGAACGTCACTAGACCGGAGGAACGTCACTAGACCGGAGGTTCGCCAACAGACCGGAGGTTCGCCAACAGACCGGAGGTTCGCCAACAGACCGAAGGAACTTCACTAGACCGGAGGTTCGCCACCAGACCGGAGGAACGTCACCAGACCGGAGGAACGTCACCAGACCGGAGGAATGCCACCAGACCGGAGGAACGTCACTAGACCGGAGGTTCACCTCTAGACCGGAGGAACGTCACTAGACCGGAGGTTCACCTCTAGACCGGAGGAACGTCACCAGACCGGACGAACGTCACTAAACCGGAGGTTCGCCAACAGACCGGAGGTTCGCCAACAGACCGGAGGTTCGCCAACAGACCGGAGGTTCGCCAACAGACCGAAGGAACTTCACTAGACCGGAGGTTCGCCACCAGACCGAAGGAACGCCACCAGACCGAAGGAACGCCACCAGACCGGAGGAACTTCACTAAACCAGAGGAACGTCACCAGACCGAAGGAACGCCACCAGACCGAAGGAACGCCACCAGACCGAAGGAACGCCACCAGACCGAAGGAACGCCACCAGACCGGAGGAACGCCACCAGACCGAAGGAACGTCACTAGAGCGGAGGTTCGCCAACAGACCGGAGGTTCGCCAACAGACCGGAGGTTCGCCAACAGACCGGAGGAACGTCACTAGACCGGAGGAACGTCACTAGACCGGAGGAACGTCACTAGACCGGAGGTTCGCCACCAGATCGGAGGAACGTCACCAGACCGGAGGAACGTCACTAGACCGGAGGTTCACCTCTAGACCGGAGGAACGTCACTAGACCGGACGAACGTCACTAGACCGGAGGTTTGTCAACAGACCGAAGGAACTTCACTAGACCGGAGGTTCTCCAACAGACCGGAGGTTCTCCAACAGACCGAAGGAACGTCACTAGACCGGAGGTTCTCCACCAGACCGGAAGTTCGTCAACAGACCGAAGGAACGTCACTAGACCGGAGGAACGTCACTAGACCGGAGGTTCGCCAACAGACCGGAGGTTCGCCAACAGACCGGAGGTTCGCCAACAGACCGAAGGAACTTCACTAGACCGGAGGTTCGCCAACAGACCGGAAGTTCGTCAACAGACCGAAGGAACGTCACTAGACCGGAGGAACGTCACTAGACCGGAGGTTCGCCAACAGACCGGAGGTTCGCCAACAGACCGGAGGTTCGCCAACAGACCGGAGGAACGCCACCAGACCGGAGGAACGTCACCAGACCGGAGGAACGTCACCAGACCGGAGGAACGTCACCAGACCGGAGGTTCGTCACCAGACCAAAGGAATGCCACCAGACTGGAGGAACCACAAGGACACGCCTCAACACAGACAGATGGATCCGGAAGCTCGCCCAGCGAGCTGTGTTCAGACGGGAACACAGAACAGTTTCACAAATCCACAACAAACTGGGAGAATATTCCATAAACATTCCTTTAATCCCAGTCAGAAGCAGACGGGACATCTCCGCCCCAGCTGGCCGATCTGGCGGCTAAAATCCTGCTGAGCAGGTACACGACGACCGACCAGAAGAAGAAACCAGTTATTCCCGCTGCCTCACAGACTGGTTCCGGTTTGGACTGGAAATAAAGGTCTGCAGGTCACCTGAAGGGTCACACAGTTCCCCTCCAACATGTATAAAATAACCCGACCTGTTCTCCATTCTGGACCCTCCCAGGAGCAGGCTGGTGATACGTTATGGCGTCATTTTCCTTCTCCCTACTTGGAACCAGAAGCGGGACTTAGTCCAGCTCCTGGTCCTGCAGACACCTGTCTTCAGGTTTTGGTATCACAGCAGAGAGCCACATGAAGACCTGGACCCGGTCTGCATTGGGTCTCTGCGTGGTCACGCGCGGGTCTCAACCCGCCCCTCGTGGCAGAGTTTCCCACTTCCGTGTTGTGCCCGCGGCGCAGGTGTCCTGCAGGTGAGTCTCACCTTTGCACTGCAGCGGCTGGTTGGTCTTCACCGTCACCGTCCCGGAGATAGGGTCTCCCGGACTGTACACGTCCTTGTTCTGGTCAAACGCGATGCTCAGCTCGCGCAGCTTCCCCATGGCGGCCTCTCACCGAAACTCACCGTCACCTGGATCACAAAGCAGCGTCTGTTCACAAGCCCCGCCCCCTTTCGTGACGTCGCTGCAGGTGCGCTGTGAAGATGCCGTTCAGCCAATCAGCTGATGAGTTGTTTAACGTTGTTTACTTCCAGCTGGAAGAGTCACGTGACAGAAATCACGTCCACAGCCAGAAAGTCCGTCCTGATGGGAGCTGTTCTGTCTGAACTGGGAGCTCTGGTTCCTCCCACATTACATCCCACCACAGCATTCTGGAAACAGAATGATCTGCCATTAAAACCAGTCTGGAAGCCCAAAGATGTACCTCTATATGATGAAAATTAATCCCCAACATTTAATATATGGTAAATCTAATGATTCTTATTTCTAAATTCCATATTCATAAATCACTTCCTTCCTTTGTTTAACCCTTTCATGCATGAACTAATAAAAATAGTGTTTTATCTCTACACACATGCAATGATACTTTTTAGTTTATGAATGATATTTACAATTTTATGATTTATTCTACAGTATTCTGTTAAACATTTATAAAGTAATATATAATCATAATTATATTATGTAAATCTTCCATAGAATTGTGTCATTTTATTTTCCTATTTATCACAAAGGCAAACTTACATGATGTTTAGTTATATCAAATAGTTATTTGTTCTCCAGTGAGTGGAAACATAGATGATCCAGGAACATCTGCTGACGAGTTTATTTATAAAAAATACCATCATCATTCCTGCATGACTGGACAAAAGCGGGTAAACAGGTGTCCACTGTATGGCACGATGCATGAAAGGGTTCATATTTCATGAAGACTGAGAGAAATGTTTCCAGTCCAGAATGAAGGGAAATAAAAGAGAAATGTCTTCGATGCAGGAATCTAATAAAACTATCGTCGTTCAGCCGACATGGACCTTATTTTATGCCTGATCATGTTTTTCATAACTTACCTTCCATGTGTTTTTATTCATCACGGTTTATGTTGCAGATTTATTCCTCTCATCAGTCATGATTCTAGAGATCATAAAATAAAACGTCGGACAAGAAACCGCCTGAAGTTTCACTCTGGATTCATCTGCTGATCCAAAAGTCCAGAAAATAATTTCCTTCCTGGTTCTGGTCCAGATGGAGGTTTTCCTTCCTGGTTCTGGTCCAGATGGAGGTTTTCCTTCCTGGTTCTGGTCCAGATGGAGGTTTTCCTTCCTGGTTCTGGTCCAGATGGAGGTTTTCCTTCCTGGTTCTGGTCCTGATGGAGGTTTTCCTTCCTGGTTCTGGTCCTGATGGAGGTTTTCCTTCCTGGTTCTGGTCCTGATGGAGGTTTTCCTTCCTGGTTCTGGTCCTGATGGAGGTTTTCCTTCCTGGTTCTGGTCCTGATGGAGGTTTTCCTTCCTGGTTCTGGTCCAGATGGAGGTTTTCCTTCCTGGTTCTGGTCCTGATGGAGGTTTTCCTTCCTGGTTCTGGTCCAGATGGAGGTTTTCCTTCCTGGTTCTGGTCCTGATGGAGGTTTTCCTTCCTGGTTCTGGTCCAGATGGAGGTTTTCCTTCCTGGTTCTGGTCCTGATGGAGGTTTTCCTTCCTGCAGCCAGAACCAGCATGAGAGATCATATTTCTCCAGTTTTAGCCTCTCTTCATTGGCTGCCTGTTGAATCTAGAATAGAATTTAAAATCCTTCTCCTTACATATAAAGCCCTCCACAACCAGGCACCACTATATATCAAAGACCTCATTGTTCCTTATATACCAAGCAGAGTACTTCGTTCCCAGACTGCAGGCTTACTTGTGGTTCCTAGAGTCTCAAAGAGCCGAGCAGGAGGCAGAGCCTTTGGTTATCAGGCCCCTCTCTTATGGAATAAGCTCCCAGTTAGTGTTAGGGAAGCAGACACCCCCCCCCACCTTTAAGACTAGGCTGAAGACTTATCTTTTTGATAAGTCCTATAGCTAGGGATGGTTAGCATCCCTTAGTTATGCTGCTATAGGTTTAGACTGCTGAGGGACATTTCCTGATACACTGAGCTTCTTTCTCTTTCTCTTTATCTCTTTCCTTCCCACTGTTGCCAGTGTGCTTGCTCAGGATGGGAGATTGAGTTGGACTCAACTCAATCTGTTGGTTTCCTTATATAGGCTGTTATGAATTGGCCTTCATTATGTTTTCCCCTCTGTCTGTAAAGCGTCTTGAGATGGCATTGCCGTGATTTGACGCTATATAAATAAAGTTGAAAGTTCCACAGCAGGACGTCATCTTTTCTCCACGTCCTTTGTGTTTCCATCTGAACATGGAGCTGATGTTCCATTTCTGTCTCGTCCCTCCGCAGGACATCCTCCCAGAAGCTTCCCAGAAATGTCCTCCTGCCAACGCGTCCTGGGAGGACGGACTGCCAGTCTTTCAGTTCAGTCTTTTCTAGTGGTACCATCATGTCTGTCCAGTTTAGTTTCATGAGTTTATTTTTTATACAATGAATCCTGGTTAAAAAGCAACGTCTGACTTTCATTGGTTTCAGTTCATAGTATTTTTTATTTATGATTACTTTTGTCAGATTTAAGTTGTTTCTGTATCCGTTTTGTGTTTTTCTGTCATTGACCGAAGAGGACCAACTATTTGTCCACGTCTGTCTGTGGACACGTCTGAAAAACCTCCTCATGAGAACGTGGAAACTTTTTGTGACATCTGAGAGGTTTTTTCTGAATGCAGGAGTTTCCATTAGCAGGTTGCGATCTTTAGGTTTTGCGTGGTTACGCAGACGAAACAGAAGCACCGCTAGCAGCGTTAACGTTGTGTGAAATGTGATACGACTGTTCACACTGAGCTTGCCTGCAAAGACACCAGATATTTATCACACTGAATAAATCCAGGTCGGATTTGGGAAAAAAAATGTATTCTGTCATGAATAATTCCGATATAAGTAAAAGAAAAAGTCGGATTTGGGCAGCTTTAGCCTCGTGGGCCACGTGCCACCCGATGAAACGGCTCCGCTCTGGTATGAGGCGTCCTGCAGTGCAGCAACAAAAGCTGCGTTTCCAGTTGGTTAATACCATATTTAGGTTTCACACACTTCTCAGGTTCATGGAAACGCAGCCGGGAAGCGGAGAGTCGGACATCCTGCGGCGTTATGAAACTTACTGATGTCGGGAAAAGACCAGAGGCCTGGATGATCGCCCGGTTATTTCTCCATTACCTGGTTAACTCTCCAGACATACGATAAACCAGCTGGTTATCAACTCTGCAGTCCAACCAGGGTTCTCCATCTGGATCAGAACACGCTCATGTAAAAGGGGCGGAGTTTACAGCGTCGACCAATCAGACATGGAGCAGCTACTTTACCATGGAGGAGCAGTTCTTCACGTATGAAGAAATAAACACATCATCTAGTTCAGAAGCAACACCGTTGCCAAGGCAACAACCAGGAAGAAATGCTCTTAATGCTTACATTTGTCAGATTATCTGATATTAATTCATCGGACAGTATAAATAGACAGTAATCTGATTACTTTGTTCCAGCCAGACGTTTCAGAGCCTCCTTCAATTCATGGTTCTGCAATCCTGCCATGTGTGAGCATTATTATTATTATTATTATTATTATTATTACTACTACTATTATTATTATTATTATTATTACTATTATTGTTATTATTATTATTATTATTATTATTATTACTACTATTATTATTATTATTATTATTACTATTATTGTTATTATTATTATTATTATTATTATTACTACTATTATTATTATTATTATTATTATTATTACTACTACTACTACTACTATTATTATTATTATTATTATTACTATTATTGTTATTATTATTATTATTACTATTAATAATATTATTATTATTACTATTATTATTAGTAGTAGTAGTATTACTTTAAAACTCTTTAAATTACTTTACTTCCTCAGAATGGATCTGATTGGTCAGGAGGCGGTGCTTTGATCTCTTATCTAGAACATGCTATCTAGAACTGCTCCGGAGCAGGTTACCCATCCAGCGTAAGTTGCCATGGTGATTTACTGTGACCATCATCCTGGTACAGAAAATCCAGCTTGCTGGTTCAGTCCTCATTACTGCTGCAGGACTCTCAGACTCTCCACTGCCAGACTACTGGAGGGTCCTTTATGATGTCTGTGTAACGCTGCATTAGCATGACTAGCATGGTTAGCATGGTTAGCATTATTAGCATGTAGCACAACATCACTTCATACTATTTTATTTTGAGGCTGAATTATTTTAATGTAATTTCAGGAAACTTAAACTCATCAACAGAAATATTTACACAGACTTATTTCACAGATAATTATACATTTATAAAACAACTTTTAAACAGATTGGTTGCAAAGAAGAATATCTGCAATATGATCAAAGATAAAGATGTTAAATGTTACAAGCATGCAGCTTAATGTCTTTTAACAATAATCAGACAACTTTAATGAAGAAATCCAGAATCCAGGTGGCGTAGTACGCCGTCTCCGTGTGCTGCAGGACACGGCAGTGCAGCGGATAGAACTTCTTCACGATCACGCCCACAGTTCGCACCACGTTCATGGGCAGGAAGCATAAACCGAAGATCAGCAGGCAAACGCTGATCATCCTCTGAGATTTCACCCGGACCTTTAGACCTTTGGCGGTGCTGATGTTGAGGCGAGTCAGCGTGCTCGCCAAACGTCCGTAGCAAGCTGCAGACACACAGAAGGGAAGCAGAAATCCAACAATGAACCGGATGAAGTTCATGACGAAGAAGGAATCAGTCAGGTTTCCCTGATGGATGGTGAAACACTGCTTGTTGCTCCCCTCTGTGCTGGAGGGCAGCAGGGCGGCATGGATCACAGCCTGCACCAGCAGCACGGACCAAACCCCTGCACAAAGCTTCCGTACGAAAACCTTCCGCTTGATGCAGACACTCCTGTTGAAGTGCACCACGACCACATAGCGATGGACGCTGATGAGAGTCAGGAATGCGACGCTGCCGTAGAAGTGTGACGTCAGCAGGGCGATCTTGACCTGGCAAAGGAAACGACCGAAGGGCCAGTGGTTTCCCATGGCGAAGTAGACTGCCAACATGGTCGTGACGGGTGTGATGAGGGTGTCGTTTAAGGCCAGGTGGAACTGCAGCGTGGTTCCAGAGGTCCAGCAGGGAAACCGGCAGCAGAACACCCACAAGCTGAAGATGTTGAGTACAAAGCCCACGAAGACGACCAGACACAGGAGGACAGCGATGACAACGTGGTCGTCCCGGCCCAGGCAAGACCCCGACACGTTGCTGTTGTTCATGACGGGTGTGGAAACCAGATCAGTTTGCTCCAGAAGCCTCTAATTTCTTCACGCCTGTGGCAAAAGAGCAGAGTTGTGCTTCAGTACAACAGATTTGGTTTGACTTGACATACAGTGGCCCTCAGAAGGCCCTGGAGGACAAGAGATGGATGTCTCTCATGAAATCTCAGAAAAAGACCAAAGTTCTTCAGCTGGATGAAACCTTGAAGTAAAACGCTCCTTCAAAAGATAAAACTGCAAACATCATCATCCTGTAGAGCAACCTAAAAACAACTCTGTGGAGTCGTTTCATCCCACAATGACATTTACTATGAGCGTTTCTGAAGACACTGCCGTCCAGCAGCGTCCTGAGGACAAGAAACCACAGTAAGAAGCACTTATCCTCCTTCACGTACGGAAACGGGGACGTTCGTCTCAAACATCATGCATCGCTGCTTCATATAAACCCAGCAGAGCTCCTTAGCATCGTTGCCACCAGGTGCAGACCAAGACACATTTTTCTGTATTTACACTCGTGAAATCCAGGGAAGGTATCTGAATATCCAACCTGACTATGTTTTCGGGATCTTCCACTGGGGAACTAATCCAACCGATCTGACCCAAAAAGGTGGAGCTTGAGTCCTTCGACTGGTTGAAAAAAAGGTCACTTGCCTTGCGACCTGTAGTTTATAAACAAAGCGGGTTCTGAAGCCTCCTCTCGAACAAGGTCCGTCTTCGCGTAGAAAGACCACATCTAACAAACTAATGGAGGACCACCGTTCTCCTCGGCTTCTGAGTTGTGTTTTGGCTTTACTTTAAGGAATGCATTACACTGCGGTGGTGATCGTATATCTGAAACATCTGATGCGATCCAACTGATACTTCACCTCTCAGGTAAGGTCTCAGCTGCAGGAACAGTTGAAGAACCTCCGTCGCCGCTGGTGGAAACAAGGGTTAGATCCAAAGACTCAGTCAACTAGTCCAGACCTGATTCCAGACTCTCCAACCCGGAGAAGCATGTAGTATCTACACACACAGATCACTTCTGCATGTTATTTTACGGGTTTCTTCCCTTTCAGATCCATGAACTCTGTCACATCTACTGACATGAATTCTAACCTGTACGGCAGAGTCAATCCAACTTCATTTGCAAAGCAGCTTGAAAACAACACAGTTAGCCAAAGTGATGCACACACACAAAAGGTAAAGTAATAAAACCATTTTAAAAAATCCAAAACGTCACGCTATGCTAAAATCCAAGATGAAAACAAGACTTAACAGGAAGTGAGCCTGACGTGCTGGGATAACTCATCAGCTTGGGGTTGCGAGTGAAAGTGCATGGTCATCTCTCAGCTTCCTCTTTGTCTCAGGAAAAACAAACAACCAATCAGCTGAGAGAGTGAGCCTGAACAAAGCAGATTAAAGTTACTGTTGGACGACACCTTGATGAAGACATTTAAGAATAATTAAATCCAGAAACTTAGTTGTTAAATGATTGAACTGTAATGCTAAAGAAATCTGAAAGGATCAAGAAGCTTAATAGCAGAAGTGTTCGCAAACTAAGGTTGAAATGTGGTCAAAAATGGTTTAAAATTTAACTAAAATTAGCAAAAGACAGTTGAAGATGGCTGAAATGTGCTTATCAAATACCTCCGGGAATTATCACTTAGATGAATTTAGTACAGGCATTTAAAGGTGAAAATGTTGTTTAAATGTAGTCAAATTGGTTTGAAGTCGAACGGAAACGAGCAAAAGACAGTTAAAGATGGTTTCTATGTACTTGTTAAATGCTCGGCCGAAGTCATTCTAAAGCTGAAGTCAAACATTTAAAAGTCAAACTGGTGATTAAATGGACTGGAAATGGTTGACAGTATATTCAGTTTGTTGTAAAACAAACAAGACTTTTCACAGCAGCTGATCTACCTTGTGTCTATCAAAGTCAACTGAATTACAACATTATGAAAATATAAACTACAACAACACACAAAGACAGCTGCCCAATGGTCATTCTATGGTTCTGGATTGTAGTATCTAGAATGTTCTTGTTCTCAATGGTAGTATCCGGAGCATCATTCTTGTACTGGATGGTAGTATCCAAAATGTTCTTGTTCTGGATGGTCGGATCTAGAATGTTGTTCCTGTTCTGGATGGTAGTATCCAGAACGTTGTTCCTGTTCTGGATGGTAGTATCCAAAATGTTCTTGTTCTGGATGGTCGGATCTAGAATGTTGTTCCTGTTCTGGATGGTAGTATCCAGAATGTTGTTCCTGTTCTGGATGGTAGTATCCAGAATGTTGTTTCTGTTCTGGATGGTAGTATCCACCCACAACATTCTTGATCTGACCATACAGAACTGGAACAACGTTCTGGATACTACCATCAAGAACAGGAACTACATTCTGGAGATGACCATCAAGAAGAGGAATGACATTCTGCATACTATCATCGAGAAAAGGAACAACGTTCTTGACACTACCCTCAAGAACACAAACAACGTTCTGGATACTACCATCCAGAAGAGGAACAATATTTCATCACTGCAAGAGAGAAAACAAGCAACACACAATGTATCCAAGACATTGTAGATGGGTTCTTTTTTTTTTCCTAACATTGCAGATTTTCTATGTTTAATATTTATGAAGCACTTTTTAACCTTGTGTGTATGAGAAGCGCCATATAAATAAAGTTTATCTTATCTTATCATTGTCAAGGGATCTGGAATCCGATGGTGGATCCACATATGATGGTTGTAGGACCAGAACACCCCATGCTGGCTGCAGGTCGGACTTCGCCGGGGTTTAATAGTTGGCATTGCATCTTTCCACAGAGAATTATCTTACAGCTTCCTTTGGAAACCAGGGAGGGGAGACCTCAGAGCCACATGCTGCAGACCCATAATGCATTGTATTCTTCCCTTTAGGAAAGCTGTGGCAGCTCCGTCTCAGCATTTCTGGTTCTGCTGTGCACCTGGTACATGTTTGTGTCGTGCTGATGTCATATGATAGAGCCTGCAAGGCCCCAGAGACTGGAGCGAGTACCAGGTACGATACGACTGATTCAGGGATAAACGGACCAATATGGCATCCATCCACAATAAATCTGCATTGATCATGGACCCAGTATCATGTTAGACTTTCAGTCATGTGTAGAATCATTTCCATTGTCTTTGTTCTAAAAAGCAAAATGTGTTAAACTGTGATTGATCAGACTGAAAACCATGGTTATTCTAACTAGTCTGAGCAGGTTGACACTTTATCCTGATTTAACGTCTACAAATGTATTCATACAGTTTTTCATCAAGTGAAATTTATAGTTTTAATCATTCCCTTTTTTATTGTTTAAGTTTTTTTCTGTTTATCTGATTATAGCTCGACACACCACAGTCCGCCGGCCTGAAGGTGTCAGCCCGTCTTTGCCTTCTGATACAAGTTTCACACCATGAGAGGAGGAAGGACATCCAAGTGTTAGAAGTGAAATCGTTGTCTTGCATGAAGACATTTTCACATCCACTGACTGAAAACTGCTTTGTAAGATTTCTGTTATTTTCATTTAAAATACTGTTTAAGCCAGAAAAAGACATTTTTATCAGATTACTGTGTAAACATCTCCACCTCTGTTCGGGCTCCTTTTCGTTGCAGGAAAATCCTTTCCCATTCTTCGTACTGGTGAGGAACTGAGAAACTGGCATCGTCTGCATCTGCAGGGTGAAAACGCTGCACATCCCATAACCAGTTTGAACTTGTCTTTACTGTCCAGCCTGAAGCAGAGCATCCCCAGACATGGCGGCTACGCCTCCGTCTCAGCTCTGCATCTCTTGGCTTTTTACAGAAGCTTTATTTATGGAACATTTTTTGAAAAAAGTTTAACCATCGCCTTCCTCCATGAGGCCAAACCAACATTCAAACAGAATCAACATCCTTCAAGCGAAACTACATCTCAGCCTCTTTTAGCTGCTGAATATTAGAGATAAGAAAGCAATCATCGCGTCTGCAGCAGCAGATGGTGAGACAGGATCTTACCAGAGCTGAAGTGGTCCTTGCTATGCTGAACCACATGAAACCGCTCCCTTCACACCGTCTGCAGAAGTGGCTGCAGGGCGGAGTTGCCCAGCGAGCTCTCAAAGTCGATCTTTTTCTCTTTTATGTTCCTGTTGTGGGCGAATGTTTCACATGTTTCATGTGTGAAAAAAACACAATTCTCTGCAAATAACTGTTTATTTACAAGTTCCTGCAGCTGCTCACAGCTAGAATGTTACAGAAAAGCCAGAGACGTGAAAATATCGCACATCTGGACAAAATGCACAAAGAAAAACGCTGTAAGAGCAGGAAGACTAGGAAACTGGAACGACAAACAAAGGGGAACTGTCCTGTCTCTGCTCCTCAGAGAGGCGTGGTGGGCGTGGAGGAGGTAGTGGGGGTGGTGGGGGTGGGGGTGGGGGGTGGCGGTGGTGGGAACGGCTACCGGATGCAGCCCCAGATCCAGAGATGGGGTCTCGTCCGGTAGGGGCGGGCTCTTCTTCTGCGCCTCCAGCTTTTCCGTCAGCTGGCTGTAGAGCTCCTTCAGCGGCTCGCTGCTCTGCAGTGGGAAAACAGTCAGATGACGCATCACTTTCGTTTCATCAACCCGACAAACTTTTCATTAACGGAATCAGCTGAGCCTCCTTCAGGTGATGTCACATCCTGCTTATTAGTTGAAGTGGTGAAGTGGTGGTCAACTAGCTCATGTCCACTCAAAACGTCTTACGTTCACGTTGTTTTCAGTTGATCAAATTATTCAAATTCATGAAAATGAGCAACACATGAGTTGAGCTCATTTTAATTTGAGGTAAAGTTTTATTTTCATCCACTAAGATGTTCAAGAAGTCGTCCGACGAAGGCTGGACTCCTGCGGAGAATCTAGTCTACGGCAGAGCCGAAAAGCCAAAAACACGTAGCAACGACGCAATAAAAACAGCAAAATACGTTCTTATAGGGGTTAAAGCTAAACGTATCCAGATGTGATGATTCCAAAGAGACATGAGGTTACCGTGGAGACGTGACGTTTCCATGGTAACGTGACGTTTCAGCCTCAGCTGTCAGATTCTGAGGCTAAAATGATGTAAAATGAATGTATGAACAGATAAAGCAGCATAAAGAGCAACCAGAAGTTTGTAGAAATAACACACATAGATCAGCAGCGACCAAGACTTTTCTCATCTGCACATCATTCCCTCATGTCTGAAACACACACAACACAATGTTTCCACGTTTCCTCTTCTTCCTGCTACTATTTTCCTGCTATCCTCACTAAAGCACCGTCACCTCACCATCATCACAGCGTTACCGTCAGTTTAAGCTCTCTGATTGGTGGAAAGTTTGTCTTCATTATCATTTAAATATTTTATTGCCTTTCAGAAACGCCTTTGTGACAAACGGCTGGGTCTGGAAGCAACACCTACTTGCTTTGGAGGCTCCAGCGTTTTCATCAACGTCTCCATGTATGATGGCAGCACTTTGTGGTGGAGGTGCAGCAGCATGCGGAGGGCGTGTCTGTGGACGTTTTCCTTACTGGCAAAAATTCAGACGAAAAAGAATAAGATGTTAAAATGATACAACATGAATTTCTGCTTGGCCTTGAATTACAGAGAGATTAGTCCACTTTACGTTTAATAAGACACTGAAATGATGCAAAGTTTCATAAAGCTGACATCGCCATGAAATATTCACTCACTGTCCACATTACCGTGTTAACAGAAGTAAATAATCATCCAATCACAGGGCAGCTGAAACTGAAAAACAGTGCTAAAATGAGGATGAGAGTCTGGATTCGCAGGCGACAAATCTGCAGCAACTGTCTGATGCTTCACGTCAAGTTTCACCTTGTTGGGTCCACCACGCATGCTGTGAGCGTGCACCTAGCACGCATCCTGCATGTTGACAACCCGAAGTTGTCCCCATGCATGCAGCCGGCCAAATCAACCCATCTGCTGTCCTAAAACGCTTCACAGACAGAATTGGCCTCCTTGCTATAGCTACAGCTGGCAGCTAATTAGATCAATTAAGGAAATTGTGCATTTGTATTATTATTTATTTATTTTCAGACTATTTTGTTTCGATCATCAGTCAGGTTGATAATCATTGGGGGCTTGTCCGGGATGAAGGAGTCCTTTTAAGTTAGGATTGAGTTGTTGTTTAAACTTTTAATTTTCTGATCAAGTAAAGATTTTAGTGGCAA
The DNA here is from genome assembly GCF_933228915.1 of Telmatherina bonti. Classification (NCBI taxonomy): domain Eukaryota; kingdom Metazoa; phylum Chordata; class Actinopteri; order Atheriniformes; family Telmatherinidae; genus Telmatherina; species Telmatherina bonti. The sequence goes on along the minus strand of NC_136611.1, from coordinate 2,248,355 downwards.
ACTTAAAAACAAAAAGTCAGAAGATTCCACTATGATTTCATTAATCAACCTGGTTTCTGTTAGCAGCCACAGCATGGTTTTGTCTGGGTGACATCAACAGGTATAAACGTCTGGTGGAGTTGTGTTCCTTTGAAGGCTTAAAAACTTGGACATGGTGTTTGTTGCGTTAGCTTTTCATTTCAGAGATCGTTGGAAAGATGACCAACCTGAACGGATGGATGTATTTATTTTGTGCGGATAGATTTATAGCTGCACTTCACTTTGCTGGTCTGGAGCACTACCTGAACACAACTCAGAAGTATTGCATATATATATATATATATATATATATATATATATATATATATATATATATATATATATATACATATATATATATATATATATATATACACACACATGCTGGTGGACATGACAAAGTGCGTCGCTGATGTAAGTTCAGCCTCCCCTGCAGGTGGAGAAGCTCCTTGTAATATTCTGTAATAGCAGTAGCCATGTAGCTTGCATGTAGCGGGTGTTGTCACTATACTGCTAAAAGCTGCATGTTAATGCAGGTTGTTGAGTTTGCATGTTCTCTCTGTGTATGCGTGGGTTCTTTCCAATAACTCCGTCCAAACATGATGTGTGGTTGACTGATCTCTCCAAATTCTCCGTAGGAATGAGAGTGAGCGTGAATGGTTTGTCTCTGTGATAGTCTGGCAACCTGTCCAGGTGTACCTGCCTGATGACTGCTGGGATATACTCCAGTTCAACTGGACAAAGCGGTTCAGAAAATTAAAAAAAAAAAAAAAAAAGAAGAATAATTTATTTGATGGATGCGCATGTCAGCATCTACACCGTGTTTACATGAAAAAAGGAGCAAAGTTTCTGCTAACCAGCCGTCAGGTTTATTTTGACCAGCAGGTGGCGGCATAGTTCCATTATCGCAGGTGGCTGGTTCCATTATCGCTCTCAAAGACCACCTGGTCGGGCTTGTTACCCCCGTTTAGTGGGTTTAATGTAAGCAAGTGCTGGTAATTTGCTACGTATTATTGATATTTCATTTATAGTGAGTTTTGCATAGTTTCTTTTCCACATTTAGACCCCCCCCCCCCCCATGTACTGCATGTCCTGGTTCTGCTGCGAGGGAACACCGGACTAAATCGGACTCCAGCAGTATTCCCATTGACACTCCGAGAAGACATGAACACCTGAACCTTACGGTCCAAATCCATCCCTTGTTTTTTTCATGATTGTTCGGCCAGTTGTCTCACGATTCCACAACTAGACGCTTACGTTTTTACAAGTCACGTCGTCTTTAAAGACCGGCTTGAATGAATCCATCTCAGGCAGGAAGCAGGAAGAGGAAAGGTAAACCAAAGAGCTGAAATAGACCCACCTGGAGAACGAAGTGAGAAGAAAAGCATCAAACACGACCGAACAAAAGTCGTCTGATCCAAACTCGTCGGACAGCAGGGTGAGGTGTCCCGTCAGCAGGTGGAGGAAGATGTCGCTGAAGGCCATGTCGTTGTAGGTCTCCACTGTAAATGGAAACGACTCCGTCAATCAGCTGTGATTTCGTCTCACATCCATCATGAACTGAAATAAAATTGTTTCCTGACAGAGTCTGCGATTTGAGCAAAAATCCATATATATATATATACACTATTCATAAAAAGTTAGGGATATTCAGCTTTTGGGTGAAATTTCCCAACAAGCCTAAAATGCCTTCAAACCTTTACAGGTGAACTTAATGTGATCTTCTCTAAGCTTTTAAATGCACATGTCCAACTGTTAAATGTTTCAATAAATTTTGCACAAGTTGCTGTTCTCTAACAAGGAGCTTAACGGCAAAAATCACGGCAGGTGTGTGATCCTTGTATTGACCAATAAATGTCCTGGTTCAATTAGAGCTGGTGTTTAAACAGTTGTCCTCATCATGCTGTTCACATTTTGACATCATGAGACCAAGACGACACCTAACAATGGAACAACAGTCCCTTGCCATTGCGATGCTTCAAACAGGACGTTCTCAGACAGAAGTGGCCACTGAGCTTGGAGTGTCACAGAGTGTCATCAGCAGGTTGCAACAGAGATATGGAGAGACTGGAAGAGTCACAGAAAGGCCTAGAAGTGGACGTCCTTTGGCCACATCCCGTGCTGATGACCGCTACATTGTGAACACTGCCCTGAGAAACCGGATGATGAATGCCACTCAACTCCAGGCACGTTTAAGAGAGGTGAGAGGCACCCAAGTGTCACGTCAGACCATTCCAAACCGTTTCCATCAGCGTGGTCTGCGTGCTAGACGACCTGCACGGGTACCTGACCACACCACCAGGCACAGGCATCATCGTCTTGCATGGGCCAGGGAGCATTTACGCTGGACGAGGAACCAGTGGGCCTCAGTGCTGTTCTCTGATGAAAGTCGATTCACACTGAGCAGAAATGATGGCCGGCAACGATGTTGGAGACGTCAGGGAGAGCGCTATGCATCAGCCACTGTTGTCACCAGGCCAGCTTTTGGTGGTGGCGGTGTTACAGTGTGGGCAGGGGTGTCCACTTGGTACAGAACTGCCCTACACTTTGTGAATGGTACAGTGACAAGCCCATACTACCTGAATAACATCATTAATCCAGTGATTGTGCCCCTACATGAACAGCACAGGCCTCATTTCATCTTCATGGACGACAATGCTCCTGCTCATCGAGGCCGCGTCATCAGGGAACGGCTGTTGGAGACTGGTGGACCTCAAATGGAACGGCCTGCACTCTCTCCAGACCTGAATCCCATTGAAAACCTGTGGGATCAGCTGAGCCGTCGTGTAGAGGCTCGAGACCCTGCACCCCAGAACCTCAATGACCTGAGGGCTGCCCTTCAAGAAGAGTGGGATGCCATGCCTCAGCAGGCAATAAGTTGCCTTGTGAACAGCATGAGACGTCGTTGTCAAGCTGTAATTGATGCTCAAGGGCACATGAGGCACACATATATATATGTATATATATATATATATATATATGTATACACACATATATATATATATATATATATATATATATATATATATATATATATATATATATATATATATATATATATGTGTATACCTGCTACTTTCTAACCGATTATTCTTGTCCTATCTGAAGGCTACAGAGATAAATGTCTGCTAGAACCAGGAAACCTGAGACGACTGCGACGACACGCGCCACATTTTAGTTACGCTGCCATCTGGTGGTGGTCGAGGAGAATTCACCATAACGTAGAATAAAATAACATCTGCTGGACGCGTTCGACGACACAGTGACATCTATCATGTGTATGTCTAGAGCCGCTGCTGCTCAGCAGCATCCCGAGGCGGAGGAACCGATTCTATACAGCGTTTACATCCGGGACGCCACGTTTGGCTTCACCGTATAATCTGGAACTGAGTGAACACGCAACGTCGCTGATTCAGCAAAGAAAGAAGAAGATTAAAAGATTCATGGTGAGATGGTCTTCTGGTTGGAGAGAGCCAACAGGTCAGGTAGGATGGGGGCGGGGTTAGCCGTCGATGGAGGCGCTGACGGGGAAACGTTCTGCAGACTTTATGTTATTTTAGTCTGACTGCTGGAAGTGCCGTTTACAGAGTTCCCTTTCTGAAAATAAATGTTTCATCCTTCATCCCTCAAAGCAGGAAGGAAATGGAGAAGTGTTTCTAAAGATCACACGAAGACTTTTAAACTTCCTTTTCTCAGAAGTTGGGATGCTGAGGTCAAACAGAGGATTCGTCATCGTTCTTTCAGCTCAAATCAGCAGATTTCTGACTTCCAGATGTCCTGCAGGAATGATCGGGTCACAGGACCTCCTACGTCACGTGACCTCCTACGTCACGTGACCTCCTTCGTCACGGGACCTCCTACGTCACGTGACCTCCTTCGTCACGTGACCTTCTACGTCACGTGACCTCCTTCGTCACGGGACCTCCTACGTCACGTGACCTCCTTCGTCACGTGACCTTCTACGTCACGTGACTTCCTACGTCACCGGACCTCCTACGTCACGTGACCTTCTACGTCACGTGACCTTCTACGTCACGTGACCTCCTTCGTCACGGGACCTCCTACGTCACGTGACCTCCTTCGTCACGGGACCTCCTACGTCACGTGACCTTCTACGTCACGTGACCTTCTACGTCACGTGACCTCCTACGTCACGTGACCTCCTACGTCACGTGACCTTCTATGTCACGTGACCTCCTTCGTCACGTGACCTCCTACGTCACGTGACCCCCTACGTCACGTGACCTTCTATGTCACGTGACCTCCTTCGTCACGTGACCTCCTACGTCACGTGACCTCCTACGTCACGTGACCTCCTACGTCACGTGACCTTCTAAGTCACGTGACCTCCTTCGTCACGTGACTTCCTACGTCACCGGACCTCCTATGTCACGTGACCTCCTTCGTCACGTGACCTCCTACGTCACGTGACCACCTTCGTCACGTGACCTCCTACGTCACGTGACCTTCTATGTCACGTGACCTCCTTCGTCACGTGACCTCCTACGTCACGTGACCTTCTATGTCACGTGACCTCCTACGTCACGTGACCTTCTATGTCACGTGACCTCCTTCGTCACGTGACTTCCTACGTCACCGGACCTCCTACGTCACGTGACTTCCTATGTCACGTGACCTCCTTTGTCACGTGACCTCCTTCGTCACGTGACCTCCTACGACACGTGACTTCCTACGTCACGTGACTTCCTACGTCACGTGACCTCCTACGTCACGGGACCTCCTACGTCACGGGAACTCCTACGTCACGTGACTTCCTACGTCACGTGACCTTCTACGTCACGTGACCTCCTTCGTCACGTGACCTTCTACGTTACGTGACCTCCTTCGTCACGTGACCACCTACGTCACGTGACCTCCTACGTCACGGGACCTCCTACGTCACGTGACTTCCTACGTCACGTGACCTTCTACGTCACGTGACCTCCTTCGTCACGTGACCTCCTTCGTCACGTGACCTTCTACGTCACGTGACCTCCTTCGTCACGTGACCTCCTTCGTCACGTGACCTCCTTCGTCACGTGACCTCCTACGACACGTGACTTCCTACGTCACGTGACCTCCTACGTCACGGGACCTCCTACGTCACGGGACCTCCTACGTCACGGGACCTCCTACGTCACGTGACTTCCTACGTCACGTGACCTTCTACGTCACGTGACCTCCTTCGTCACGTGACCTTCTACGTTACGTGACCTCCTTCGTCACGTGACCTCCTTCGTCACGTGACCACCTACGTCACGTGACCTCCTACGTCACGTGACCTCCTACGTCACGGGACCTCCTACGTCACGTGACCTCCTACGTCACGTGACCTTCTACGTCACGTGACCTCCTACGACACGTGACTTCCTACGTCACGTGACCTTCTACGTCACGTGACCTCCTTCGTCACGTGACCTTCTACGTTACGTGACCTCCTTCGTCACGTGACCACCTACGTCACGTGACCTCCTTCGTCACGTGACCACCTACGTCACGTGACCTCCTACGTCACGTGACCTCCTACGTCACGGGACCTCCTACGTCACGTGACTTCCTACGTCACGTGACCTTCTACGTCACGTGACCTCCTTCGTCACGTGACCTCCTTCGTCACGTGACCTCCTTCGTCACGTGACCTTCTACGTCACGTGACCTCCTTCGTCACGTGACCTCCTTCGTCACGTGACCTCCTTCGTCACGTGACCTCCTTCGTCACGTGACCTCCTTCGTCACGTGACCTCCTTCGTCACGTGACTTCCTACGTCACGTGACTTTCTACGTCACGTGACCTCCTACGTCACGTGACCTCCTTCGTCACGGGACCTCCTACGTCACGTGACTTCCTACGTCACGTGACCTTCTACGTCACGTGACCTCCTTCGTCACGTGACCTTCTACGTTACGTGACCTCCTTCGTCACGTGACCACCTACGTCACGTGACCGCCTACGTCACGTGACCTCCTACGTCACGTGACCTCCTACGTCACGTGACTTCCTACGTCACGTGACTTCCTACGTCACGTGACCTTCTACGTCACGTGACCTCCTTCGTCACGTGACCTCCTTCGTCACGTGACCTCCTTCGTCACGTGACCTCCTTCGTCACGTGACCTCCTTCGTCACGTGACCTCCTTCGTCACGTGACTTCCTACGTCACGTGACTTTCTACGTCACGTGACCTCCTACGTCACGGGACCTCCTACGTCACGGGAACTCCTACGTCACGTGACTTCCTACGTCACGTGACCTTCTACGTCACGTGACCTCCTTCGTCACGTGACCTACGTTACGTGACCTCCTACGTCACGGGACCTCCTACGTCACGTGACTTCCTACGTCACGTGACCTTCTACGTCACGTGACCTCCTTCGTCACGTGACCTTCTACGTTACGTGACCTCCTTCGTCACGTGACCACCTACGTCACGTGACCGCCTACGTCACGTGACCTCCTACGTCACGTGACCTCCTACGTCACGTGACTTCCTACGTCACGTGACTTCCTACGTCACGTGACCTTCTACGTCACGTGACCTCCTTCGTCACGTGACCTCCTTCGTCACGTGACCTCCTTCGTCACGTGACCTCCTTCGTCACGTGACCTCCTTCGTCACGTGACCTTCTACGTCACGTGACCTCCTTCGTCACGTGACCTCCTTCGTCACGTGACCTCCTTCGTCACGTGACCTCCTACGACACGTGACTTCCTACGTCACGTGACTTTCTACGTCACGTGACCTCCTACGTCACGTGACCTCCTACGTCACGGGAACTCCTACGTCACGTGACTTCCTACGTCACGTGACCTTCTACGTCACGTGACCTCCTTCGTCACGTGACCTCCTACGTCACGTGACCTCCTACGTCACGGGAACTCCTACGTCACGTGACCTTCTACGTTACGTGACCTCCTTCGTCACGTGACCACCTACGTCACGTGACCTCCTACGTCACGTGACCTCCTACGTCACGGGACCTCCTACGTCACGTGACTTCCTACGTCATGTGACCTTCTATGTCACGTGACCTCCTTCGTCACGTGACCTCCTTCGTCACGTGACCTTCTACGTCACGTGACCTCCTTCGTCACGTGACCTCCTTCGTCACGTGACCTCCTACGTCACGTGACCTCCTACGTCACGTGACCTCCTATGTCACCGTCCTGTGATGTGTAAATGTAGAAAAGTGTTGTATTTAGCCGTAAACATCTACATGGACATGTCTGGAAATCCTCCTGATGAGAGCTTCTTCTCAACGCAGGTGTTCCCGTTTGCAGTTTTCACGGCGGTGTCTTGGTTCTACGTGAGTCTGGCGGTGATGGGAACGCGGCCAGTGGCGTCCTGACTTATCAGGAGGTTTAACAGGATGATTCAACTGCAGAAGAAGCAGCTTGAAGCTAAAACAGCAAGCAGACACAGAGCCGGTTGGTCAAGCTTAGAGGACATGAAGGACATGATGTCTCACCCAGAGCCGGCAGTAACCTCTGCAAGGCATTCCTGTTCCTCAGTTTGGCGATGTGGAGGACGTAGTAGAGACCCATCTCACAGGCCACTCTGTTGTTCTGCAGGTACCTGACGAGGACGACACCGTCCTCCGTCAGCCGTGTTTTAGGATCTACATCAAGCCATGTTGCTAGGAGGTTCGTTACCTGCTGAAGGCGTCCGGCAGGGCGCTGGGATACGCCAGCGAGCTCTTCTCTTCGTTGGGAAGCTTCTGCTCTACGGTGAATGTGTGATCATCGACGACCACCGACATCATTGCCGGCAGGAAGCGGGTCACCACCTCCAAATCCTGCAGAACGGCACCAAAAGCATCACTGCTGCTTTTCTAACAAACTCCCACAAAGTCGGCGATGAGGAAGCGGAATCTGCTGCAGAAGCTTTGACCTCCGCAGGCGAAACAAGACGAGTCGCAACAGGAAAACTGAGTCCGTTTAAATCCCAATAAAACAACCAAACCTGATGAAACTCGAAGTGCAGAGAAGCTCCACTAGGCAGAAGAAATAACCAGTCCATCAGGTTTGAAGTCCTTTTACATCATCATTACTCCAAAACAAAAATAAAAATATGACCTGAAACGAAAAGGTCCTGAACGCACCAGACGAGGCTCTTTGAAGACCTGGCTGTCAATCATGTCCCACGCTCCCTGACCCAGCGACAGCATCCTCAGCAGCAGCATCAGGTCCGGGCTGTCCTGATACCAAAACAAACATCACCGTCTCCATGGAAACTCAACCTCAGAAATCCGCCCGAAAAAAAATCATGTAAACATGGAAAATACAAAAGGCAGCATTATAAAAAATAAACACCATCATGAGGAGAGAAAAGCAAGATGGAAAGAACAGAAAAGGAAAGCAAGAAGAAAAGGAAAACAAGAAAAGAAAAGGAAAGATACTTTGTGGATTCAGAAACATCGACGCAGACGACGACATGAAGGAACATCCTCTCATCGATCAGACTGAAAAAAATGAATGTGAAGCATTAATGTGAATGTTTGGAGTGATAATTCCGTGTGAATGTTTGGAGTGATAATTCCGTGTGAATGTTTGGAGTGATAATTCCGTGTGAATGTATGGAGTGATAATTCCGTGTGAATGTATGGAGTGATAATTCCGTGTGAATGTATGGAGTGATAATTCCGTGTGAATGTTTGGAGTGATAATTCCGTGTGAATGTTTGGAGTAATAATTCCGTGTGAATGTTTGGAGTGATAATTCCGTGTGAATGTTTGGAGTGATAATTCCGTGTGAATGTTTGGAGTGATAATTCCGTGTGAATGTTTGGAGTGATAATTCCGTGTGAATGTTTGGAGTAATAATTCCGTGTGAATGTATGGAGTGATAATTCCGTGTGAATGTTTGGAGTGATAATTCCGTGTGAATGTATGGAGTGATAATTCCGTGTGAATGTATGGAGTAATAATTCCGTGTGAATGTTTGGAGTAATAATTCCGTGTGAATGTATGGAGTGATAATTCCGTGTGAATGTTTGGAGTAATAATTCCGTGTGAATGTATGGAGTGATAATTCCGTGTGAATGTTTGGAGTGATAATTCCGTGTGAATGTTTGGAGTGATAATTCCGTGTGAATGTTTGGAGTGATAATTCCGTGTGAATGTTTGGAGTGATAATTCCGTGTGAATGTTTGGAGTAATAATTCCGTGTGAATGTATGGAGTGATAATTCCGTGTGAATGTTTGGAGTGATAATTCCGTGTGAATGTATGGAGTGATAATTCCGTGTGAATGTTTGGAGTGATAATTCCGTGTGAATGTATGGAGTAATAATTCCGTGTGAATGTTTGGAGTAATAATTCCGTGTGAATGTATGGAGTGATAATTCCGTGTGAATGTTTGGAGTAATAATTCCGTGTGAATGTATGGAGTGATAATTCCGTGTGAATGTTTGGAGTGATAATTCCGTGTGAATGTTTGGAGTGATAATTCCGTGTGAATGTTTGGAGTGATAATTCCGTGTGAATGTATGGAGTGATAATTCCGTGTGAATGTTTGGAGTGATAATTCCGTGTGAATGTATGGAATGATAATTCCGTGTGAATGTTTGGAGTGATAATTCCGTGTGAATGTATGGAATGATAATTCCGTGTGAATGTATGGAGTGATAATTCCGTGTGAATGTTTGGAGTGATAATTCCGTGTGAATGTTTGGAGTGATAATTCCGTGTGAATGTTTGGAGTGATAATTCCGTGTGAATGTTTGGAGTGATAATTCCGTGTGAATGTTTGGAGTGATAATTCCGTGTGAATGTTTGGAGTGATAATTCCGTGTGAATGTTTGGAGTGATAATTCCGTGTGAATGTATGGAGTGATAATTCCGTGTGAATGTTTGGAGTAATAATTCCGTGTGAATGTTTGGAGTGATAATTCCGTGTGAATGTATGGAGTGATAATTCCGTGTGAATGTTTGGAGTGATAATTCCGTGTGAATGTATGGAGTGATAATTCCGTGTGAATGTTTGGAGTGATAATTCCGTGTGAATGTATGGAGTGATAATTCCGTGTGAATGTTTGGAGTGATAATTCCGTGTGAATGTTTGGAGTGATAATTCCGTGTGAATGTTTGGAGTGATAACTCCGTGTGAATGTATGGAGTGATAATTCCGTGTGAATGTATGGAGTGATAATTCCGTGTGAATGTATGGAGTGATAATTCCGTGTGAATGTTTGGAGTGATAATTCCGTGTGAATGTTTGGAGTGATAATTCCGTGTGAATGTTTGGAGTGATAATTCCGTGTGAATGTATGGAGTGATAATTCCGTGTGAATGTTTGGAGTGATAATTCCGTGTGAATGTATGGAGTGATAATTCCGTGTGAATGTTTGGAATGATAATTCCGTGTGAATGTATGGAGTGATAATTCCGTGTGAATGTATGGAGTAATAATTCCGTGTGAATGTTTGGAGTGATAATTCCGTGTGAATGTTTGGAGTGATAATTCCGTGTGAATGTTTGGAGTGATAATTCCGTGTGAATGTATGGAGTGATAATTCCGTGTGAATGTTTGGAGTGAAAATTCCGTGTGAATGTTTGGAGTGATAATTCCGTGTGAATGTTTGGAATGATAATTCCGTGTGAATGTATGGAGTGATAATTCCGTGTGAATGTTTGGAGTAATAATTCCGTGTGAATGTTTGGAGTGATAATTCCGTGTGAATGTTTGGAGTAATAATTCCGTGTGAATGTATGGAGTGATAATTCCGTGTGAATGTTTGGAGTGATAATTCCGTGTGAATGTATGGAGTGATAATTCCGTGTGAATGTTTGGAGTGATAATTCCGTGTGAATGTATGGAGTGATAATTCCGTGTGAATGTATGGAGTGATAATTCCGTGTGAATGTATGGAGTAATAATTCCGTGTGAATGTTTGGAGTAATAATTCCGTGTGAATGTTTGGAGTGATAATTCCGTGTGAATGTATGGAGTAATAATTCCGTGTGAATGTTTGGAGTAATAATTCCGTGTGAATGTATGGAGTGATAATTCCGTGTGAATGTATTGAGTGATAATTCCGTGTGAATGTTTGGAGTGATAATTCCGTGTGAATGTTTGGAGTGATAATTCCGTGTGAATGTATGGAGTGATAATTCCGTGTGAATGTATGGAGTAATAATTCCGTGTGAATGTTTGGAGTAATAATTCCGTGTGAATGTATGGAGTAATAATTCCGTGTGAATGTTTGGAGTGATAATTCCGTGTGAATGTATGGAGTGATAATTCCGTGTGAATGTATGGAGTGATAATTCCGTGTGAATGTATGGAGTGATAATTCCGTGTGAATGTTTGGAGTGATAATTCCGTGTGAATGTTTGGAGTAATAATTCCGTGTGAATGTATGGAGTGATAATTCCGTGTGAATGTATGGAGTAATAATTCCGTGTGAATGTTTGGAGTGATAATTCCGTGTGAATGTTTGGAGTAATAATTCCGTGTGAATGTTTGGAGTAATAATTCCGTGTGAATGTTTGGAGTAATAATTCCGTGTGAATGTTTGGAGTAATAATTCCGTGTGAATGTTTGGAGTAATAATTCCGTGTGAATGTTTGGAGTAATAATTCCGTGTGAATGTTTGGAGTAACAATTCCGTGTGAATGTTTGGAGTAACAATTCCGTGTGAATGTTTGGAGTAATAATTCCGTGTGAATGTATGGAGTGATAATTCCGTGTGAATGTATGGAGTGATAATTCCGTGTGAATGTATGGAGTAATAATTCCGTGTGAATGTTTGGAGTAATAATTCCGTGTGAATGTTTGGAGTAATAATTCCGTGTGAATGTTTGGAGTAATAATTCCGTGTGAATGTTTGGAGTAACAATTCCGTGTGAATGTTTGGAGTAACAATTCCGTGTGAATGTTTGGAGTAATAATTCCGTGTGAATGTATGGAGTGATAATTCCGTGTGAATGTATGGAGTGATAATTCCGTGTGAATGTATGGAGTAATAATTCCGTGTGAATGTTTGGAGTAATAATTCCGTGTGAATGTTTGGAGTAATAATTCCGTGTGAATGTTTGGAGTGATAATTCCGTGTGAATGTTTGGAGTAATAATTCCGTGTGAATGTTTGGAGTGATAATTCCGTGTGAATGTATGGAGTGATAATTCCGTGTGAATGTATGGAGTGATAATTCCGTGTGAATGTATGGAGTAATAATTCCGTGTGAATGTTTGGAGTAATAATTCCGTGTGAATGTATGGAGTAATAATTCCGTGTGAATGTTTGGAGTGATAATTCCGTGTGAATGTATGGAGTGATAATTCCGTGTGAATGTATGGAGTGATAATTCCGTGTGAATGTATGGAGTGATAATTCCGTGTGAATGTTTGGAGTGATAATTCCGTGTGAATGTTTGGAGTAATAATTCCGTGTGAATGTATGGAGTGATAATTCCGTGTGAATGTATGGAGTAATAATTCCGTGTGAATGTTTGGAGTGATAATTCCGTGTGAATGTTTGGAGTAATAATTCCGTGTGAATGTTTGGAGTAACAATTCCGTGTGAATGTTTGGAGTAATAATTCCGTGTGAATGTTTGGAGTAATAATTCCGTGTGAATGTTTGGAGTAATAATTCCGTGTGAATGTTTGGAGTAATAATTCCGTGTGAATGTTTGGAGTAACAATTCCGTGTGAATGTTTGGAGTAACAATTCCGTGTGAATGTTTGGAGTAATAATTCCGTGTGAATGTATGGAGTGATAATTCCGTGTGAATGTATGGAGTAATAATTCCGTGTGAATGTTTGGAGTAATAATTCCGTGTGAATGTTTGGAGTGATAATTCCGTGTGAATGTTTGGAGTAATAATTCCGTGTGAATGTTTGGAGTAATAATTCCGTGTGAATGTTTGGAGTGATAATTCCGTGTGAATGTTTGGAGTAATAATTCCGTGTGAATGTTTGGAGTAATAATTCCGTGTGAATGTTTGGAGTAATAATTCCGTGTGAATGTTTGGAGTAATAATTCCGTGTGAATGTATGGAGTAATAATTCCGTGTGAATGTATGGAGTAATAATTCCGTGTGAATGTTTGGAGTGATAATTCCGTGTGAATGTTTGGAGTAATAATTCCGTGTGAATGTTTGGAGTAATAATTCCGTGTGAATGTTTGGAGTGATAATTCCGTGTGAATGTATGGAGTAATAATTCCGTGTGAATGTATGGAGTAATAATTCCGTGTGAATGTTTGGAGTAATAATTCCGTGTGAATGTTTGGAGTAATAATTCCGTGTGAATGTTTGGAGTAATAATTCCGTGTGAATGTTTGGAGTAATAATTCCGTGTGAATGTATGGAGTAATAATTCCGTGTGAATGTTTGGAGTAATAATTCCGTGTGAATGTATGGAGTGATAATTCCGTGTGAATGTATGGAGTAATAATTCCGTGTGAATGTTTGGAGTAATAATTCCGTGTGAATGTTTGGAGTAATAATTCCGTGTGAATGTTTGGAGTAATAATTCCGTGTGAATGTTTGGAGTAATAATTCCGTGTGAATGTTTGGAGTGATAATTCCGTGTGAATGTATGGAGTGATAATTCCGTGTGAATGTTTGGAGTAACAATTCCGTGTGAATGTTTGGAGTAATAATTCCGTGTGAATGTTTGGAGTGATAATTCCGTGTGAATGTATGGAGTGATAATTCCGTGTGAATGTTTGGAGTAACAATTCCGTGTGAATGTTTGGAGTAATAATTCCGTGTGAATGTATGGAGTAATAATTCCGTGTGAATGTATGGAGTAATAATTCCGTGTGAATGTTTGGAGTAATAATTCCGTGTGAATGTTTGGAGTAATAATTCCGTGTGAATGTTTGGAGTAATAATTCCGTGTGAATGTTTGGAGTAATAATTCCGTGTGAATGTTTGGAGTAATAATTCCGTGTGAATGTTTGGAGTAATAATTCCGTGTGAATGTTTGGAGTAATAATTCCGTGTGAATGTTTGGAGTAATAATTCCGTGTGAATGTTTGGAGTAATAATTCCGTGTGAATGTTTGGAGTGATAATTCCGTGTGAATGTATGGAGTAATAATTCCGTGTGAATGTATGGAGTGATAATTCCGTGTGAATGTATGGAGTGATAATTCCGTGTGAATGTTTGGAGTAATAATTCCGTGTGAATGTTTGGAGTAATAATTCCGTGTGAATGTATGGAGTAATAATTCCGTGTGAATGTATGGAGTAATAATTCCGTGTGAATGTTTGGAGTAATAATTCCGTGTGAATGTTTGGAGTAATAATTCCGTGTGAATGTTTGGAGTAATAATTCCGTGTGAATGTATGGAGTGATAATTCCGTGTGAATGTTTGGAGTAATAATTCCGTGTGAATGTTTGGAGTGATAATTCCGTGTGAATGTATGGAGTAATAATTCCGTGTGAATGTATGGAGTAATAATTCCGTGTGAATGTTTGGAGTAATAATTCCGTGTGAATGTTTGGAGTAATAATTCCGTGTGAATGTTTGGAGTAATAATTCCGTGTGAATGTTTGGAGTAATAATTCCGTGTGAATGTATGGAGTAATAATTCCGTGTGAATGTTTGGAGTAATAATTCCGTGTGAATGTATGGAGTGATAATTCCGTGTGAATGTATGGAGTAATAATTCCGTGTGAATGTTTGGAGTAATAATTCCGTGTGAATGTTTGGAGTAATAATTCCGTGTGAATGTATGGAGTGATAATTCCGTGTGAATGTATGGAGTGATAATTCCGTGTGAATGTATGGAGTGATAATTCCGTGTGAATGTATGGAGTGATAATTCCGTGTGAATGTATGGAGTGATAATTCCGTGTGAATGTTTGGAGTGATAATTCCGTGTGAATGTTTGGAGTAATAATTCCGTGTGAATGTTTGGAGTAATAATTCCGTGTGAATGTTTGGAGTGATAATTCCGTGTGAATGTATGGAGTGATAATTCCGTGTGAATGTTTGGAGTGATAATTCCGTGTGAATGTATGGAGTAATAATTCCGTGTGAATGTTTGGAGTGATAATTCCGTGTGAATGTTTGGAGTAATAATTCCGTGTGAATATTTGGAGTAATAATTCCGTGTGAATGTGTGTGATAATTGGTACTAATCAGCGTGTTGATCGTGAAGCAGCGGAGACGTCAGCCTGCAGCCACGCTGGTTTTAACTCCTGATGCTATCAGACTGATTTACTGAAAGCAGATTTTTAATGTTTCCGTGACGACAGCTTTCTGCGACCTGATTGGTTATTTTTTTCGGTCCTATTGATTAATTTCTACAAAGTGGCCAGATGTTGCCTTTCAGACTGTTGATAAGAGTGGTGCTCGCCTGGCATTATCTGCTGCCGGCCAATCAGTGCGCGGCTTCCTGGAAGCGTGACTCACTCTGGGTAAGGCGTCTTGACTCAGCAGCTCCTGTAAGTTCCTCATGATGCTCAGGACCAACGTGTTGCAGGCAAACGGGTCGCACAGGATCATGGACAGGTCCCTGAAAGCAGCAGAAACCCTCCGGTGACTCGTGCACTCGCGGCCATCAGCAGCGGTGCTGAGGAGACCGCCGTTACCCGAGCACTTGCTCCTGTCCCTTCTTCACGCCGTCCAGGAACCCCTGCAGCTCTCTGGCTCGCTTCCCGTCCACAAACTTCTCCCGGATGCAGGCGTCCAAACACCAGGTGAACTGTGTGAATGAAGGAAATCAGGATAAATCAGCTGATCGGTTGTCAGGCTGGATGGAGGCGCAGAACACCGGGTCCGGTTCTACCAGCTCACCTTGTGGCACGGGTCCACGGAGCAGATCTCGCTGATGTCCAGGTCGTGTAGTGACATCAGCAGCTCTGCTCTCAGCGTGCAGTAGTGCACGTTCCGCGTGCGCAGGAAGAGCGTCCGTAAGAACTGCAGCACCATGTCGTACAGCTTCACGTTCTTCCCGATCATCTGAGTCAGTTTCAGAACCACCTGCCATACGGGGCGAGAACCGTCAGTAAACCACAACAGAACCAGATCCAGAACCGTTCAGAACCACCTGCCATACGGGGCGAGAACCGTCAGTAAACCACAACAGAACCAGATCCAGAACCGTTCAGAACCACCTGCCATGCGGGGCGAGAACCGTCAGTAAACCACAACAGAACCAGATCCAGAACCGTTCAGAACCACCTGCCATACGGGGCGAGAACCGTCAGTAAACCACAACAGAACCAGATCCAGAACCGTTCAGAACCACCTGCCATGCGGGGCGAGAACCGTCAGTAAACCACAACAGAACCAGATCCAGAACCGTTCAGAACCACCTGCCATACGGGGCGAGAACCGTCAGTAAACCACAACAGAACCAGATCCAGAACCGTTCAGAACCACCTGCCATGCGGGGCGAGAACCGTCAGTAAACCACAACAGAACCAGATCCAGAACCGTTCAGAACCACCTGCCATGCGGGGCGAGAACCGTCAGTAAACCACAACAGAACCAGATCCAGAACCGTTCAGAACCACCTGCCATGCGGGGCGAGAACCGTCAGTAAACCACAACAGAACCAGATCCAGAACCGTTCAGAACCACCTGCCATGCGGGGCGAGAACCGTCAGTAAACCACAACAGAACCAGATCCAGAACCGTTCAGAACCACCTGCCATGCGGGGCGAGAACCGTCAGTAAACCACAACAGAACCAGATCCAGAACCGTTCAGAACCATCTGCCATGCGGGGCGAGAACCGTCAGTAAACCACAACAGAACCAGATCCAGAACCGTTCAGAACCACCTGCCATGCGGGGCGAGAACCGTCAGTAAACCACAACAGAACCAGATCCAGAACCGTTCAGAACCACCTGCCATGCGGGGCGAGAACCGTCAGTAAACCACAACAGAACCAGATCCAGAACCGTTCAGAACCACCTGCCATACGGGGCGAGAACCGTCAGTAAACCACAACAGAACCAGATCCAGAACCGTTCAGAACCACCTGCCATGCGGGGCGAGAACCGTCAGTAAACCACAACAGAACCAGATCCAGAACCGTTCAGAACCACCTGCCATGCGGGGCGAGAACCGTCAGTAAACCACAACAGAACCAGATCCAGAACCGTTCAGAACCACCTGCCATGCGGGGCGAGAACCGTCAGTAAACCACAACAGAACCAGATCCAGAACCGTTCAGAACCACCTGCCATGCGGGGCGAGAACCGTCAGTAAACCACAACAGAACCAGATCCAGAACCGTTCAGAACCACCTGCCATACGGGGCGAGAACCGTCAGTAAACCACAACAGAACCAGATCCAGAACCGTTCAGAACCACCTGCCATACGGGGCGAGAACCGTCAGTAAACCACAACAGAACCAGATCCAGAACCGTTCAGAACCACCTGCCATGCGGGGCGAGAACCGTCAGTAAACCACAACAGAACCAGATCCAGAACCGTTCAGAACCACCTGCCATGCGGGGCGAGAACCGTCAGTAAACCACAACAGAACCAGATCCAGAACCGTTCAGAACCACCTGCCATACGGGGCGAGAACCGTCAGTAAACCACAACAGAACCAGATCCAGAACCGTTCAGAACCACCTGCCATACGGGGCGAGAACCGTCAGTAAACCACAACAGAACCAGATCCAGAACCGTTCAGAACCACCTGCCATACGGGGCGAGAACCGTCAGTAAACCACAACAGAACCAGATCCAGAACCGTTCAGAACCACCTGCCATGCGGGGCGAGAACCGTCAGTAAACCACAACAGAACCAGATCCAGAACCGTTCAGAACCACCTGCCATGCGGGGCGAGAACCGTCAGTAAACCACAACAGAACCAGATCCAGAACCGTTCAGAACCACCTGCCATGCGGGGCGAGAACCGTCAGTAAACCACAACAGAACCAGATCCAGAACCGTTCAGAACCACCTGCCATGCGGGGCGAGAACCGTCAGTAAACCACAACAGAACCAGATCCAGAACCGTTCAGAACCACCTGCCATGCGGGGCGAGAACCGTCAGTAAACCACAACAGAACCAGATCCAGAACCGTTCAGAACCATCTGCCATGCGGGGCGAGAACCGTCAGTAAACCACAACAGAACCAGATCCAGAACCGTTCAGAACCACCTGCCATGCGGGGCGAGAACCGTCAGTAAACCACAACAGAACCAGATCCAGAACCGTTCAGAACCACCTGCCATGCGGGGCGAGAACCGTCAGTAAACCACAACAGAACCAGATCCAGAACCGTTCAGAACCACCTGCCATGCGGGGCGAGAACCGTCAGTAAACCACAACAGAACCAGATCCAGAACCGTTCAGAACCACCTGCCATGCGGGGCGAGAACCGTCAGTAAACCACAACAGAACCAGATCCAGAACCGTTCAGAACCACCTGCCATGCGGGGCGAGAACCGTCAGTAAACCACAACAGAACCAGATCCAGAACCGTTCAGAACCACCTGCCATACGGGGCGAGAACCGTCAGTAAACCACAACAGAACCAGATCCAGAACCGTTCAGAACCACCTGCCATACGGGGCGAGAACCGTCAGTAAACCACAACAGAACCAGATCCAGAACCGTTCAGAACCACCTGCCATGCGGGGCGAGAACCGTCAGTAAACCACAACAGAACCAGATCCAGAACCGTTCAGAACCACCTGCCATACGGGGCGAGAACCGTCAGTAAACCACAACAGAACCAGATCCAGAACCGTTCAGAACCACCTGCCATGCGGGGCGAGAACCGTCAGTAAACCACAACAGAACCAGATCCAGAACCGTTCAGAACCACCTGCCATGCGGGGCGAGAACCGTCAGTAAACCACAACAGAACCAGATCCAGAACCGTTCAGAACCACCTGCCATGCAGGGCGAGAACCGTCAGTAAACCACAACAGAACCAGATCCAAAACCGTTCAGAACCACCTGCCATGCGGGGCGAGAACCGTCAGTAAACCACAACAGAACCAGATCCAGAACCGTTCAGAACCACCTGCCATGCGGGGCGAGAACCGTCAGTAAACCACAACAGAACCAGATCCAGAACCGTTCAGAACCACCTGCCATACGGGGCGAGAACCGTCAGTAAACCACAACAGAACCAGATCCAGAACCGTTCAGAACCACCTGCCATGCGGGGCGAGAACCGTCAGTAAACCACAACAGAACCAGATCCAGAACCGTTCAGAACCACCTGCCATGCGGGGCGAGAACCGTCAGTAAACCACAACAGAACCAGATCCAGAACCGTTCAGAACCACCTGCCATGCGGGGCGAGAACCGTCAGTAAACCACAACAGAACCAGATCCAGAACCGTTCAGAACCACCTGCCATGCGGGGCGAGAACCGTCAGTAAACCACAACAGAACCAGATCCAGAACCGTTCAGAACCACCTGCCATACGGGGCGAGAACCGTCAGTAAACCACAACAGAACCAGATCCAGAACCGTTCAGAACCACCTGCCATGCGGGGCGAGAACCGTCAGTAAACCACAACAGAACCAGATCCAGAACCGTTCAGAACCACCTGCCATGCGGGGCGAGAACCGTCAGTAAACCACAACAGAACCAGATCCAGAACCGTTCAGAACCACCTGCCATGCGGGGCGAGAACCGTCAGTAAACCACAACAGAACCAGATCCAGAACCGTTCAGAACCACCTGCCATGCGGGGCGAGAACCGTCAGTAAACCACAACAGAACCAGATCCAGAACCGTTCAGAACCACCTGCCATGCGGGGCGAGAACCGTCAGTAAACCACAACAGAACCAGATCCAGAACCGTTCAGAACCACCTGCCATACGGGGCGAGAACCGTCAGTAAACCACAACAGAACCAGATCCAGAACCGTTCAGAACCACCTGCCATACGGGGCGAGAACCGTCAGTAAACCACAACAGAACCAGATCCAGAACCGTTCAGAACCACCTGCCATACGGGGCGAGAACCGTCAGTAAACCACAACAGAACCAGATCCAGAACCGTTCAGAACCACCTGCCATGCGGGGCGAGAACCGTCAGTAAACCACAACAGAACCAGATCCAGAACCGTTCAGAACCACCTGCCATGCGGGGCGAGAACCGTCAGTAAACCACAACAGAACCAGATCCAGAACCGTTCAGAACCACCTGCCATACGGGGCGAGAACCGTCAGTAAACCACAACAGAACCAGATCCAGAACCGTTCAGAACCACCTGCCATACGGGGCGAGAACCGTCAGTAAACCACAACAGAACCAGATCCAGAACCGTTCAGAACCACCTGCCATACGGGGCGAGAACCGTCAGTAAACCACAACAGAACCAGATCCAGAACGGGACAAACATGAAGCACCAGCAGACTTTCATCCGTCACACTAAACAGAAACATTTCACCGTCTGGCGAGCGAAGGACAGAAACAAGGATGAAAAGCCTGGATCGGAAATGGACTGGATCAACTGGTTCCACTGGACCGGGACTGTAAAATGTCCTGATGTGTCGTAAACCAGAGGTGTGGAACTATTCTGTGCATTTCAGGCTAATTTATTTTTATTTCTGAGACCAGAAGGACTGGGATTGATGGAGTTATTGTCCCAAATGGCTTTATTTACTTCAGACCGACCCTCTCCGTAGGCTGTCAGATCAGCCTGCGGGCAAAACGAGTGGATTGAGACTCTTCCGCATTAAGCCCCGCCTCCTGCCACTGCACTACATCGGGAGCGCGCACCGCACCTGCTTTCACCGTCATTGTAACGTCTCATAAACAGAAGGATTAGGCTCATATGAACTCAATAAAAAAACAAAATACGATGTCAACACATAGCATCCAGCCCTACATGTTGGAACCTGAATCAGAGCCTGAAAACGAAGTGGAAAACAGCAACCCACAGCAACGAATGCAGCAGGATGTCTCTCTTTGGTAAACTCATCAGCCATCGTTGGAAATAACTTTATCCCACGTTTTCCACCTGCCTGATGTATTTGTACATGCCCTTGTTAACCAGTAGAAGGTAACCAATCACCCAACCTTATCCCCCGGGACGTCACAAGGATTTCCACGTAGAAAAAACTCTCTAAAACCACGCGTTTTCTGTCGCCATGGAAACCGAACGGAGAGCGTGCTGGAACTCAAACTCAAACTCAAACATGCGTTTAGGTGATAAAAAACAGTGTCGTTCACATGTCTGATGAGGATTCAACACTGTAACACTGTAGGAAGCTCAGAAAACTCCAAATACCATCATAGGAACCCTTTAAATAAAGGTGTGAAATAATAGAAATGATCTAAATGGAAATAAAACAAACTGATTTCTACTGAACAGAAATTAAATGATGGAATCGAAATGAGCTTAAACTACATAAAAATGAACTGAAATGATAAAATATGAACCAAAATTAGCAAATCTAACTGTGAAAAATGAAATAAAGTTAAAAGAAGTGAATTAAAATGAACTAAAATGACTTAAAAATAACAAAAATGTAATGAAACGAAGTTAAATTTATGGAATTTAACAGAAAAATAAAATAAAATAAGAAAATAAAAGAAGTGAAATTTAATTGACCAGAATGAATCCATCTTCTTGCCAGACTGGGGATGGAGAACCTCGCTAACCTGAACACAGCCAGCTCACCTCACCCTGGCGGCGTGTTTTCGGAGAAGGGCTGAAGAAGTTGTGAAGGATGGAGAGGTCGCTGCTGAACAGAGCCGACTCCTTCTCCACAATGTACTGCTTCAGCAGAGGAGACACCTCGTCCCCAAACAGAGCCTGGTTGTCCTGCCAGATCTGCCGCTTCACCTCCACAGCACACACCTTGTACAGCTCTTTGTCTGCCATCACCATCTTCAGCTTCTTCTCAGGCACCTGCAGGAAGAACGACATGCAGCATGAAGCCGACCGGCAGAGGAACGACACCAAGCCGACCGGCAGGAGGAACAACACCAAGCCGACCGGCAGGAGGAACGACACCAAGCCGACCGGCAGGAGGAACGACACCCAGTCGACCCGCAGAGGAACGACACCAAGTCGACCCGCAGAGGAACGACACCAAGTCGACCCGCAGAGGAACGACACCAAGTCGACCCAGAAAGGAACGACACCAAGTCGACCCAGAGAGGAATGACACCAAGCCGACCGGCAGGAGGAACGACACCAAGCCGACCGGCAGGAGGAACGACACCAAGCCGACCGGCAGAGGAACGACACCAAGCCGAACCGGCAGAGGAACGACACCAAGCCGACCGGCAGGAGGAACGACACCAAGCCGACCGGCAGGAGGAACGACACCAAGCCGACCGGCAGGAGGAACGACACCAAGCCGACCGGCAGGAGGAATGACACCAAGTCGACCCGCAGAGGAACGACACCAAGTCGACCCAGAGAGGAACGACACCAAGTCGACCCAGAGAGGAACGACACCAAGTCGACCCGCAGAGGAACGACACCAAGTCGACCCAGAGAGGAACGACACCAAGTCGACCCAGAGAGGAACGACACCAAGTCGACCCAGAGAGGAACGACACCAAGTCGACCCAGAGAGGAATGACACCAAGCCGACCGGCAGGAGGAACAACACCAAGCCGACCCAGAGAGGAACGACACCAAGTCGACCCAGAGAGGAACGACACCAAGTCGACCCAGAGAGGAACGACACCAAGTCGACCCAGAGAGGAACGACACCAAGCCGACCGGCAGAGGAACGACACCAAGCCGACCGGCAGAGGAACGACACCAAGCCGACCCGCAGGAGGAACAACACCAAGCCGACCGGCAGGAGGAACGACACCAAGCCGACCGGTAGAGGAACGACACCAAGCCGACCGGCAGAGGAACGACACCAAGCCGACCGGCAGGAAGAACGACACCAAGCCGACCGGCAGGAGGAACGACACCAAGCCGACCGGTAGAGGAACGACACCAAGCCGACCGGCAGGAGGAACGACACCCAGTCGACCCGCAGAGGAACGACACCAAGTCGACCCGCAGAGGAACGACACCAAGTCGACCCGCAGAGGAACGACACCAAGTCAACCCAGAGAGGAATGACACCAAGCCGACTGGCAGGAGGAACAACACCAAGCCGACCGGCAGGAGGAACAACACCAAGCCGACCGGCAGGAGGAACGACACCAAGCCGACCGGCAGAGGAACGACACCAAGTCGACCCAGAGAGGAATGACACCAAGCCGACCGGCAGGAGGAACAACACCAAGCCGACCCGCAGGAGGAACAACACCAAGTCGACCCGCAGAGGAACGACACCAAGTCGACCCAGAGAGGAACGACACCAAGCCGACCCGCAGAGGAACGACACCAAGTCGACCCAGAGAGGAATTACACCAAGCCGACCGGCAGGAGGAACAACACCAAGCCGACCGGCAGGAGGAACAACACCAAGCCGACCCGCAGGAGGAACAACACCAAGTCGACCCGCAGAGGAACGACACCAAGTCGACCCAGAGAGGAACGACACCAAGTCGACCCGCAGAGGAACGACACCAAGTCGACCCAGAGAGGAACGACACCAAGTCGACCCAGAGAGGAACGACACCAAGTCGACCCAGAGAGAAACGACACCAAGTCGACCCAGAGAGGAATGACACCAAGCCGACCGGCAGGAGGAACAACACCAAGCCGACCCAGAGAGGGACGACACCAAGTCGACCGGTAGAGGAACGACACCAAGCCGACCGGCAGAGGAACGACACCAAGCCGACCGGCAGAGGAACGACACCAAGCCGACCGGCAGGAGGAACAACACCAAGCCGACCCGCAGGAGGAACAACACCAAGTCGACCCGCAGAGGAACGACACCAAGTCGACCCAGAGAGGAACGACACCAAGCCGACCCGCAGAGGAACGACACCAAGTCGACCCGCAGAGGAACGACACCAAGTCGACCCAGAGAGGAACGACACCAAGTCGACCCAGAGAGGAACGACACCAAGTCGACCCGCAGAGGAACGACACCAAGTCGACCCAGAGAGGAACGACACCAAGTCGACCCAGAGAGGAACGACACCAAGTCGACCCAGAGAGGAATGACACCAAGCCGACCGGCAGGAGGAACAACACCAAGCCGACCGGCAGGAGGAACAACACCAAGCCGACCCAGAGAGGAACGACACCAAGTCGACCGGTAGAGGAACGACACCAAGCCGACCGGCAGAGGAACGACACCAAGCCGACCGGCAGAGGAACGACACCAAGCCGACCCGCAGGAGGAACAACACCAAGCCGACCGGCAGGAGGAACGACACCAAGCCGACCGGCAGAGGAACGACACCAAGCCGACCGGCAGAGGAACGACACCAAGCCGACCGGCAGAGGAACGACACCAAGCCGACCGGCAGGAGGAACGACACCAAGCCAACCGGCAGGAGGAACGACACCAAGCCGACCCGCAGGAGGAACAACACCAAGCCGACCGGCAGGAGGAACGACACCAAGCCGACCGGTAGAGGAACGACACCAAGCCGACCGGCAGAGGAACGACACCAAGCCGACCGGCAGAGGAACGACACCAAGCCGACCGGCAGGAAGAACGACACCAAGCCGACCGGCAGGAGGAACGACGTAAGCCGACCGGTAGAGGAACGACACCAAGCCGACCGGCAGGAGGAACGACACCAAGCCGACCCGCAGGAGGAACGACACCAAGCCGACCCGCAGGAGGAACGACACCAAGCCGACCGGTAGTGGAACGACACCAAGCCGACCGGCAGGAGGAACGACACCCAGTCGACCCGCAGAGGAACGACACCAAGTCGACCCAGAGAGGAACAACACCAAGTCGACCCAGAGAGGAACGACACCAAGTCGACCCGCAGAGGAACGACACCAAGTCGACCCAGAGAGGAACGACACCAAGTCGACCCAGAGAGGAACGACACCAAGTCGACCCAGAGAGAAACGACACCAAGTCGACCCAGAGAGGAACGACACCAAGCCGACCGGCAGGAGGAACAACACCAAGCCGACCCAGAGAGGGACGACACCAAGTCGACCGGTAGAGGAACGACACCAAGCCGACCGGCAGAGGAACGACACCAAGCCGACCGGCAGAGGAACGACACCAAGCCGACCGGCAGAGGAACGACACCAAGCCGACCCGCAGGAGGAACAACACCAAGCCGACCCGCAGGAGGAACAACACCAAGTCGACCCGCAGAGGAACGACACCAAGTCGACCCGCAGAGGAACGACACCAAGTCGACCCGCAGAGGAACGACACCAAGTCGACCCAGAGAGGAACGACACCAAGTCGACCCAGAGAGGAACGACACCAAGTCGACCCAGAGAGGAACGACACCAAGCCGACCCAGAGAGGAACGACACCAAGTCGACCCGCAGAGGAACGACACCAAGTCGACCCAGAGAGGAACGACACCAAGTCGACCCAGAGAGGAACGACACCAAGTCGACCCGCAGAGGAACGACACCAAGTCGACCCAGAGAGGAACGACACCAAGTCGACCCAGAGAGGAACGACACCAAGTCGACCCAGAGAGGAATGACACCAAGCCGACCGGCAGGAGGAACAACACCAAGTCGACCCGCAGAGGAACGACACCAAGTCGACCCGCAGAGGAACGACACCAAGTCGACCCGCAGAGGAACGACACCAAGTCGACCCAGAAAGGAACGACACCAAGTCGACCCAGAGAGGAACGACACCAAGTCGACCCGCAGAGGAACGACACCAAGTCGACCCAGAGAGGAACGACACCAAGTCAACCCAGAGAGGAACGACACCAAGTCGACCCAGAGAGGAATGACACCAAGCCGACCGGCAGGAGGAACAACACCAAGCCGACCCAGAGAGGAACGACACCAAGTCGACCGGTAGAGGAACGAAACCAAGCCGACCGGCAGAGGAACGACACCAAGCCGACCGGCAGGAAGAACGACACCAAGCCGACCGGCAGGAGGAACGACACCAAGCCGACCGGTAGAGGAACGACACCAAGCCGACCGGCAGGAGGAACGACACCCAGTCGACCCGCAGAGGAACGACACCAAGTCGACCCGCAGAGGAACGACACCAAGTCAACCCAGAGAGGAATGACACCAAGTCAACCCAGAGAGGAATGACACCAAGCCGACTGGCAGGAGGAACGACACCAAGCCGACTGGCAGGAGGAACAACACCAAGCCGACCGGCAGGAGGAACGACACCAAGCCGACCGGCAGGAGGAACGACACCAAGCCGACCGGCAGAGGAACGACACCAAGCCGACCGGCAGAGGAACGACACCAAGCCGACCGGCAGGAGGAACAACACCAAGCCGACCCGCAGGAGGAACAACACCAAGTCGACCCGCAGAGGAACGACACCAAGTCGACCCAGAGAGGAACGACACCAAGCCGACCCGCAGAGGAACGACACCAAGTCGACCCAGAGAGGAATGACACCAAGCCGACCGGCAGGAGGAACAACACCAAGCCGACCCGCAGGAGGAACAACACCAAGTCGACCCGCATAGGAACGACACCAAGTCGACCCAGAGAGGAACGACACCAAGCCGACCCAGAGAGGAACGACACCAAGCCGACCCAGAGAGGAACGACACCAAGTCGACCCGCAGAGGAACGACACCAAGTCGACCCGCAGAGGAACGACACCAAGTCGACCCGCAGAGGAACGACACCAAGTCGACCCAGAAAGGAACGACACCAAGTCGACCCGCAGAGGAACGACACCAAGTCGACCCAGAGAGGAACGACACCAAGTCAACCCAGAGAGGAACGACACCAAGTCGACCCAGAGAGGAATGACACCAAGCCGACCGGCAGGAGGAACAACACCAAGCCGACCCAGAGAGGAACGACACCAAGTCGACCGGTAGAGGAACGACACCAAGCCGACCGGCAGAGGAACGACACCAAGCCGACCGGCAGAGGAACGACACCAAGCCGACCCGCAGGAGGAACAACACCAAGCCGACCGGCAGGAGGAACGACACCAAGCCGACCGGCAGGAGGAACGACACCAAGCCGACCGGCAGAGGAACGACACCAAGCCGACCGGCAGAGGAACGACACCAAGCCGACCGGCAGGAGGAACGACACCAAGCCGACCGGCAGGAGGAACGACACCAAGCCGACCGGTAGAGGAACGACACCAAGTCGACCCGCAGAGGAACGACACCAAGTCGACCCAGAGAGGAACGACACCAAGTCGACCCAGAGAGGAACGACACCAAGTCGACCCGCAGAGGAACGACACCAAGTCGACCCAGAGAGGAACGACACCAAGTCGACCCAGAGAGGAACGACACCAAGTCGACCCAGAGAGAAACGACACCAAGTCGACCCAGAGAGGAATGACACCAAGCCGACCGGCAGGAGGAACAACACCAAGCCGACCCAGAGAGGAACGACACCAAGTCGACCGGTAGAGGAACGACACCAAGCCGACCGGCAGAGGAACGACACCAAGCCGACCGGCAGGAGGAACAACACCAAGCCGACCCGCAGGAGGAACAACACCAAGTCGACCCGCAGAGGAACGACACCAAGTCGACCCAGAGAGGAACGACACCAAGCCGACCCAGAGAGGAACGACACCAAGTCGACCCGCAGAGGAACGACACCAAGTCGACCCGCAGAGGAACGACACCAAGTCGACCCGCAGAGGAACGACACCAAGTCGACCCAGAGAGGAACGACACCAAGTCGACCCAGAGAGGAACGACACCAAGTCGACCCGCAGAGGAACGACACCAAGTCGACCCAGAGAGGAACGACACCAAGTCGACCCAGAGAGGAACGACACCAGGTCGACCCAGAGAGGAACGACACCAAGTCGACCCAGAGAGGAATGACACCAAGCCAACCGGCAGGAGGAACAACACCAAGCCGACCCAGAGAGGAACGACACCAAGTCGACCGGTAGAGGAACGACACCAAGCCGACCGGCAGAGGAACGACACCAAGCCGACCGGCAGAGGAACGACACCAAGCCGACCCGCAGGAGGAACGACACCAAGCCGACCGGCAGGAGGAACGACACCAAGCCGACCGGCAGGAGGAACGACACCAAGCCGACCGGCAGAGGAACGACACCAAGCCGACCGGCAGAGGAACGACACCAAGCCGACCGGCAGGAGGAACGACACCAAGCCGACCGGCAGGAGGAACGACACCAAGCCGACCGGTAGAGGAACGACACCAAGCCGACCGGCAGGAGGAACGACACCAAGCCGACCGGCAGGAGGAACGACACCAAGCCGACCGGCAGGAGGAACGACACCAAGCCGACCGGCAGGAGGAACGACACCCAGTCGACCCGCAGAGGAACGACACCAAGTCGACCCAGAGAGGAACGACACCAAGTCGACCCGCAGAGGAACGACACCAAGTCGACCCAGAGAGGAACGACACCAAGTCGACCCAGAGAGGAACGACACCAAGTCGACCCAGAGAGGAACGACACCAAGTCGACCCAGACAGGAACGACACCAAGTCGACCCAGAGAGGAACGACACCAAGTCGACCCAGAGAGGAATGACACCAAGCCGACCGGCAGGAGGAACAACACCAAGCCGACCCAGAGAGGAACGACACCAAGTCGACCGGTAGAGGAACGACACCAAGCCGACCGGCAGAGGAACGACACCAAGCCGACCGGCAGAGGAACGACACCAAGCCGACCCGCAGGAGGAACAACACCAAGCCGACCCGCAGGAGGAACGACACCAAGCCGACCGGTAGAGGAACGACACCAAGCCGACCGACAGAGGAACGACACCAAGCCGACCGGCAGAGGAACGACACCAAGCCGACCGGCAGGAGGAACGACACCAAGCCGACCGGCAGGAGGAACGACACCAAGCCGACCGGTAGAGGAACGACACCAAGCCGACCGGCAGGAGGAACGACACCCAGTCGACCCGCAGAGGAACGACACCAAGTCGACCCAGAGAGGAACAACACCAAGCCGACCGGCAGGAGGAACAACACCAAGCCGACCCGCAGGAGGAACAACACCAAGCCGACCGGCAGAGGAACGACACCAAGCCGACCGGTAGAGGAACGACACCAAGCCGACCCGCAGGAGGAACGACACCAAGCCGACCGGCAGAGGAACGACACCAAGCCGACCGGCAGGAGGAACGACACCAAGCCGACCGGCAGAGGAACGACACCAAGTCGACCCGCAGAGGAACGACACCAAGTCAACCCAGAGAGGAATGACACCAAGCCGACCGGCAGGAGGAACAACACCAAGCCGACCGGCAGGAGGAACAACACCAAGCCGACCGGCAGGAGGAACGACACCAAGCCGACCGGCAGGAGGAACGACACCAAGCCGACCGGCAGGATGAACGACACCAAGCCGACCCGCAGGAGGAACGACACCAAGCCGACCGGCACGAGGAACGACACCAAGTCGACCCGCAGAGGAACGACACCAAGTCGACCCAGAGAGGAACGACACCAAGCCGACCGGCAGGAGGAACGACACCAAGCCGACCCGCAGGAGGAACGACACCAAGCCGACCGGCAGGAGGAACGACAACAAGCCGACCGGCAGGAGGAACGACAACAAGCCGACCGGCAGGAGGAACGACACCAAGCCGACCTGCAGGAGGAACAACACCAAGCCGACCGGCAGAGGAACGACACCAAGCCGACCCGCAGGAGGAACAACACCAAGCCGACCGGCAGAAGAACGACACCAAGTCGACCCAGAGAGGAACGACACCAAGTCAACCCAGAGAGGAATGACACCAAGCCGACCGGCAGGAGGAACAACACCAAGCCGACCGGCAGGAGGAACAACACCAAGCCGACCGGCAGAGGAACGACACCAAGCCGACCGGCAGAGGAACGACACCAAGCCGACCCGCAGGAGGAACGACACCAAGCCGACCCGCAGGAGGAACGACACCAAGCCGACCGGCACGAGGAACGACACCAAGCCGACCCAGAGAGGAACGACACCAATCAGGAGACCACCAGAGACCACCTCATGGCCACCCCCTGGTCTGGACTTGTCTGATTGCATCCATTTCAGGTTCTACGCTTACAGCTTTGTGAGTATCCGAGGAAGTCATGGAGTTCCTCCGGGTTCAGAACCTGGACCAACAAGCTCTAGACGCCTCCTCCGTGATGAAACCAGCCGTCACATGAAGACTCGGATGACTGAATTTTCTCACTGAGGTTTCTGGATCATTGAGGCTCTCAGGGTCGTAAAACTTCTGCTTCAGGACCACAGTGAGGAACCCGGACTAGTTCTGGACCAGGACCTGCTTCTAGAACCACCTTCTTCCACCTGGGTCATATTCCCAGAATATTCACCATCCTGTCTCAGAGTCACAAAGAAAAACTGATCCAGGATTATTTACGTCCAGAATGACCGGAATTCCTTCCTGGTTCTGGTCCTGATGGAGGTTTTCCTTCCTGGTTCTGGTCCTGATGGAGGTTTTCCTTCCTGGTTCTGGTCCTGATGGAGGTTTTCCTTCCTGGTTCTGGTCCTGATGGAGGTTTTCCCTCCTGGTTCTGGTTCTGATGGAGGTTTTCCCTCCTGGTTCTGGTTCTGATGGAGGTTTTTCCTCCTGGTTCTGGTCCTGATGGAGGTTTTCCTTCCTGGTTCTGGTCCTGATGGAGGTTTTCCTTCCTGGTTCTGGTCCTGATGGAGGTTTACGTTCCTGGTTCTGGTCCTGATGGAGGTTTACGTTCCTGGTTCTGGTCCAGATGGAGGTTTTTCTTCCTGGTTCTGGTCCAGATGGAGGATTTCCTTCTTGGTTCTGGTCCTGATGGACCCGATCCATTGGTTTCCATAGCAACACAGTTATTATAAACGGAGGAATCTGATTAATAACCTGGTTGTAAACCGAGCCGGTACCGATCCAGCTGAGCTGAATGAAAGTGTGGAGTTGTAAAACCTGCCTTGGGGAGGTACTTCAGCACCTGCATCACCACCGGCTGGATGGACGGCATCCTGACCAGCGGGAAGCTCTTCTCCAGCAGCTCCTCCAGCTTCTTGTATCTGTAGGAACATGGAGGAGAGCGCAGCGTGGAAACGGCGGCTGGATGATCAGAAACATCGTCAAAGCAACAAAACAACCAACCTGTCGTCTTCCTTCCCCTCCGCGATGACGGCAACGCGCTCCATCAGCTTCTCCCGCAGCTCGTCGAAGACGGACTGGTGGAACTCCAGACGAGGTGTCCCGTGGAGGTCCAGGAAGGGGAGCGCGGACTGCAGCGTCGGCAGCAGGATGCCGTTTTCCATCTGCAGAAACACAATCAGCGGGAATTTACCAGTTAGACCAGCTCGGACTGGGACAAACACGGCCGGCGTGTTACAGACGGACAGACAGCCGGCATCACCGCGGTTTCTGCATTTCCAGGTAAAGGTGGGAAATGATCAACGTTCAGGCGACGACCCGCCAGATCACGTAACACAACTTCCTGTTTCATGACATCCGTCACTGAAGTGCTGGCGGGAACCCGCATTTCCCGATGGACCCCGGCGGCCACCGGCCCCCCTGAATTTTAATTACAACATGGACACCGACATCCATTTAGGGTTTGGAGGGGACAGGCGCCTTGGAGCTACAGCGGGGGCCCTTTCCCATCCCCTCCCGTTGAGGCCTCTCCCCCCGATTTTACTCACAACCTAGACACTATTACATTTACACAAGCAGCACACACACTTAACACACACAAGGGAGTGCTGAGGAGGGGGGGTCTGGCTGTCTGGCAGCAGCTGGTCCCACCCCCCCATGGCCCTCCCTTTTTTATTTGCACTACAACCACGACCCACCCACGCACACACTAAATAGGCGGGTGGATGGGGGGGGCGGGGGTCTTCCTACACCCCCTCTTATTGGGGAGCACTCGGGGTACGGGGGGCGGGCCTGGTGGGGGGGGGGGGGGGGGGGTATGAATCAGGTAAAAGTGTCGGAAATTTTCTCAAAGGATCCTTTTAAATCCACAGGAGCCAATAATAAACTAGAAACATGATCTGCACGGTGGCATAGTGGTCAGCACTGTGGCTTCACAGCAAGAAGGTCGCTTGTTTGATCCTCAGTTGGGACGAGGTGTGGACTTCTGTGTGGAATCTGCATGTTCTCCCCGTATCTGCTGGGTTCTCCGGGTTCTCCAGCTTCCTCCCTCCCTCCAGAGAAGTGATGTTGGGTTAACTGGTTCCTCTAACTCGCCGCGAGGACTGAGTGGTTGTGTGTCTCTGTGTGTCCCTGCGATGGACCGGCGAGCTGTCCAGGGTGTACCCTGCTGGGATAGGCTCCCCGCCACCCTGACCTGGATTAAGCGGTTTAGAAAATGAATGAACTAAAACATGAAACATTCTGTCCAAATAAATTTGTGACATTTTAATCAAATAAAATCAGGAACACACTTAAGTTATTGTCACGTTAGCTTCACAAGTCTCCGATATCACCAGGAAAACATGTTGACAGTCTCCTTCTCTTTAGAACCGTGATATGAGATTAAATAATCACTAAATATAGCAGAAAAGCTGCAAAGTGGAAGACTGTGGACATCAACATAATCTGTGTGGTAGAAAACTGGACGGACAGATGTCCCACAAGGACATGTTCTGTTGGTTCTTCAGCTCTTATTGTTTTAACAACAACACTGCGGTGTGGCTGATGTGGTGAAGCAGGCGGGCCAAGCAGAGGGGTTGTGATCTGTGGTCCACGGAGCTTCTGCCAGTTTATAGAAATTATTTCCTTAACTTGATCACTTTAGCTTCGTACCATCATTGGGGATGGATCCATCGATCACTACGGCTTTCCTCTGCTGCTTCTCCATGATCACTATGTCCGCTTGGTTGGCCACCACCATTTTATCTGTCTGGATCTGGAAGTCCCAGAGGATCTTAGCCCTCTCATTCTCCACCACCTTGGGGGGAGTTTCCCACTGGGACTTGGGGGTCTCCAGTCCATATTCTGCACAGATGTTCCTGAACACTATGCCGGCTACTTGGTTATGGCGCTCCATGTATTCTTTACCTGCCAGTATCTTGCACCCTGCTGTGAGGTGCTGGATTGTTTCAGGGGCTCCTTTGCATCGTCTGCACCTGGGATCCTGCCTGGTATGGTAGATCTGGGATCCTGTCTGGTCTGGTAGATCTGGGATCCTGTCTGGTCTGGTAGATCTGGGATCCTGTCTGGTCTGGTAGATCTGGGATCCTGTCTGGTATGGTAGATCTGGGATCCTGTCTGGTCTGGTAGATCTGGGATCCTGTCTGGTATGGTAGATCTGGGATCCTGTCTGGTCTGGTAGATCTGGGATCCTGTCTGGTCTGGTAGATCTGGGATCCTGCCTGGTCTGGTAGATCTGGGATCCTGCCTGTTTACCTGGAACTGGAGTTTACCTGGAACTGGTTTCTACCTGGAACTGGTGTTTAAACTGGAACTGGTGTTTAAACTGGAGCTTACCTGGAACTGGTCTATGGCTTTCAGCGGCTCCGTGCAGTTGGTGAGGGTTTCCTTCAGATCTTCTCCGTTGGAGATCCCGAGTTCCGGAAGTCCCGCGAACATCCTGCTTTAGCTGCTGCAGGTGTGAAGAAGAAACCAGCGTGGATTCTGCTGCAGAAACAGCTTTCTGTTTGCAGAAACACCGTTTTGTTTTCTTCCAAACACACCGAAACCAGCTCTCGCTGCTGCCAGACAATTTCCTGTGTGGCAACGCCGTAAAAAGTCCGTCAGAAACACTGGCTGCGGAAAGGTTCCGAGCTAGCCGGGACCCATTCAGCACTGTTCTTGTCCTCTTCAGGAATTTTGTTATATGTATGTGTTTGTTGTTTTTAATCATCCATTATTGCATATTTGTGTTGCTGATAATCAAAACAAACGCAAACAAACATGAGGACAGGCTAGCATAGCATAGCTAATACAGATGCAATGATCAGCTAATCTCACACAGATTTTAGTAGCAATAAAATGTAAACAAGAAATCAGATCTGGAATCTGAGACTCTACAACAACAACAACAACAATAATAATAATAATTATAATAATAATAACTAGAAACAGCTATTATTCCAATAATAGCAACTGTAAACGCCCATTTATTGAATTATGCTGAATGATTGAAATGAAATTGCAGAAGTATCAGAAATTGAAAAAAAAAAAATTCTTTTAGAATTTTTTAAAAAACATGTAAATTAAAACATATCAGTCAACAAAAAGAAGGAATAGGAAATAAACAATATTTTCACTTGTATTACAAACCGATCTACATGCGCAGAAAGAAATGCTTTTTAATCTAGTTGTATGAGCATGTCAGACAGATTTCTGCATGGAATTAGTTGTTTTTTATTCTGTTGCATAACCCTTTAATCGTCCTTTTTTAAATAAAACTATATCCAGTTATCTTACATATAACAATAAAAAGTCTAATTCTATATCTGACATGAACGTAGCAGCAGTCATGCTCGTCTGTAGGAACGTGGTCCTGCTAGCGCTGTTCTTCCACTTGTTTTTCACGTGGCTTCGGACACCATGTGGTTTCCGTGCATTTTTATGTTTTCAGCAGAGTGTTGACAGAATCTGGAAAACATTCGTTCACCTGACATAAAAGTGGTTCGGGAATGACTCGGCTCGGTACTGGACGGTCAACGTTGAGTTCTGCAGTTTTTTCACCAATGAAGACGAGTTTGGGACAGTTGCTTTGCCATGCTTACGTCGCTCTGGAGAGGCTCAGTCAGTGGGAGGGGCTTGTTGTGCCACTCAGGTTTGTTTGCCTTCATGCAGTTTTCCCAGACAGACGTTCCACCTCCACATGATGACAGCGTTGCAGTCAACTTCTGTTCCGCGTTAAAAACGACATTCCATTCTCGTATCGCTCCCTAACTGCAGATGGTGGGATCTTCAAAGTCACCCGCTGAGGAACATTTTCTCAAATCTCTCCAAAAGATAGCTGAACTTCTTACCCTATGAGAGGCTCTATCTCTCTGAAGTGCTCTTTATTTTGAACCATGTTACTGAACTTCTGATAATTAACTTGATTATCTGTAACTTCTTCCTCTCATTGTTTCTCCTGCTGGTTTTTAATCTTTGAATCATTAGATGATCTTCAAAGTCTGAGAAACATTTTAGATCTTGTTTGTCTCAGACTGGTGAAACTTTCCTTTCACATCCAGTCACCTCTTTCCAGTTAAACCGGTCATGTTAGCAACCTTTTCCCAGTTAAACCAGTTATATTACTGACCTGCTGATAACTAACTGGATTAATTGTAAAAAGTTCCTCCAGTTTTTCATTTTTCCAGCCTTTAATTTCTCTTGTTCCATGAAAAGCCACATGAAATGTCTCGGTTTCATGTGGCTCATCGTCCACCGGGCAGAATGGATGACTCAGGAAGATCTGTCAATCATGTTTTATTCTTCTCATTGCACACAGCATCCCAACATTTTGGAAAAGGAGGCATCGCTTGTAAAACGGCCTCAGTGAGGATAAGAACTTACCGGCTGAATCTGCTGGAAACAAACATTTCTGGTGGTTTGATGCAACATAAACATTTCGGTTTAATGTTTCGAACACGTCACACTGAATTCTACGACTCAGCAGAATAAAAGAGAATATTTCATCTTTACTGAAGCAAAGCTGCGAGAGGAGATGCCAAGCAGCTAACAGGCGGCTAACAAGCGGCTAACAGGCGGCTAACAGGTGGCTAACAAGCGGCTAACAGGCGGCTAACAGGTGGCTAACAAGCGGCTAACAGGCGGCTAAGAGCCAGCAAACAGGTGGCTAACAGGCGACTTACAGGCGACTTACAGGTGGCTAACAGGCGGCTAAGAGCCGGCTAACAGGCGGCTAACAGGCGGCTAAGAGCCGGCTAAGAGCCGGCTAACAGGCGGCTAACAGGTGGCTAACAGGCGACTTACAGGCGGTTAAGAGCCGGCTAACAGGCGGCTAACAGGCGGCTAACAGGTGGCTAACAGGCGACTTACAGGCGGCTAACAGGCGGCTAAGAGCCGGCTAACAGGCGGCTAACAGGTGGCTAACAGCCGACTAACAGGCGTCAACGCCGTCACTCCATGTCCCGTTTAACTCCGCTCTTTTGTTGAAATGGATCTTCACCAGGTATCCCAGAGACAAGAGGATGATGATGATGAAGAGCACGAGGATGCCGATCCAGGCTCCAAGCGGCAGCGCTGTCGTCACCGCCACACTCTCTGCAGGCACCGCATTGGTCACATTCAGCATGTAGCCCAAAGCCCAGCCCACAGAGGCGTCTCCTGCCTGCAGAAGAGGTCCAGTCCCCATGAAGACCCGATTTCCCAGCGCAGACACTGAACACGTTGATTCCCTTCATCTCTTACCTTTTTCCTAAAAGTGATGGATGGCAGGGAAGCCTCGTCGAAATGGTAGCCCTGCATCAAAAGGACCTGGACGAAGTTGGCCACGGCGCAGACGTTCTTCATGAACTTCTGCGGCTGTTTTGTCTTTTCCATCAGCTGGGAAGGAAAAGACACGTCACAATGAGACTCTTCTCGTGTCACGCCTGAGACTGGACTGCTGCTGTGCTGGAACGTACCTTGGAAATGCTCATGTTGCAGATGAGCCGCACTGCCTCCGCGGTGCGATGAGGAGACGTGATGGACATGTTGGTGAGGCGGCTGATGTAGGTCTGAGTGAAGTAGAAAGCAGAGAAAGCCTGTGGAGGAAGGAGGCAACAATAAGCCTCTGCAGGAGCCTGATGTTGGAAAGTTTCTGCTTCAGCAGCAACGTCCAGACGTCTGTTTACCTCCTACAGATCAGCCCAACGGCCGATTCCTGCACATCTATCTCAATAAAGAAACAAGCGACATCACACAAAGTCCAGAATGTTTCCACTTCTGCCAAACATGAAGCTATTCACCGCGATTATAATAATAATCTCACCATGAAATTCCCCGTCAGGCTCGGCTGGAAGACTCCGTTAAAGGAGCACTTTGAGTAGGAACAGTTTCCGAAGGAGAACAGCTTGACCACGTTGTCCAGACACCCCTGATAGTCTCCGGTGCCCTCCACCGTCACCATCATATCAGGGTCAAACGGGGCTGGTGCGTGTTCCAGGGTGCACGGAGAGTTAAAAACATCCTTCCCCAGCTGGACAGATGTGTTGAAGCCTCGAGGATAGCACGGATGAAATATCTTTTTGGCCGGCGGAGCCTGAAAGTGACGAAAAGTAAATTCTGTAAAACTCTGCAGCTGACGTACAAACCAGTGTACAAACTGGTCAAAGAAACGGAAATAACTGGCGCAAGAATGATGTCTGGGTGCAATACCACCAGAAACCATGTGGGGGATTGTAGAGCTGCACAGCTGACACACAACCAGAAACAGGAGGAAACCACAGAAGAAGAAGAGCAACAGAAAGAAGACGTCTCAGAAACTGTAAATAAAAAACACCAGAACGAGCCGAGGTTCTGGTCCGACACGGGAACCAGAACCAGGCTCGGACCGGTGGTTCTGGTCTGACACGGAAACCAGAACCATGTTCTGGTCTTGTGTGGCGAAGATAAAGCGTCCATGCTGTTAAAACTGGAATCCAGATCCTTATGGCGAAGCTCACGTTCACATCAGCCGTTCTGATCCGGATCCGACTCCGTTTGTTCGGAAAGTTGCTTCGTTTAGAAAAAGCTGAGATGAATTCTGATCCGGACCAAAGAACTGGACTCGGTCCGTCTACAAACGCAGGTCTCAGCCGGTTTCAAGCGGACCAAATACAGGAAGGGGACTACAAACCAAATCCTTTCCTGCATGTTTTTACTGCAAATCTCCAATCGGACCGAATCCCAACCGGATCAAGTCTAGCGGACCATCCTAATGGGAATGCAGCTTGAAAACTGTGTTCTGGTTTACCTGGATGAGTCCAGCCAGTAGCCTCCTGAGAAACTGGTCTTGGCCGTAGCACAGGAAGCTCTGGGTGTAGAGTCGGTAAGTCTGTCCGAAAAGCTTCAGAACCATCTCATTATTTCTGTTCTCCACCTTTTCAGGGGTCACAAAGGTAATCTGAGTCGAAGCTCCGCCTAAATCCAAAGCTCCGATTGTGCCTCTGCCGGGATCCAGCCAACGTCCCACAAAACCGTACTGAGCAGAGAGAAAACACATAAAGGTTTGATCCATAATTTCTGATTGGTGACGTCATCACGGAATCATCTGGAATCCTGTAAAGATCCATATGAATATTTATTATCCTCAAAAGTTATTGATACGTCACTTTTCATGATTAATGAAACATCTTGGTGAAAATGATGAAGAGAACACAAACAGGAAATAAAAATGACTCAAACAGACATGTATCTGGATGTACATCATCATCATCATCGTTGTTATCATTACGAGGGTAACGAAGTGAGAACCAGACTGATATGTAGCGCAGCAGGACCCCGGATCAGTTTCAGGTGTAAAACTGCATCACATTACACTGGAAAAAGTTCATTTAAAGAAGCGAACAAAGACAGAGAGGAAGTCGTTGTAAACAAAGTGAAAGGTGAAGTCACCTTGACAAAGTTTTCCAGCAGGTAGTTAACAGTGATCCAGCCATATGCCCCCTCAGCCTGCCCGCTCAGGATGGTCGCCTCCTTGAAGACGAAAGGATACGACCGGAGTTTCTTTTCCACTTCCTGAAGGACCCGCTGAGACTCGCTGGCGTTCTCTATTCTATCAATGAACAAAGTCAATTAAAGATCAATAATTCCTATTTTATCATAAACTTTAGTTAAAGATGAGGAGAGATGATAACCTTTAAAACTCTGAGCCATCTTTTGCTATGTTTACTCCACTTATCACACTTTTCTCCTCATTTACTCTTA
Source organism: Telmatherina bonti (assembly GCF_933228915.1). Lineage (NCBI taxonomy): Eukaryota > Metazoa > Chordata > Actinopteri > Atheriniformes > Telmatherinidae > Telmatherina > Telmatherina bonti. The sequence continues at coordinate 2,209,619 of NC_136611.1, read as the reverse complement.
TATATGCTGCTAAAGCAGCAGCGGTTAATGCCTGGGATAAACTCGCTGCTGGCAACACATATGGATCATGTGTTCTCAGCATACATGTGTACGGAAGGCCGGTTGCGCCAAAAACGTGCGCCAAAACATCTTCAAAATGCGCATTCTGAGCGCGTTCTCGACGCCTTAAGGCGCTCTGAAAGGCATTCTCTTCTGAGCACCTTCAAAACGTCTTAACATCCATTGGTTGAGGATGATGGGTTAGGCCATTTCATTAAAAATGGTGGGGACTGCAGGCTGCCTCACCCTCAGTTATTGGTCGTCACCAGTGGGTTTTATTAGTAAGCTATTAGAATATTTATTATTGTTAATGTGCTTTCATTTCATCCATAGCTTTTATAATTAAATGGAAATTCAAATAACAACAAATGAAAAACAATTATGGTTGTCTAGCTTTTATTAGTACGCTATTTTTATAATAATGATTATTATTGAGTGGTTTGCATTTCGTCCATAGTTTTTACAATTTTTTACAAAAGGTCAATGTAATAGATCTATCACTATTTCCCGATGAGGTGCAGTGGAGCTGTCTACTGATAAAACCCACTGGTGACAACGCTCAGAAGGCTTCGAGGACGCCTTTCAGAACGCCTTAAGGTGTTGAGAACGCGTTCTGAGCGCGTCGAGAACACGCTCAGAACGCGCATTCTGAAGACCCACGTTTTTGGTGCAACTGGCCTTCCTGCAGGTCGCGTTGACGTGTTGCGTCAGTAACGTGTTAGGTCCGCGAGGTGCGATATTGACTTGAATGCTAGAGATGCTCATGCAAACAACACGAGATCGAAGGTAAACACAATGGCGATTGTGTTGATGTGCGCCTTTCTGCAGTTTTTTTCCTGCAGTTCCCCCGTCATCCACTAGGGACTCCAGTGTAGAACAACCACGGCTTTAAGTCAGCTAACAGCGGGACTTAGCTTTAGCCTGCTTACTCCCGTTAGCTGGTTAGCTCCTGTTAGCTCCAGATTAGCTGAATTAGCTTTTAGCTACAGACAGCGTGATGGATGTTAATAACCCATCCCCACGCTCACAGGAAGGAAGGACTGATAGAAGCAGCAGCGCCGGGGATGTGGAGGAGTTTTAAAGGTTACATTGAGAAGCAGATCAGGAAAATTGGGACTAACTCCAGGAGTCTCATCCCTGCAGTGGCTCCGAGGCACAGCGGAGTTTGGTGGTGTCTGGACTTGGGAATGACCCTCTTGGCTTCTTCCAGACAGACTTCCAGACTCGAGGCCGCACCACCAGGTTTGCCTGCATAGCTGGAGATCCCTCCACCTGGGCAAGAAGAAGAAACGGGTTCTGCTGAGAGAGGACGTGACCGCTACAGAAAGCAGAACTTCCTGTCTCAGACAGATGTGGGTATCCATAGAAACGATTAAAAACAAACCAAAGTAAGAAGAGGAACAACTGAGGGTGACTAAGCTCCCAACGGAGGAAGCAGACTACCAGCGTCTTGCACAACAAGTGTTCTCTTTCAGGTCAGTCCAGGGAGACCGGACAAGCCGTCCACCTCTACGTTCTCACCTGGAGTCAGTTTTACTTCGAAATGATCTGCTGGAACAAAAGCTTCTCAGTGCAAACTCACCTTTTACGTCACACTCGCTGTGCTGGGTGACGATACCGGTGCCATTCTGCTTGTCAGCCGGCCATTTGTAGACGTACATGGAGGTGTGAGAGGAGCCTGCATCCAGAACAATACCATACTGGAAAACACAAAGTATTCAGAGTTAGAATGAATGAATGAATAAATGAATGAATGGATGCCAAACTGTAAAACACAAAGCATTCACCGTTAGAATGGATGGATGAATGAATGAATGAATGAATGAATGAATGCCATACTTGGAAACACAAAGTATTCAGAGGAACAATGAATGAATGAATGAATGAATGAATGGATGAATGAATGCCATACTGGAAAACACAAAGTACTCAGTTAGAATGGATGAATGAATGAATGCCATACATGAAAACACAAAGTATTCAGAGAATGAATGAATGAATGAATGAATGAATGAATGAATGAATGAATGAATGAATGAATGACTGCCATAATGGAAAAGACAAAGTATTTGGAGTTAGGAAGAGAAAACATGACTGATGCTGTTACGGTGATGAACTGGTGCATTGGATCACATTTTTCTGGCCCATTTCTACTCCCTTATGTACGTAAACTTGGATGCCTGTTTAAAACGTCCTCATACATCTCCGTCCTTGTACTTCTCAGTCCTTGTACGTGTCCGTCCTCATACTACCATGTTGTTATGGTTGTTAAGTCATTTTATCCACTAGGGGGCAGCGCTGAGTTCAGAGTTTGTAGCGGGACAACTAGACTACAAAGTTGTTTACAATCATCCAAAAACAGCAGAAGGAGAAAACACTAAGTGTTTCCTCAACTCCTGCCTCTTCTTCCCTGATTTGTTTCTTTCTCATGTTGCGTGTCAGCTTGACAACTCAACACTGGCCCCCGGTGGTTTCCAGCGGCATTGCTCCGTTTTCTGCGTCGTGATGGATTGCTAAGCTGCTCAGTAACCAAATTTTGTTTGTAACCAACCAGAAGACGGAGGAAACTGTTTGTGCTGTGTGAGGAAACTGTTTTGGGTTTCTTTTTATTTTTTTCAGATAGTTTTTATTGACCAGAAAGTGATGTAAAAATATAATATATGATACATGTATCGTCTTTGGCTCAAAGTTGCATAGAAAGTAAAGTGGAATCCAGATTTCTGGTAATGAGCACTAATTTCCTTCTAATCAGACAGAGGCTCTTTGACTGGAGGGGAGCAGCGGAGGCCGGGATTGTCATGATTTCTGCTCTGCCCCTAATGAGCTGCATTTTTCCCCTGCCTGATTGCAGATTATCTTCACCTGTTGCTGCTCATTATTTAAACACCTGCTCCAGACCTGCTCAGTGTGAGATCATCTGTCTTTGTGCAACTTTCAAGCCTTGTTTCATGTGCCCTGGTTCTAGAAGATTACCTGGTTTTGACCCTGCATGTCCCCAACAACTGCCTCTGCTTCTTCCTTCTGGTATGAAAATTGACCTCCTGTTGCTGAACCTTACCTGGTCCTGACCCTGCCTCTAGTCTCTGCTCTTTGGATCCCTTCTCTCTTCTGAGACCTGTGTATGACCCTGGACTGCCTTTGGAACCCGAGTATTTGGATTGTGGAGATAATTTTCACTGCCCTGGAGGATCACTCTGGGGCTTCCTATTCACCCAGTTCCCAGTAGATTTCTTATTGTTCATGATTACAGAATGTATAGACTACTATGAGGACGAGGAACCACTTCACCCAGAGGAACATGTCTCTCAGCAACGTTACCTTCTGGAGTTTTAAGGACAATCCATCTCAAGTCAGCCAAAGAGGCTGGACAGAGCGCGCTCCTCTGAGCATACAGCGAAATAAACCTGCATAATGAGAATAGAAGTGCTCCCAGTACAGAGCCTTGTGGAACCTCGGAGAAGAGCAGCAGAGGTGGGGAAGGATCATTTGAGTTTTTATCCAAAACTAAGAACAAACTCTAAATTAATTTTATGAAAGAAGTTTCCAACTTTTTACCTAAAATGCAGAAAGCTTCGACACGCCAGTACTGTAAAAAATATATTTAAGTTTTGTGGTTTACTGCAGTTCTTTAAACAATTCATTTAACTCTGGAATAATTACACACACACTTTATGAAAGGAATTAAACAGTTGCATTAATGTATAACATTAAAAATAGTCTTATAGAATGTAATTATATTACCTGATGCAGTTTTCAATGATTTAAAGCAGATTTATTGTCTAATTACATTTACTTTCAGAAATCCACATAAAATTTTAACATTTGAAGTGTGAAACTTTATCTCAATTTAATTTAATCATCGATATGAGTTGAATCGTGCGTTGTATTCATAGTTCTTGCTAAAAGCTGATGTTTTACTGTTTGGCAGTAACTGGTTGTAAACGTGGACAGAAACACGGCGAGCAGAAGTCCAGACGCTTGTTTTACAGTGTAAATGCTGCTTTTACTGCTGAAGCTCCCAAACAATCTGAAAACGCCAAATGATGCTGATTCTGGAGGAAAATTTCTGCTACAAATGGAAGATGAGCAGCTGAAGAGGAAAATGGACAAATTCTGCAGAACTTTAATCTTCATCAAGCTGGAAAGGAGGAGCGATGATGTCAGCGTGCTGCTTTGACCTCGTCAACACAAACAGGATGTGGTTGATGCATGTCAGTCATCTTAACCCCTCCAGACACGAGCCTCAACCTTCTCACGCGCTCTGGTTGAGCAGAAGAGCCACGTGACGTGACGACCAGCATTTCACCTGCAGCTTGTTGCAAATCCTCCCAACTCTTCAGCATCTGAGGATGATGATGGTGACCAGCAGCATTCTTCCCATGGAAACCCAAAAGCACATCAAACACATGAACGCGCCCACGCACGAGCAGAAACGCGTGAAAAGCGACCCTTTGCTGATGATGCGCGTGCTGTGCTGTACCATACCATGTTGCCAGGAGGCTTCTGGATGCGCTGCGCAGGAAGGACCAGCAGCAGGATCCCGACCAGAACCAGAACCAGCAGCAGGACCAGAGGGACGGTTTGGCTCCAGCGGAGACCCATGTTGACCCGCAGCGTGTCAGTCCGCACAGCGCGCGACACTGACATGGAAAGGATGTTGCACTTCCTCTTTTCAGCCTCGCGCGCACGCCCACGGACACCGCGCGCAGACAGAAAGCTTCTCGCATCTGCTGAAGTCTGCTGAACAGGAAGAACATTTCTTCTGGTCTGATTAAATCCTTTTCCAGAAAAGATTCAGAAAGAATCATAAATAAGTTGGTTGATGTGGTCCTGAGGAGGAGCAGATTTCATGCTTCTGATGGGGTTTAGTTCATCCTGCTGAAACAATAAAAAGGCTGAAAGGTCAAACTCAGCAGCAACGAGATGAATTATTGATTTCATGTTGTTTCCACCAGAGCTTTAAGTGGAACAGAGTAAGTGTTGGTTCTCCCCTAATGACTTGCTGTCAGTTTGTCATGCTAATATGGGACAAAAACATGGATGATACTTACATGTAGATCTAGAGATCAATAGTTTCATTCCACAGAAAGAAGAAAGCAGGAAGTTCTAAACCAAATCCACATTTGACAAATTCAAAGTGCCATGGAGACACTTTTTGTCAGGGGGAGAATAAGAGGACCCAACCGCAGATGAGTAAACTTGTGTTGGTAAAGACAGTTTATTTGCAAAAAGGTGGCGAGTGGAGTCAGCGGGGCAAGTTGGCAGGCAGGGATGGCAGCTGAGGGACTGGAATGGCTGGTTGGCGGAAGAGTTTCTGAAACAAGGCAAAGTTCCTTCAAAAAGCAAGGACAGGGGTCACACGCTATCACAGAGCAGACGTGACCAGAGACGTGTACGCAACGATCCGGCGGAGATCAGTGCTCAAATCAGGGTAGATATACTGCAGCCATGAAATGAGATGATTGCCTTCAGCTGGGAGGAAAACCTGCCAAGAACAAAGGCTCCACCTAAAACAAGAAGATACAGCAGGGCCCTCAGACCCATGACACTTTTATGAACTTCAAGCTTCATTGCTGGACAGTAAAAACTAACACTGAAAAGTAAATACATAAGCTTAAAGTTCATTAACCCTTTCATGCATGAATTAAAAATGAAAAAACAATGCAACATTTTTCTAAATACAGTATTTTACCTCTACAAATATGCAATGATACTTTTTTGTTAATTAGTGATGTTTAGAATTTTACATGATTTATTTTAATGTACTCTACAAAATAGTTATGAAATAACATAATCATAATTATGTTATGGAAATCATTTATAGAATATAACTATCATTTTCTTTTCCTATTTATCGCAAAGGCAAAGTTGCTTAAAAACATTATGTTCAGTTGCATCATATATTTATGTATTGTCCAGTGAGTGGAAACGTATTGGATGACTCACTAACATCCACTGAAATGGTTTATTTACAGATTATTGATTCATTAATGTGCAGAAAAAAGCTTGTAAATAGGTTTCCACTACAGGCCAGGATGCATGAAAGGGTTAAAAACATTTTACATTCAGACTTATTTAGCTTATTACCAGACTAATTTAACTGGGTAGTACTACTGTTACTGTTATTGTAGTACTATGAAACTTTCCCTCTGTGAAATATGTTTCCCAGCATCAGGCCTGGTCCAGAACACTTAGTACTACTGTAGTACTGTTAGTAGTACTACTGTAGTACATGACTGTTAGTAGTACTACTGTAGTAAATGACTGTTAGTACTACTACTGTAGTAAATGACTGTTAGTACTACTGTAGTGAATGACTGTTAGTAGTACTACTGTAGTAAATGACTGTTAGTAGTACTACTGTAGTAAATGACTGTTAGTACTACTACTGTAGTACATGACTGTTAGTACTACTGTAGTGAATGACTGTTAGTAGTACTACTGTAGTACATGACTGTTAGTAGTACTATTGTAGTAAATGACTGTTAGTAGTACTACGTTAGTAAATGACTGTTAAGTAGTACTACTGTAGTGAATGACTGTTAGTAGTACTACTGTAGTAAATGACTGTTAGTAGTACTACTGTAGTAAATGACTGTCAGTAGTACTACTGTAGTAACCGACTTAGTGGTACTATTGTAGTACATGACTGTAAGTAGTAGTACTTTAGTAGATGACTGTAAGTAGTACTACTGTAGTACATGACTGTTAGTACTACTACTGTAGTAAATGACTGTTAGTAGTACTACTGTAGTAAATGACTGTTAGTAGGACTACTGTAGTAAATGACTGTTAGTAGTACTATTGTAATAAATGCCTGTTAGTAGTACTACTGTAGTAAGGGACTGTTAGTACTACTACTGTAGTAAATGACGGTTAGTAGTACTACTGTAGTACATGACTGTTAGTAGTACTACTGTAGTGAATGACTGTTAGTAGTACGACTGTAGTGAATGACTGTTAGTAGTACTACTGTAGTAAATGACTGTTAGTAGTACTACTGTAGTAAATGACTGTTAGTAGTACTACTGTAGTAAATGACTGTTAGTAGGACTACTGTAGTACATGACTGTTAGTAGTACGACTGTAGTAAATGACTGTTAGTAGTACTACGTTAGTAAATGACTGTTAGTACTACTGTAGTGAATGACTGTTAGTAGTACTACTGTAGTAAATGACTGTTAGTAGTACTACTGTAGTGAATGACTGTTAGTAGTACTACTGTAGTAAATGACTGTTAGTAGTACTACTGTAGTAAATGACTGTTAGTAGTACTACGTTAGTAAATGACTGTTAGTACTACTGTAGTGAATGACTGTTAGTAGTACTACTGTAGTGAGTGACTGTTAGTAGTACTGCTGTAGTGAATGACTGTTAAGTAGTACTACTGTAGTAAATGACTGTTAAGTAGTACTACTGTAGTGAATGACTGTTAGTAGTACTACTGTAGTAAATGACTGTTAGTAGTACTACTGTAGTAAATGACTGTTAGTAGTACTACTGTAGTAAATGACTGTTAGTAGGACTACTGTAGTACATGACTGTTAGTAGTACGACTGTAGTAAATGACTGTTAGTAGTACTACGTTAGTAAATGACTGTTAGTACTACTGTAGTGAATGACTGTTAGTAGTACTACTGTAGTAAATGACTGTTAGTAGTACTACTGTAGTGAATGACTGTTAGTAGTACTACTGTAGTGAATGACTGTTAGTAGTACTACTGTAGTAAATGACTGTTAGTAGTACTACTGTAGTAAATGACTGTTAGTAGTACTACGTTAGTAAATGACTGTTAGTACTACTGTAGTGAATGACTGTTAGTAGTACTACTGTAGTGAATGACTGTTAGTAGTACTACTGTAGTATATAACTTAGTAGTACTACTGTAGTAAATGACTTAGCAGTACTACTGTATTAAATGACTGTTAGTACTACTACTGTAGTGAATGACTGTTAGTAGTACTACTGTAGTAAATGACTGTTAGTAGTACTAGGTTAGTAAATGACTGTTAGTACTACTGTAGTGAATGACTGTTAGTAGTACTACTGTAGTAAATGACTGTTAGTAGTACTACGTTAGTAAATGACTGTTAGTACTAATGTAGTGAATGACTGTTAGTACTACTACTGTAGTGAATGACTGTTAGTAGTACTACTGTAGTAAATGACTGTTAAGTAGTACTACTGTAGTGAATGACTGTTAGTAGTACTACTGTAGTAAATGACTGTTAGTAGTACTACTGTAGTAAATGACTGTTAGTAGTACTACTGTAGTAAATGACTGTTAGTAGGACTACTGTAGTACATGACTGTTAGTAGTACGACTGTAGTAAATGACTGTTAGTAGTACTACGTTAGTAAATGACTGTTAGTACTACTGTAGTGAATGACTGTTAGTAGTACTACTGTAGTAAATGACTGTTAGTAGTACTACTGTAGTGAATGACTGTTAGTAGTACTACTGTAGTAAATGACTGTTAGTAGTACTACTGTAGTAAATGACTGTTAGTAGTACTACGTTAGTAAATGACTGTTAGTACTACTGTAGTGAATGACTGTTAGTAGTACTACTGTAGTGAATGACTGTTAGTAGTACTGCTGTAGTGAATGACTGTTAAGTAGTACTACTGTAGTAAATGACTGTTAAGTAGTACTACTGTAGTGAATGACTGTTAGTAGTACTACTGTAGTAAATGACTGTTAGTAGTACTACTGTAGTAAATGACTGTTAGTAGTACTACTGTAGTAAATGACTGTTAGTAGTACTACTGTAGTAAATGACTGTTAGTAGTACTACGTTAGTAAATGACTGTTAGTACTACTGTAGTGAATGACTGTTAGTAGTACTACTGTAGTGAATGACTGTTAGTAGTACTGCTGTAGTGAATGACTGTTAAGTAGTACTACTGTAGTAAATGACTGTTAAGTAGTACTACTGTAGTGAATGACTGTTAGTAGTACTACTGTAGTGAATGACTGTTAGTAGTACTACTGTAGTATATAACTTAGTAGTACTACTGTAGTAAATGACTTAGCAGTACTACTGTATTAAATGACTGTTAGTACTACTACTGTAGTGAATGACTGTTAGTAGTACTACTGTAGTAAATGACTGTTAGTAGTACTAGGTTAGTAAATGACTGTTAGTACTACTGTAGTGAATGACTGTTAGTAGTACTACTGTAGTAAATGACTGTTAGTAGTACTACGTTAGTAAATGACTGTTAGTACTAATGTAGTGAATGACTGTTAGTACTACTACTGTAGTGAATGACTGTTAGTAGTACTACTGTAGTAAATGACTGTTAAGTAGTACTACTGTAGTGAATGACTGTTAGTAGTACTACTGTAGTAAATGACTGTTAGTAGTACTACTGTAGTAAATGACTGTTAGTAGTACTACTGTAGTAAATGACTGTTAGTAGGACTACTGTAGTACATGACTGTTAGTAGTACGACTGTAGTAAATGACTGTTAGTAGTACTACGTTAGTAAATGACTGTTAGTACTACTGTAGTGAATGACTGTTAGTAGTACTACTGTAGTAAATGACTGTTAGTAGTACTACTGTAGTGAATGACTGTTAGTAGTACTACGTTAGTAAATGACTGTTAGTAGTACTACTGTAGTAAATGACTGTTAGTAGTACTACGTTAGTAAATGACTGTTAGTACTACTGTAGTGAATGACTGTTAGTAGTACTACTGTAGTGAATGACTGTTAGTAGTACTGCTGTAGTGAATGACTGTTAAGTAGTACTACTGTAGTAAATGACTGTTAAGTAGTACTACTGTAGTGAATGACTGTTAGTAGTACTACTGTAGTAAATGACTGTTAGTAGTACTACTGTAGTAAATGACTGTTAGTAGTACTACTGTAGTAAATGACTGTTAGTAGTACTACTGTAGTAAATGACTGTTAGTAGTACTACGTTAGTAAATGACTGTTAGTACTACTGTAGTGAATGACTGTTAGTAGTACTACTGTAGTGAATGACTGTTAGTAGTACTGCTGTAGTGAATGACTGTTAAGTAGTACTACTGTAGTAAATGACTGTTAAGTAGTACTACTGTAGTGAATGACTGTTAGTAGTACTACTGTAGTAAATGACTGTTAGTAGTACTACTGTAGTAAATGACTGTTAGTAGTACTACTGTAGTAAATGACTGTTAGTAGGACTACTGTAGTACATGACTGTTAGTAGTACGACTGTAGTAAATGACTGTTAGTAGTACTACGTTAGTAAATGACTGTTAGTACTACTGTAGTGAATGACTGTTAGTAGTACTACTGTAGTAAATGACTGTTAGTAGTACTACTGTAGTGAATGACTGTTAGTAGTACTACTGTAGTAAATGACTGTTAGTAGTACTACTGTAGTAAATGACTGTTAGTAGTACTACGTTAGTAAATGACTGTTAGTACTACTGTAGTGAATGACTGTTAGTAGTACTACTGTAGTGAATGACTGTTAGTAGTACTACTGTAGTATATAACTTAGTAGTACTACTGTAGTAAATGACTTAGCAGTACTACTGTATTAAATGACTGTTAGTACTACTACTGTAATGAATGACTGTTAGTAGTACTACTGTAGTAAATGACTGTTAGTAGTACTAGGTTAGTAAATGACTGTTAGTACTACTGTAGTGAATGACTGTTAGTAGTACTACTGTAGTAAATGACTGTTAGTAGTACTACGTTAGTAAATGACTGTTAGTACTAATGTAGTGAATGACTGTTAGTACTACTACTGTAGTGAATGACTGTTAGTAGTACTACTGTAGTATATAACTTAGTAGTACTACTGTAGTAAATGACTTAGCAGTACGACTGTAGTGAATGACTGTTAGTAGTACTACTGTAGTAATTGACTGTTAGTAGTACTACTGTATTAAATGACTGCTATAGTACTACTGTGGTAAATGACTGTTAGTACTACTACTGTAGTAAATGACTGTTAGTACTACTACCGTAGTGAATGACTGTTAGTAGTACTACTGTAGTAAATGACTGTTAATAGTACTACTGTATTAAATGACTGCTATAGTACTACTGTGGTAAATGACTGTTAGTACTACTACTGTAGTAAATGACTGTTAGTACTACTACTGTAGTAAATGACTGTTAGTAGCACTACTGTAGTGAATGACTGTTAGTAGTACTACTGTAGTAAATGACTGTTAATAGTACTACTGTATTAAATGACTGCTATAGTACTACTGTGGTAAATGACTGTTAGTACTACTACTGTAGTAAATGACTGTTAGTACTACTACTGTAGTAAATGACTGTTAGTAGTACGATTGTAGTAAATGACTGTTAGTAATACGATTGTAATAAATGCCTGTTAGTAGTACTATTGTAGTAAAGGACTGTTAGTAGTACTACTGCAGTAAATGACTGTAAGTACTACTACTGTAGTAAATGACTGTTAGTACTACTACTGTAGTAAATGACTGTTAGTAGTACAATTGTAATAAACGCCTGTTAGTATTACTATTGTAGTAAAGGACTGTTAGTAGTACAATTGTAATAAACGCCTGTTAGTAGTACTATTGTAGTAAAGGACTGTTAATATTACTACTGTAGTAAATTACTGTTAGTAGTACTACTGTAGTAAATGACTGTTAATATTACTACTGTAGTAAATGACTGTTAGTAATACTACTGTAGTAAATGACTGTTATTAGTACTACTATTGTACATGACAGCAAGTAGTACTACTGTAGTAAATGACTGTTAGTAGTACAATTGCAATAAATGACTGTTAGTACTACTACTGTAGTAAATGAATGTAGTAGTACTACAATAGTACATGACTGTCAGTAGTACTACTGTAGTAAATAACTGTTAGTAGTACGATTTTAATGTATGACTGTTAGTACTACTACTGTAGTAAATGACGGTTAGTAGTATTACTGTAGTGAATAACTGTTAGTAGTACTGCTGTAGTAAATGACTGTTAGTAGTACTACTGTTGTAAATCACTAAGTACTACTACTATAGTAAATGACTGTAAGTAGTACTACTGTTGTAAATCACAGGAAGTAGTACTACTGTAGTAAATGACTGTTAAGTAGTACTACTGTAGTAAATGACTGTTAGTACTAGTACTGTAGTACATGACTGTTAGTAGTACGACTGTAGTAAATGACTGTTAGTAGTACTACTGTAGTAAATGACTGTTAGTACTAGTACTGTAGTACATGACTGTTAGTAGGACTACTGTAGTAAATGACTGTTAGTAGGACTACTGTAGTACATGACTGTTAGTAGTACTACTGTTGTAAATCACTAAGTACTACTACTATAGTAAATGACTGTAAGTAGTACTACTGTTGTAAATCACAGGAAGTAGTACTACTGTAGTAAATGACTGTTAAGTAGTACTACTGTAGTACATGACTGTTAGTAGTACTACTGTAGTACATGACTGTTAGTAGTACGACTGTAGTAAATGACTGTTAGTAGTAATACTGTAGTAAATGACTGTTAGTACTAGTACTGTAGTACATGACTGTTAGTAGGACTACTGTAGTAAATGACTGTTAGTAGGACTACTGTAGTACATGACTGTTAGTAGTACGACTGTAGTAAATGACTGTTAGTAGTACTACTGCGGTAAATGACTGTTAGTACTACTGTAGTAAATGACGGTTAGTAGTATTACTGTAGTGAATAACTGTTAGTAGTACTGCTGTAGTAAATGACTGTTAGTAGTACTACTGTTGTAAATCACTAAGTACTACTACTATAGTAAATGACTGTAAGTAGTACTACTGTTGTAAATCACAAGAAGTAGTACTACTGTAGTAAATGACTGTTAGTAGTACTACTGTAGTAAATGACTGTTAAGTAGTACTACTGTAGTGAATGACTGTTAGTAGTACTACTGTAGTACATGACTGTTAGTAGTACGACTGTAGTAAATGACTGTTAGTAGTACTACTGTAGTAAATGACTGTTAGTACTAGTACTGTAGTACATGACTGTTAGTAGTACGACTGTAGTAAATGACTGTTAGTAGTACTACTGCGGTAAATGACTGTTAGTACTACTGTAGTAAATGACGGTTAGTAGTATTACTGTAGTGAATAACTGTTAGTAGTACTGCTGTAGTAAATGACTGTTAGTCGTACTACTGTTGTAAATCACTAAGTACTACTACTATAGTAAATGACTGTTAGTACTACTGTAGTAAATGACTGTTAGTAATACTACTGTAGTAAATGACTGTTATTAGTACTACTATTGTACATGACAGCAAGTAGTACTACTGTAGTAAATGACTGTTAGTAGTACAATTGCAATAAATGACTGTTAGTACTACTACTGTAGTAAATGAATGTAGTAGTACTACAATAGTACATGACTGTCAGTAGTACTACTGTAGTAAATAACTGTTAGTAGTACGATTTTAATGTATGACTGTTAGTACTACTACTGTAGTAAATGACGGTTAGTAGTATTACTGTAGTGAATAACTGTTAGTAGTACTGCTGTAGTAAATGACTGTTAGTAGTACTACTGTTGTAAATCACTAAGTACTACTACTATAGTAAATGACTGTAAGTAGTACTACTGTTGTAAATCACAGGAAGTAGTACTACTGTAGTAAATGACTGTTAGTAGTACTACTGTAGTAAATGACTGTTAAGTAGTACTACTGTAGTGAATGACTGTTAGTAGTACTACTGTAGTACATGACTGTTAGTAGTACGACTGTAGTAAATGACTGTTAGTAGTACTACTGTAGTAAATGACTGTTAGTACTAGTACTGTAGTAAATGACTGTTAGTAGTACTACTGTAGTAAATGACTGTTAGTAGGACTACTGTAGTACATGACTGTTAGTAGTACTACTGCGGTAAATGACTGTTAGTACTACTGTAGTAAATGACGGTTAGTAGTATTACTGTAGTGAATAACTGTTAGTAGTACTGCTGTAGTAAATGACTGTTAGTAGTACTACTGTAGTAAATGACTGTTAATAGTACTACTGTATTAAATGACTGCTATAGTACTACTGTGGTAAATGACTGTTAGTACTACTACTGTAGTAAATGACTGTTAGTAGTACGATTGTAATAAATGCCTGTTAGTAGTACTATTGTAGTAAAGGACTGTTAGTACTACTAATGTAGTACATGTCTGTTAGTAGTACTACTGTAGTACATGACTGTTAGTAGTACTACTGTAGTACATGACTGTTAGTAGTACTACTGTAGTACATGACTGTTAGTAGTACTACTGTAGTACATGTCTGTTAGTAGTACTACTGTAGTACATGACTGTTAGTACTACTACTGTAGTACATGATTATAAGTAGCACTACTGTAGTAAATGACTGGAAGTACTACTACAGTAGTAAATGACTGTTGGTAGTACTACTGTAGTATATAACTTAGTAGTACTACTGTAGTAAATGACTGTTAGTAGTACTATTATAGTAAATGACTGTTAGTAGTAATACTGTAGAATATAACTTAGTAGTACGACTGTAGTAAATGACTGTTAGTAGTACTATTGTAGTGAATGACTGTTAGTAGTACTACTGTAGTGAATGACTGTTAGTAGTACTACTGTAGTAAATGACTGTTAGTAGTACTACTGCAGTAAATGACTGTAAGTACTACTACTGTAGTAAATGACTGTTAGTAGTACAATTGTAATAAACGCCTGTTAGTAGTACTATTGTAGTAAAGGACTATTAATATTACTACTCTAGTAAATCACTGTTAGTAGTACTACTGTAGTAAATGACTGTTAATATTACTACTGTAGTAAATGACTGTTAGTAGTACTACTGTAGTAAATGACTGTTATTAGTACTACTATTGTACATGACAGCAAGTAGTACAACTGTAGTAAATGACTGTTAGTAGTACAATTGCAATAAATGACTGTTAGTACTACTACTGTAGTAAATGAATGTAGTAGTACTACAATAGTACATGACTGTCAGTAGTACTACTGTAGTAAATAAGTGTTAGTAATACGATTTTAATTTATGACTGTTAGTACTACTACTGTAGTAAATGACGGTTAGTAGTACTACTGTAGTGAATAACTGTTAGTAGTACTGCTGTAGTAAATGACTGTTAGTAGTACTACTGTAGTGAGTGACTGTAAGTAGTACTACTGTAGTAAATGTCTGTTAGTAGTGCTACTGTAGTAAATAACTGTTAGTAGTACTACTGTTGTAAATCACAGGAAGTAGTACTACTGTAGTAAATGACTGTCAGTAGTACTACTGTAGTAACCGACTTAGTAGTACTATTGTAGTACATGACTGTAAGTAGTAGTACTTTAGTAGATGACTGTAAGTAGTACTACTGTAGTACATGACTGTTAGTACTACTACTGTAGTAAATGACGGTTAGTAGTACTACTGTAGTACATGACTGTTAGTAGTACTACTGTAGTGAATGACTGTTAGTAGTACGACTGTAGTGAATGACTGTTAGTAGTACTATTGTAGTAAATGACTGTTAGTAGTACTACTGTAGTGAATGACTGTTAGTAGTACTACTGTCGTGAATGATTGTTAGTAGTACGACTGTAGTGAATGACTGTTAGTAGTACTATTGTAATAAATGCCTGTTAGTAGTACTATTGTAGTAAGGGACTGTTAGTACTACTACTGTAGTAAATGACGGTTAGTAGTACTACTGTAGTACATGACTGTTAGTAGTACTACTGTAGATAATGACTGTTAGTAGTACGACTGTAGTGAATGACTGTTAGTAGTACTATTGTAGTAAATGACTGTTAGTAGTACTACTGTAGTGAATGACTGTTAAGTAGTACTACTGTAGTAAATGACTGTAAGTAGTACTACTGCGGTAAATGACTGTTAGTAGTACTACTGTAGTAAATGACTGTTAAGTAGTACTACTGTAGTAAATGACTGTAAGTAGTACTACTGCGGTAAATGACTGTTAGTACTACTACTGTAGTACATGTCTGTTAGTAGTACTACTGTAGTAAATGACTGTTAGTAGTACTACTGTGGTAAATGACTGTTAGTAGTACTACTGTAGTAAATGACTGTTAGTAGTACTACTGTAGTAACTGACTTAGTAGTACTAATGTAGTACATGTCTGTTAGTAGTACTATTGTAGTAATTGACCTTAAGTACTACTACTGTAGTAAATGACTGTTAGTACTACTACTGTAGTAAATGACTGTTAGTACTACTAATGTAGTAAATGACTGTAAGTAGTACTACAGTATTAAATGATGGTGCATTGGAGCACAAGCATACAAATGGCAAATTGCTAAATATTTAAAAACATACTTGGCCTCTGTTAGCTTGGAAAAAATATGAGTGAAATCAAAACACAGCCCAAAATTGGTTTGGACAACTTGGGGGAAAAGAAGGCAGCAATAATGGGTGACATGACAAAAACTTTAATAGACATTTTACAATATAAACACAGTTGCAAACAAAATGTTTTCGGAAAAAAGATGTTAACATTTGTGCTAACGTCTTAAAAAAAAATAGAGCCGCTTACATTTTTACATAGATGGCTGCCGTTCCTGGCCCAAAGTCCCCAAGAGAGATATAAGATCACAAAGCAGTTCAAATCCATGACTACCCTGGGGGCCACTAAGAGGGCTAGACTGTGTCTGGACTTGTTGTCTCACATGATCCTCTAAAGTGTAATCGATGGCAGGAACAGCAACTCTTTCCGGCCAGTCTAGCATCAGATCTGGAACCCCTGAAGAACCAGCAGCATCAGTAGCACCAGCACCAGTAGCACCAGCATCAGTAGCACCAGTAGCACCAGCACCAGTAGCACCAGCATCAGTAGCACCAGTAGCACCAGCACCAGTAGCACCAGTAGCACCAGTAGTAGGTCTTATTAGGAGAGATGGCATCCATCCCACGTTGGATGGAGCCGCTCTCTTATCTAGCAATATAGACTCTTTTATTAGTCAGCTAAATGGACAACTCAGGGTTGGGACCAGGAGGCAGAATTGTAGTCCTACACACTTTTCTGCAGCTTCCCACCTGCCGCCGCCCACCCAAAACCCCATTCCGACCTTATACAACTTCCCAGCAGTAAGAATTAAACAACACAAAAACACTTCTGGGGTTAATCGTGAAAACCTCATAAAAATAAAAACAATGGATCTAATAAAATCTGAAAATAAGACAATAAAGTGTGGCCTACTGAATATCAGATCCCTCCCAAATAAGTCTTTATTAGTCAATGACTTGATAGGTGATCACCACATTGATTTATTCTGTCTTACGGAAACCTGGTTACAGCAAGAGGATTATGTTAGTATTAATGAAGCTACGCCAGCTAACTATTTAAACTTTCACATTCCTAGAACTACAGGCAGAGGAGGAGGTGTTGCAGCTATTTTTCAGTCAGAATTATTAATTAATCCTAAGCACAAAACTAATTATAAATCCTTTGAATTCCTGACATTAAATTTATCTCATCCAAAATGGAATTGAGAGAAACCGCTCCTTTTAGCATTAGTGTATCGCCCACCTGGACCTTACTCCAAGTTTCTGACCGAATTCTCTGATCTCTTGTCTGAGTTAGTGCTGACTACTGATAAGGTCATTGTACTAGGTGATTTTAATATTCATGTTGACCATGAAAATGATAGTTTAAACATTTCCTTTAGCTCTATTCTAAACTCAATTGGGTTTTCACAAAATGTCCATGGAGCCACTCACTCTCATGGTCATACTCTTGATCTGGTTCTAACATCTGGTATTGAGACTGATAAGCTCAAAGTATTTCCTCAAAACCCTGTTGAATTGAATTGAATAGCGCCAGTAGCACCAGTAGCACCAGTAGCACCAGTAGTGGAGAGCCCACATCTGCATTTCATCATGGACATGAATGATTCCGTCGGTCTCCAGGTGTTGGAAGGAGAAAATGTTCATCCACATCCAGACTGCAGTGTTTTCTGCTCCCCTTGTCTGTTGGAACCCTGGAAGGAACACCATGGAGCATTGAAGCTCTGACAGACTGTGCTACTTCGCTTACTTCCCATCCACTGATGTGGAGCATCATCTCTGTTACTAGATGCTTCACATAAGTATGGACCTTTATTTTCCCAGTAAGTCCACTGAGAACCTGTTTTCATTTACAGTTAGTGTTTTCAATACCTGAATAAAGCGG
This sequence comes from Telmatherina bonti, assembly GCF_933228915.1. Lineage (NCBI taxonomy): Eukaryota > Metazoa > Chordata > Actinopteri > Atheriniformes > Telmatherinidae > Telmatherina > Telmatherina bonti. The sequence continues at coordinate 2,191,423 of NC_136611.1, read as the reverse complement.
TGTGGAGCCATGTATTCCTTTCTCACTTAGCTGTGATGATTTCATGTATTTTTTCAGGAATAAAATTGACAATATTAGAGATCAAATTCACAATACTCTTCCTTCTACCTATAATGTTGAGCCTGTTGTGGTCTCTGAAGCATCCTTAGAACCAGGATCTGACTTGTGTCTAAATAGTTTCTGTCCTGTCCAACCCTCTGAATTAACTAAAATAATAGCTTCATCTAAACCGTCCACCTGTATCTTAGACCCTCTCCCAACGAGCCTCTTTAAGGACATTTTCCCTTTAATTAATACATCACTACTAAATCTTATCAATATGTCTTTAGTGACAGGATATGTACCACAATCATTTAAAACTGCTGTAATCAAGCCTTTACTTAAAAAGCAATCTCTGGATCCAGAGGTGATAGCAAATTATAGACCTATATCTAACCTCCCGTTTATGTCCAAAATTCTGGAGAAAATAGTTTCAGCTCAGCTACATGCCCACCTGAGCAGAAATAATTTATGCGAGGAGTTTCAGTCAGGATTTAGAGCTCATCATAGCACTGAGACGGCATTGGTGAAAGTTACTAATGACCTTCTTATGGCCTCAGACAAAGGACTTGTGTCCGTACTTATCTTGCTTTAATCTAGAATAGAATTTAAAATCCTTCTCCTTACATATAAAGCCCTCCACAACCAGGCACCACTATATATCAAAGACCTCATGGTTCCTTATATACCAAGTAGAGTACTTCGTTCGCAGACTGCAGGCTTACTTGTGGTTCCTAGAGTCTCAAAGAGCCGAGCAGGAGGCAGAGCCTTTGGTTATCAGGCCCCTCTCTTATGGAATAAGCTCCCAGTTAGTGTTAGGGAAGCAGACACCCTCCCCACCTTTAAGACTAGGCTGAAGACTTATCTTTTTGATAAGTCCTATAGCTAGGGATGGTTAGCATCCCTTAGTTATGCTGCTATAGGTTTAGACTGCTGAGGGACATTTCCTGATACACTGAGCTTCTTTCTTTTTCTCTTTATCTCTTTCTTTTACCCCCCCCCCCCCCATAACAGTGTTGCATCATTAACATGTATGTCTCCTGTCTCAGCAGGTCTCCCTGGCCGGGAGTAGCAGTTCCTGTTGTCTGTTGTCTTTCTGTCCTCTTCCCCCCACACAGCAGAGGCAGATGGCTGCCTGTCCTGAGCCGGGTTCTGCCGGAGGTTTCCTTCATGTTAAAAGGGAGTTTTTTCCTTCCCACTGTCGCCAGTGTGCTTGCTCAGGATGGGAGATTGAGTTGGACTCAACTCAATCTGTTGGTTTCCTTATATAGGCTGTTATGAATTGGCCTTCATTATGTTTTCCCCTCTGTCTGTAAAGCGTCTTGAGACGGCATTGCCGTGATTTGACGCTATATAAATAAAGTTGAATTGAATTGAATTGAATTGAATGAAGCACATCATCAAGCTAGTTATCAGTACCTCAACACAACATATGTGGCCCCTGCTCTTTTTGTTGTTGTTGTAACACAGTTACAATCTTGTTCATATACAGAACAGCGTGATAAAATAACACACAAGAAAGTTGGTGTTGAAATGGAGCTGATTATGAAGTTTATTCTCCACGATGCTTGTGGCCCTGAGGAACTGTGCAGTGTCATTTGACCAATAGATGAAGTAAGCTTTGTCTTCCTGAGTTTTCTTCTGAAGTTTAACATTCCTAATGCCTGTTTTACCAGCATGTTGTTCATAACAGAAAGGTTCTTTGTGACATGGTTGCAGAAGTGATCCTTCTATTACTTTGATAGTTTCTATTTGTTTTGTTTTCATATCAAGACATCATCTTTGTGGCATACTTGTCAACTCTTTGTCTTCTTCTCTGTAGACCACGCATGGATCAGCCCGACTGCCATTTGCAGAACTGAAGATAGTATGGGTGTAATGTGACAGAATACAGTCGTGTGTACAGTTAGAAGGGAAATGGATAGCCATGCCACCCTGCAGGGTTCCTGTGGTCACACCAGGGTGGAGTAGACATGGGTCCATTCAGCACAGTCAACTGCATGTGAGGGAAGTTACTACTATGGGATCAATACATTCCTCCTTTGTCTTTTTGCAGCAAAACATTCCATGTTTAAAGTGTGCTGCATGCCATATAGGAATGCCTGTATGACAGAGGTATTTAGGCAGCTGAGCCCTGCACCACAGATTAGTGAAAGATTTCACAAATTGCTTCCAGCTCATTCTTGAAGTTTCTTGAGAAGCATCCAGACTCATCTGTGCTGTTTCTTACATGTGGAAATTGTGGAGTTTAGGTCTCACATCGGGGTGCAGCATGGGAGCTGTTGTTGCTGCTGCTCCTACCTTATAGTTGCTGAAAAATTCAATCCAGCCATATTTCCACTCTTTCATGCCTGGATATAAATACTGATTCAAAGTATAATACTATGCCAAAGCTGATGTGTCTGAATCTTCAAAACCACTTAAGGTTTCGGCCACCGTGTGTGTTCTGATCTAAACTGCATTTAAACTAATTAATGTTGCTTTGATCAGTAAAAACACTGCTGATTTTATCTTGGTTTCCTGTGATTGTGCAAAGTGGTGGACTGGACTACAGGTATCAAAAAGAAATACTATTTAATATTTCAGTGTACTGCCCTGCGATGGACTGGCGAGCTGTCCAGGGTGTGCCCTGCCTGTCGCCCGGGGCCGGCTGGGATAGGCTCCAGCTTCCCCGTGACCCTGAATTGGAATAAGCGGTTCGGAAAATGAATGAATGAATGAATTTCAGTGTACTTTGTCAGCTTGGACAAAAACATTAGCAATGAAATCACACAGCTGCATGTGCAATTATACACACTGAGGAAACATGATAACATAGGCAGTGTATATATAAATATGGTATATATATATATAAATATGTATATACAAAATCTCTCTCTCTCTCTCTCTCTCTCTGTCTCTCACTATATATATATATATATATATATATATATATATATATATATATATACATATATATATATATACATGGTCACTAAAGATACACACACACATATATATATATATATATATATATATATATATATATATATATATATATATATATATATATATATATATATATATATATATATATATATATGAGAGATGCTACCACATGGGTAGTTTAATAAAATTATTGTGCATTATGGTGTTGTTTTATAAGCCACAAATGCAAAGTAAGCAATATATATGTCAATGATAATAATAAAATAGTGTCTTTTTAATCTATATCTGAGTGTGTCTCCTGGCAGTGCATTTGGATTTCGTTGCAGACAAGTACACAAGCAGACAGCTTAACAAACACCAGAATGGGCTCATCGGAACTACTCATACAGCAAAGACTCGGTGATGAACTGGTGATGTCTGCTCTTAGTCTTTATTGATTGGATGATTATGGTTCAATTTCAGTGGCAGTTCAGAAAGGGGGCTGAACGTCGTTTTTTACGGTGTTTATCGAAACAGCGTATTTTCCGGCGTTTTAGCCAGAAAACCGGCACTTTTAACGCCGTTTTGTGAAGAAAAGCAGCGTATTTTGTGGCGTTGTTATGCCAATGTGCTAATTAAGTGGCGATAATTGGCCCATTTGGCTTGCCATAGACATGCGGCGTGACGTTGTGCGTCTAAACTGGTCTAAATACATTCCTTTTGACTCTTTCTTTTTTCTTTTTTCTTTTTTTTTTTTTAAATAAAGAGATATAAGCTGTAATTTGTGGTGAAGTCGTAGGAGGGTATTCTGGTTTTTGAGGAAAGCCGGTAAAAGTCCCGGTATGCAAAGGGATAGAATTTAAAAGTACCGGTACTGCATACTGGTCCATACCGGTCCATACCGGTTCATACCGGTCCATACCGGTCCACTTAAAGCACTGGTTTCCACCTGATCAGCGCGCTTTGGGCACGCGTCGCGAAATGAACCTGAAAGACGTTTAATCCGGTAAAAATCTGAAATTCCTGATTCTAACCAGCAGATGGCGACGTTTCCCAGTCTGCAGCATGTTCCAGGTATCTGATCAATTTGGCAGACCAGCTGATGTTTCCTTACCAACTGATGGCTGCTGGCAGGAATGATCTTCTGTATCTTTCAGTCTTACATCGGACCTGAAGAAGCCTCTCACTGAACACACTTTGTTGTTTCATCACTGTGTTGTGGAGAGGGTGTGAAGAATCCTCCATCATCTTCATCAGCTTGTGCAGCATTCTTCTTTGGACAATCAGCTCCAGCGGCTCCAGAGTTACTCCAAGCACAGAAGCAGCTTTCTGGATCAGTTTGTTGATTCTCTTCAAGTCTCTGGTTCTGATGCTGAGACGATGCTGAGTTAGCCACATGAGTTAGCCTTGCCAGTTAGCCCCACAAGTTAGCCCCACAAGTTAGCCTTGCCAGTTAGCCCCACAAGTTAGCATTGCCAGTTAGCCACACAAGTTAGCGTTGCCAGTTAGCCTTGCCAATTAGCCACATAAGTTAGCCTTGCCAGTTAGCCACATGAGTTAGCCTGAGAGTTAGCCAAGCACATTATCCTAGCGAGTTAAGGGCTTTATGTTTAAGTCAACATGACCTGGTACTTCCTTGTGGACTGTTTAGGTCAGTAGATTGTGTGACGTGTTTGTCTTTCCATTTTGCTCATTATTACACAATTTCTGTAAATTCCGTCACAAGGGAATGTTTTGTGGTTTCCCATGTGACACTTATTCCTTTTTATATTTCATTGCTACTCCTGTCCAGAGGTGCAACATTTCTAGACACAACTTTCTGTTTTCCCAGCATCTGACTGCTGTTGAAGAGACCAAACCGAGCCGGCTGCTGCTGCAGGACGCGTGGATGATGAGTCACTGTTGAGATGCTAACCTGGAAGCTAACTAGCTGCAAACAGAGATGTTGTACTTTGTTTAAACTGCTGCACTTCATCGTATTTTTGTGTCCTGGAAATGTGAAACAAGACAGATTTGGAACGTCCACAGATACAAAAAGCAACTAAATGAAACAGATTCACGGCTCTACGTGCACAAAGACCCACAGTTTGTGGGATAAATCTGAGTTTTGGTGCTGATCAGTGTTCCGGAGGAAGAAGAGTTGTTCTTTCTGTGCAGCGTGTTGTTCGTGCACGTCCTGAACGGGAAGCTTTGCCGTTCCTCGGACGTGGCTGCAGTTGCAGCTTGTTTGGATCACTTCACTTTTGAATAGAAGGGAATAGGCCAGCACCTTAAAATCCCCCAAGGTGGGCTTAGTTTTCACCTTTCCCAGTTCAGGTGCACTTCTGTACTGAGGCAGTCAGAAATTAGTTGGTTGGCGTGATGGACACAGTGGCTGCTGAAGCTTTCAGGAGGTGTCGGGATGGTTGGGATCCTTCCCATCCACCACCATCCGGCACCTTTCTCTCCTTCTGCACCTGTGACAATTGTTCCTGTTTTTACATTATTTCATTGCAAAGGAAAGAAATCTGCTTTCCTTCAGCTGTGATGGATGAGAGACTCCTGTCTTAGAAACTGCCTGGTAGGAATGTGATCCTACCACAAAGTGGCGCCAGTTTACCAGGTTGTTTGTTTCAAACCACCAGAAAAAAAGAACTCCTCGTTATATCCAAGGCAGCATCGTCTGGACTCCTAAGGCTAAACCAGAAGAAACATAAGAAACAGGCAGAGCCAGAGACAGAAACAGATCAAATACTGATAGTAAGAAACAAACTACAGTCTTAAAGCCGCTAAAGCTAGCCTCAGCTAGCATCAGCCAACAGCAGCTAGCAGAAGCTAGCAGCAGCTAGCAGCAGATAGCAGAAGCTAGCATCAGCCAACATCAGCCAGCAGCAGCTATCATCAGCCAGCAGCAACTAGCATCAGCTATCAGAAGCTAGCATCAGCTAGCATTAGCTACAGCAGCTAGCATCAGCCAGCAGCAGCTAGCAGCAGCTAACATCAACTAGCAGTAGCTAGCATACCCAGGGGCTCCTGTGGGGGGTACTCTGGGAGTATGGAGTATCGGACCCCCTTGTACGAGCTGTCCGGTCCCTGTACGACAGGTGTCAGAGCTTGGTCCACATTGCCGGTAGTAAGTCGGATTTGTTTATCACCGATTCTGTTCATAACTTATATGGACAGAATTTCTAGGTGTAGCCGAGGTGTTGAGGGGATCCGGCTTGGTGGTCTCAGGATTGGGTCCCTGCTTTTTGCAGATGACGTGGTCCTGTTGGCTTCATCTGGTCAGGATCTCCAGCTCTCACTTGAGCGATTCGCGGCCGAGTGTGAAGAGGCTGGGATGAGAATCAGCAACTCCAAATCTGAGACCATGGTCCTCAGCCGGAATAGGGTGGATTGCCCTCTCCGGGTCGGGAGTCAGGTCCTGCCTCAAGTGGAGGAGTTTAAATATCTCGGGGTCTTGTTCATGAGTGAGGGAAGGATGGAGCGTGAGATCGACAGATGGATCGGTGCGGCGTCTGCAGTAATGCGGACTCTGCGCCGGTCTGTTATGGTGAAGAAGGAGCTGAGCCAGAATGCGAAGCTCTCCATTTACCAGTCGATCTACGTTCCTACCCTTACCTATGGTCATGAGCTGTGGGTCATGACCGAAAGAACCAGATCTCGTATATAGGCGGCTGAAATGGGTTTCCTCCGCAGGGTGGCCGGGCTCTCCCTTAGAGATAGGGTGAGGAGGTCGGTCATCCGGGAGGAGATCAGAGTAGAGCCGCTGCTCCTCCTCATCGAGAGGAACCAGTTGAGGTGGCTCGGGCATCTGGTCAGGATGCCTCCTGGACCTCCCTGGTGAGGTGCTCCAGGCACGTCCCTCTGGGAGGAGACCCCGGGGAAGACCCAGGATACGCTGGAGGGACTATATCAGCCCAGCCAGCAGCAAACAGCTTCTGGTTTAACTGGAGTGTGACTAGAAATGCAGCGGAGGGGGGGGAGGTGGGGGCGTCACTGCCCCCGCTCCCCAACCCTGCTATGGACCCCGTGTCTGACAAGCCAAGGCGGGAAGAGTGCTGAAGGAGGCAGACGTTTTCCCAGGAATACATCAGAAGTGACATGTAACCGTATCCGTTGTCAGATCCCAGGCTTGATCTGAATGCCAAGCCGAAAGAAACGAACGAACCTAAGGAACCGAACGAGCCTAACAAACCGAACGGGCCGAACGAGCCAAACGAAACGAACGATGCGAAACGAACCGAACGAGCCGAACGGCCAAACGAACTGAATGAGCCAATCGAACCGAACGATGCGAAACGAACGAGCCGAACAAACTGAACTGCTGAACGAGCCGAACAAACCGAACTGCTGAACGAGCTGAACAAACCGAACAAGCCAAATGAACCGAACGGTCGGCGAGCCGAACGAAACGAGCGAACCGAACGGCCGAACGAACCGATCGAACTGAACAAACCGAACGAGCCGAACGAACCGAAACGAACGAACCGAAGCCTCCTGTCGGAAGCGAAGCTTGGCTCGGAGCTAACCCTCTCAGGATGTTGGAGTGAATAAACGTTTCTCACAACTCCTGGTTCATGATTAAGGCTACAGAGGATCCAGTTAAAGACGCCAAAGGTTCCCACTGGAACAGCAGAAACAGTTCCAGTCTAACGCTGTTATTCACATAAACGCTTTGAAGTGAGCAACATTTATGAATTTAGTTTTTAGAAGTGGATGATAGAAAGTCGTGGATCGTTTCTTCCCTTCGTTTGGAAGGAAACCTGCATGTTGGGACGAGCAGAGATCAGCTCCTCTCTTCTCTCATCGATCACCTTCCCCGTCAGCGAAGCGGCGTTGGCGTCGTGCAAACTGGAACGTAGACATGCGGAGAACGTTCTGCTCAGTGGTGAGACGGTGGAGTCTGAATGTGGAGAAGACGTGGGGAACGCTGCTGCTTGCTGCACTGTTTCTGCTCCCCTACGTACGGGAATGTAATGTCGCCATCCTCCATCCGTCCGTCTTTTCTGTTCATCCACCAGTGGGCAGTGCTGAGCTCAGAGTTTCACACAGAAAAACTCCAACAGCAAAAGAAGAAGGAACCACCAAGTTTTCTTTCTCCCTTCTTCTCAGCTCCTTTGTGTGCTTCTTACTTGGCGGTTTCTTCCTCTTCTTCTCTGGTTGAATTACCAACGTAACCCACGCAGGAGCTGACCGGAAGGTTCCGGCGGTCTGTCCTCGGGACAGCAGGAATGCGCCTGCAGACTCTGGCGAGGCAATATGACGGCATGGAACACGGTGGCTCTTTAGGAGCTTCTACTGTTGTAAGAGAGGGGCTAGGTGGATCCAAAGAGCGGACACTGTCAGGATACAGAGAGAGGTTTATTTGTTCTTCAACAGATCCCTGTGAATTCTTCCAGCAGAACTGCAGAGACTGGCGGACTGGCGAGCAGCAGGAGGCAGGCAGGCAGGGGAACAAGTGAACGAGCAGGCAGGCAGGCAAAACTGGCAGGCGGTGTCTAGGAACTAGCAGGCTTTCTCTGGCAGGAGGAAAACAGGACAGGTTACAATCCGAAGGTAGGTACAAGCAGCGTAAGCAGAGGCCGAGAGCTGTTTACCGCAGGGCAATCAACAATCTGGCGCTGGATAGCAGGCAGAGCTGGTCTTAAATAGGTTGTGTGATGATTGCTGGGATGTGAATCAGGTGTGCCTCCAGTTCCCAGCTGACCATGCCCACCAGGGAACAGGAATCACCACATCTACGTAGTTTAGAGGTGAAATGAAACCAAATCAGATTTATGCAGAAACACATTTAAAGCCGTCGACCAAAGTGCTGTCCCATAACTCCGTCACGCACACAAGTAAAGCCAGTAAAACTCACTGGTCTTTAAAAGCAGCACGTTATCAGAGATAAAGATCCATCCCATAATCATCAGTGATCATGCACCCGTATCATTAACCCTTAGAAGTAAAAACTGTAAGCCAGCCACTAGAAACTGGAGATTTAATACATCTTTACTTACAGATTCTGAGTTTATCAGTTACTTTAAAAGAGAATGGTCCTCATATCTAGAAAACAATAACAGAGCAGAAACTTCAGCGTGTGTTCTGTGGGAAGCAGGAAAAGCAGTAATGAGAGGGAAAATAATATCCTTCTCTTCCCATAAGAAAAAGAAGGAAACTTTGAGACCATCAGAATTAGAACTCAGAATTAAATCACTAGAGGAAGCTTACCATGTCTCCCCAGAAGAACACACACTGAATGGTATTAGAAAAGCAAAATTAGAACTTAATGAAATAACAGATAAAAGAACACAATTCATGGTGCAAAGACTTCGATTGGACAATTTTGAACATGGTAATAAATCTGGAAAGTTCCTGGCTAACCAACTAAAGGCAAATAAGGAGAAAACAACAATTTCCTCTATAAAAGATTCAGAAGGAAATATCAGCCATGATCCTGACATGATAAACAATACTTTCAAAGAATTTTACAAAGCATTATATTCATCACAAATAAATCCAACAGATGAGAATATTAACCAATTTCTTAGTAGCATCAATCTTCCTAAAATAAATCAGGAAAATAAAATGGCTCTAGATTCACCTATTTCAGTTCATGAGCTCCATGAAGCTCTCCATCGTATGCCAAATAATAAAGCACCAGGTCCAGATGGTTATCCAGCTGAATTCTACAAAGAATTCTGGACCACACTGGCTCCAACCTTTTACTGCATGGTATTAGAAATAAAGGAAAAGCAAAAAATACCCTCCAATATGAACTTGGCGAATATTTCAGTCCTATTAAAACCAGGAAAGGACCCTACACTCCCATCCAGTTATCGTCCAATTTCATTAATAAACGTAGATCTCAAAATAATCAGCAAAGCTCTAGCCAGAAGGATAGAGAAAATAACCCCTTCCATTATTCACCCTGATCAAACAGGCTTTATAAAAGGTAGACATTCCTACACTAACATGCGCAGATTAATTAACATAATAGATTATTCAACTCTACACAATCTGAAGTCCACAGTTATTTCTTTAGATGCAGAAAAAGCATTTGACCGTGTAAACTGGAAACTTTTATTTGCAACTTTAAAAGAATTTGGGTTTGGGTCATCATTTATTGACTGGATAAAAATATTATACAACAACCCAAATGCATGTGTGAAGACTAATGACAAAACTTCTCCAAACTTCTGCTTACAGAGAGGCACCAGACAGGGCTGCCCACTTTCTCCATCACTCTTTGCCATTTTTATCGAACCCCTGGCAGCTGCCATAAGACAAAACCCAGAAATCAAAGGAATTCAAGCTAAAAATATTGAACATAAAATTAGTCTTTACGCAGATGACATTTTACTTTTCCTTCACAACTCACAAACAACACTTTCTCAAACAATCACACTAATTAATACATTCTCTTCAATATCAGACTCTTCTATTAACTGGTTAAAGACTACAGCAAAGCCCATTAACTGTGACTTTAAACACATATCTAACACCACTATACAGTCAGGAAATATTAGTTATTTAGGTATAATAATCTCTCCCAGACTAACCAAACTAATAAAGTTAAATCATGATCAGCTAATAAAAACAGTAGAGGAGGACCTCTCAAGGTGGAACCGCTTGCCCATATCACTTATGGGGAGGGTTTCCACTGTTAAAATGATGGTTTTACCAAAAGTTAATTAGCTTTTCTCAATGGTTCCCATCAGACCATCCTCCACTTGGTTTAAATCACTAGACCCCCACATATCCAGATTTCTCTGGAAAAACAAGCCATCCCGCATTAGTCTAAAAACTTTACAACAGACCAAAGACAGAGGTGGGTTGGACCTGCCAAATTTTAATCAATATTTCTTATGTAATAGGCTGCAATGCATCTCCAAGTGGCTTAATCCAAGTTCTTTGGATGAGCCATGGCTGGATGTTGAGCAAGCATTGTGTGAGGATTTAGTCATCTCTGATTTACCATTCATCAGCTCAACTGTCAAGTCATATAAGTGTTTTAAAAGCATTAACATCAGCTCCAGTTTAACGGCTTGGTGGGAATTCCTGAAAGTAACCAAGTCTGCGCTTATTCCATGTAAGCTCACACCCATCTGGAACAATCCTGACTTCCTGCAAAACAAAAAGATGATAAACTTCCCTCGGTGGAAGAATAAAGGAGTAAAGCAGTTAGAACATATAGTAGAAAATGGAAACTTTCTGCCATTTGATGCAATTTCTTCACGGTATGAATTCAGCAGCACCAAATTCTTAGAATACCACCAACTTAAATCTATCATAAGTAAGAAATACACCACTGATCAACTAAACTTACAGTTACCTATCAGGGTTGCAGAATTCTTAAATCTTAAGGCCCTGAAGCTACTATCCAAAATATACAGATTACTATTGAAGCTAGAAGATTCCATCTCTCTCCCAACTTCTAAATGGGAAGCAGACTTATCCAGTAACTTCAATCAAAATGAATGGTCACAAATCTGCTTAAACACATTCAAAATGACTAAGAATTCAAGCATGCAATTAATACAATTCAAAATTCTACACAGAACTCATTATACGGGACACAGGATGTTCAGGATGGGTCTGTTACACTCACATATCTGTCCACACTGTACTGACAACATGATTGACAGCTACTACCATGCCTTATGGTCTTGTCCACCTGTCCAGAGATTCTGGCTCCAGGTATGTAAAGATCTGTCAGACTGGTTTAAATGTAATATCCCTGCAAACCCCAAACTGGGCCTCTTGAGTCACTTAGGTGAAAATAACAGGGTTTAATTTAGCAAAACCAATCCTCAGCAGCCTGTGCATTGCAAAGAAAACTATCCTTGTGAACTGGAAAAGCAAACAGAATCTGTGTATCCAGCAGTTTAGAAATCTGTTATTAGATTACATCAGCATGGAAATGATGTCTGCCTCCTCAAAGGATCAATCAGCTGAATTTCACTCTCTCTGGTCTCCTGTGATCAGCTCCATCACTTAGTGTAGGGGGGGGGTGTGACCTCATCCTGCTCGGGGCTGGGGAGTGGCTGGGTGGCTCAGGTGGCTGTGGGTCTGGGGTGGACCCCTGGACGGGGATCTTGGCTGCTTCATTACTGGGGGGGCTAGGTTTCCAGACCTGGCGGGAGGCCTTGGGTTGATCAATGGTTGGAGTTGCCTTGCGGCGGGGGGGCGAGGTCGCTGGCGGGGGCTGGATCGGCGGGTATTGGCTCCGTGACGGGTGGCCGTGCCGCTGTGGGGTGGGCGGGGTGCGGGTCCTGGGCTCCGGTGCCCGGGGCTGTCCCCTGCTTCTCGGGGATGGGGGGTCAGCCCTGCCGTGGGGGGGTTGGGCTGACCTGGACCTGCCGCTGCAGTGGGGGCGGGTCCGTGCCCTGGTGCCCGGCAGAGGGACCCGGGCCCAAGATAGTTGAGGATGGGGGGGTGCCTGTGTATGTAGGTGTATAGGGGGGTGAAGGGTCATGATTATGAAGGGGGGAGGACTTCAGTGAGAGAAGTGGGGAGTTGTGGTGGTTTGTTCTAGGGTAGGTAGAATGAGAAGGGGTGTTTTGTGGTCCTTGTGGTCCTTCCCACACATCTACACACACTATGTGTGTGTAGATGTGTGGGTCTGTAGGTGTGTGTGTGTGTAGATGTGTGGGTCTGTAGGTGTGTGTGTGTGTAGATGTGTGGGTCTGTAGGTGTGTGTGTGTAGATGTCTGTGTCTGTAGGTGTGTGTGTGTGTAGATGTGTGGGTCTGTAGGTGTGTGTGTGTGTAGATGTGTGGGTCTGTAGGTGGGTGTGTGTGTAGATGTGTGGGTCTGTAGGTGTGTGTGTGTGTAGATGTGTGGGTCTGTAGGTGTGTGTGTGTGTAGATGTGTGGGTCTGTAGGTGTGTGTGTGTAGATGTGTGGGTCTGTAGGTGTGTGTGTGTGTAGATGTGTGGGTCTGTAGGTGTGTGTGTGTGTAGATGTCTGTGTCTGTAGGTGTGTGTGTGTGTAAATGTGTGGGTCTGTAGGTGTGTGTGTGTGTAGATGTGTGGGTCTGTAGGTGTGTGTGTGTGTGTAGATGTGTGGGTCTGTAGGTGTGTGTGTGTGTAGATGTGTGGGTCTGTAGGTGTGTGTGTGTAGATGTGTGGGTCTGTAGGTGTGTGTGTGTGTAGATGTGTGGGTCTGTAGGTGTGTGTGTGTGTAGATGTCTGTGTCTGTAGGTGTGTGTGTGTGTAAATGTGTGGGTCTGTAGGTGTGTGTGTGTGTAGATGTGTGGGTCTGTAGGTGTGTGTGTGTGTGTGTAGATGTGTGGGTCTGTAGGTGTGTGTGTGTGTAGATGTGTGGGTCTGTAGGTGTGTGTGTGTGTGTGTAGATGTGTGGGTCTGTAGGTGTGTGTGTGTGTAGATGTCTGTGTCTGTAGGTGTGTGTGTGTGTAGATGTGTGTGTCTGTAGGTGTGTGTGTGTGTAGATGTGTGGGTCTGTAGGTGTGTGTGTGTGTGTGTAGATGTGTGGGTCTGTAGGTGTGTGTGTGTGTAGATGTGTGGGTCTGTAGGTGTGTGTGTGTGTAGATGTGTGGGTCTGTAGGTGTGTGTGTGTGTGTGTAGATGTGTGGGTCTGTAGGTGTGTGTGTGTGTAGATGTGTGGGTCTGTAGGTGTGTGTGTGTGTAGATGTGTGGGTCTGTAGGTGTGTGTGTGTGTAGATGTGTGGGTCTGTAGGTGTGTGTGTGTGTAGATGTGTGGGTCTGTAGGTGTGTGTGTGTAGATGTCTGTGTCTGTAGGTGTGTGTGTGTGTAGATGTGTGGGTCTGTAGGTGTGTGTGTGTGTAGATGTGTGGGTCTGTAGGTGTGTGTGTGTGTAGATGTGTGGGTCTGTAGGTGTGTGTGTGTAGATGTCTGTGTCTGTAGGTGTGTGTGTGTGTAGATGTGTGGGTCTGTAGGTGTGTGTGTGTGTAGATGTGTGGGTCTGTAGGTGTGTGTGTGTGTGTAGATGTCTGTGTCTGTAGGTGTGTGTGTGTGTAGATGTGTGGGTCTGTAGGTGTGTGTGTGTGTAGATGTGTGGGTCTGTAGGTGGGTGTGTGTGTAGATGTGTGGGTCTGTAGGTGTGTGTGTGTGTAGATGTGTGGGTCTGTAGGTGTGTGTGTGTAGATGTGTGGGTCTGTAGGTGTGTGTGTGTGTAGATGTGTGGGTCTGTAGGTGTGTGTGTGTGTAGATGTCTGTGTCTGTAGGTGTGTGTGTGTGTAAATGTGTGGGTCTGTAGGTGTGTGTGTGTGTAGATGTGTGGGTCTGTAGGTGTGTGTGTGTGTGTAGATGTCTGTGTCTGTAGGTGTGTGTGTGTGTAGATGTGTGGGTCTGTAGGTGTGTGTGTGTGTAGATGTGTGGGTCTGTAGGTGGGTGTGTGTGTAGATGTGTGGGTCTGTAGGTGTGTGTGTGTGTAGATGTGTGGGTCTGTAGGTGTGTGTGTGTAGATGTGTGGGTCTGTAGGTGTGTGTGTGTGTAAATGTGTGGGTCTGTAGGTGTGTGTGTGTAGATGTGTGGGTCTGTAGGTGTGTGTGTGTGTGTGTAGATGTGTGGGTCTGTAGGTGTGTGTGTGTGTAGATGTGTGGGTCTGTAGGTGTGTGTGTGTGTGTGTAGATGTGTGGGTCTGTAGGTGTGTGTGTGTGTAGATGTCTGTGTCTGTAGGTGTGTGTGTGTGTGTAGATGTGTGTGTCTGTAGGTGTGTGTGTGTGTAGATGTGTGGGTCTGTAGGTGTGTGTGTGTGTGTGTAGATGTGTGGGTCTGTAGGTGTGTGTGTGTGTAGATGTGTGGGTCTGTAGGTGTGTGTGTGTGTGTGTAGATGTGTGGGTCTGTAGGTGTGTGTGTGTGTAGATGTGTGGGTCTGTAGGTGTGTGTGTGTGTAGATGTGTGGGTCTGTAGGTGTGTGTGTGTGTAGATGTGTGGGTCTGTAGGTGTGTGTGTATGTAGATGTGTGGGTCTGTAGGTGTGTGTGTGTGTGTGTAGGTGTGTGGGTCTGTAGGTGTGTGTGTGTGTGTAGATGTGTGGGTCTGTAGGTGTGTGTGTGTGTGTGTAGGTGTGTGGGTCTGTAGGTGTGTGTGTGTGTAGATGTGTGGGTCTGTAGGTGTGTGTGTGTGTAGATGTGTGGGTCTGTAGGTGTGTGTGTGTGTAGATGTGTGGGTCTGTAGGTGTGTGTGTATGTAGATGTGTGGGTCTGTAGGTGTGTGTGTGTGTGTAGGTGTGTGGGTCTGTAGGTGTGTGTGTGTGTAGATGTGTGGGTCTGTAGGTGTGTAGATGTGTGTGTGTGTAGATGTGTGGGTCTGTAGGTGTGTGTGTGTGTAGATGTGTGTGTCTGTAGGTGTGTAGATGTGTGTGTGTGTAGATGTGTGGGTCTGTAGGTGTGTAGATGTGTGTGTGTGTAGATGTGTGGGTCTGTAGGTGTGTGTGTGTGTAGATGTGTGGGTCTGTAGGTGTGTGTGTGTGTAGATGTGTGGGTCTGTAGGTGTGTGTGTGTGTGTAGATGTGTGGGTCTGTAGGTGTGTGTGTGTGTAGATGTGTGGGTCTGTAGGTGTGTGTGTGTGTGTAGATGTGTGGGTCTGTAGGTGTGTGTGTGTGTAGATGTGTGGGTCTGTAGGTGTGTGTGTGTATGTAGATGTGTGGGTCTGTAGGTGTGTGTGTGTGTAGATGTGTGGGTCTGTAGGTGTGTGTGTGTGTGTAGATGTGTGGGTCTGTAGGTGTGTGTGTGTGTAGATGTGTGGGTCTGTAGGTGTGTGTGTGTGTAGATGTGTGGGTCTGTAGGTGTGTGTGTGTGTGTAGATGTGTGGGTCTGTAGGTGTGTGTGTGTAGATGTGTGGGTCTGTAGGTGTGTAGATGTGTGTGTGTGTAGATGTGTGGGTCTGTAGGTGTGTAGATGTGTGTGTGTGTGTAGATGTGTGGGTCTGTAGGTGTGTGTGTGTGTGTGTAGATGTGTGTGTCTGTAGGTGTGTGTGTGTGTAGATGTGTGGGTCTGTAGGTGTGTGTGTGTGTAGATGTGTGGGTCTGTAGGTGTGTAGATGTGTGTGTGTGTAGATGTGTGGGTCTGTAGGTGTGTGTGTGTGTGTAGATGTGTGGGTCTGTAGGTGTGTGTGTGTGTAGATGTGTGGGTCTGTAGGTGTGTGTGTGTGTAGATGTGTGGGTCTGTAGGTGTGTGTGTGTGTGTAGATGTGTGGGTCTGTAGGTGTGTGTGTGTGTAGATGTGTGGGTCTGTAGGTGTGTGTGTGTCTAGATGTGTGGGTCTGTAGGTGTGTGTGTGTGTAGATGTGTGGGTCTGTAGGTGTGTGTGTGTGTGTAGATGTGTGGGTCTGTAGGTGTGTAGATGTGTGTGTGTGTAGATGTGTGGGTCTGTAGGTGTGTAGATGTGTGTGTGTGTAGATGTGTGGGTCTGTAGGTGTGTGTGTGTGTGTGTAGATGTGTGTGTCTGTAGGTGTGTGTGTGTGTAGATGTGTGGGTCTGTAGGTGTGTGTGTGTGTAGATGTGTGGGTCTGTAGGTGTGTAGATGTGTGTGTGTGTAGATGTGTGGGTCTGTAGGTGTATGTGTGTGTAGATGTGTGGGTCTGTAGGTGTGTGTGTGTGTGTAGATGTGTGGGTCTGTAGGTGTGTGTGTGTGTAGGTGTGTGGGTCTGTAGGTGTGTGTGTGTGTGTAGATGTGTGGGTCTGTAGGTGTGTGTGTGTGTAGGTGTGTGGGTCTGTAGGTGTGTGTGTGTGTAGATGTGTGGGTCTGTAGGTGTGTGTGTGTGTAGATGTGTGGGTCTGTAGGTGTGTAGATGTGTGTGTGTAGATGTGTGGGTCTGTAGGTGTGTGTGTGTGTAGATGTGTGTGTCTGTAGGTGTGTGTGTGTGTGTAGATGTGTGGGTCTGTAGGTGTGTGTGTGTGTAGGTGTGTGGGTCTGTAGGTGTGTGTGTGTGTAGATGTGTGTGTCTGTAGGTGTGTGTGTGTGTAGATGTGTGGGTCTGTAGGTGTGTGTGTGTGTAGATGTGTGGGTCTGTAGGTGTGTGTGTGTGTAGGTGTGTGGGTCTGTAGGTGTGTGTGTAGGTGTGTGTAGATGTGTGGGTCTGTAGGTGTGTGTGTGTGTAGATGTCTGTGTCTGTAGGTGTGTGTGTGTGTGTAGATGTGTGTGTATACCAGGCTGATGGTGAGGGGGTGTGAATGTGTTGGTGTGTAAAGGAGAAGGGAATGCAACGTGTCTCTGGGTGGGGGCGTCTCCTAGGGGTGTGGGGGCGGTGGGCCCTTGGTCTGTCTCTCCTTCTCCCGCCCCTCCTCTTCTTTGCCCCCCCCCCCCCACTTCTGCATGTGGTTCGTTGGTGCCTTCTGGGGCCGGTGGCGGCTCCTTTATTGGGGTTGCTGAGGGCCCTGGTTGTTGGGGCAGCTGCCCTTGGCCTGTCCTGGCCTTCGGGGGCCCCGGGAATGGGGGACGTAGGTGGCTCATCTTCTTGAGGGAGGGGCGCTTCCCTCGGGACCTAAATCCCCGGACCCCCCCCCTTCCCTTCTTCCACCACACAGGCAGGGCGTTGGGAGGTGGACACGTTGATCTGGATGGTGAGAGAGGCCATCAAGGTGGTCTCCATCGCTGCACCCAGCATCGGTTCACCTCCCAGTTTTAATTACACTTAGTCAACATAACACAAAAAACACACACTGACAACACATGGACATGTTTTGGGGGGCGGGCCATGCAGTGTGCGGTGGGCGGGGCTGCTTTGGTGGTCCCACTCCCAACATGATGTGGTTACTTCTTCCCAATTTTAATTGCAAACAACACACACTTCACAATCATTCATAAGCTGGGAGGGAGGGGGTGACAATGGGGTCCTGCCACGCCCCTATTTCCGGGCTGTGCCGGGGGGGTTTGGGCGGGGGAGTGGTGCTGTTCAGGGGACCTGGGTCTGGGCTGGTCTGGCGGGGGTGGGACTGCTGCTGGCCCTGGGTGGTGCTGGATCGGCTGCATGTGTGGAGTGGTGGGGGGGGCATTGATAGGGGTGGGGGGTAGTTGTGGGGCCCTGATCGGGGCCCTCCTATCCCCTGCTCCCCCGGGGGTATCTCACAGGGGACACGTTGGGAAAGAAAGGTGAGGGCGTGCAGGAGCCGATGGATGAAGTGGTGACTGAATGTTAGGGTAGAGGGGGTGGGGGGGGGGGGATCAGGGTGAAAGAATTTAGGAAAGTGGATGGCCGCTGGGATAGGGGGAGGGGGGGTGTATGCAGATGGGTGGGGGTGTGTATGTGGGGTTATGTTGGTGGTACAGGGAAGTGATGGGGTGGGTGTACAATGAGGACTGTGAATGTGGATAGAGGGGTGTAGGGAGGTGTGTGTGTGTGTGTGTGTGTAGAGTGGGGTGTGTGTGTATGGAAGAATGGGTGATTATAGAGGGAGCAGGGATGTGTGTGTGAGGGGGTGTGTGTGTATAAAGAACGGGGGTAGGAGAGTGTGAGTTTGAGCGTGTGTCAGAGAATGGGTGTATAGGGTGTGTTTAAGGAGGAAGTGTGGATCCGTGTGTGTGTGTGTGTGTGTGTGCACATGTGTGTGCGTGTGTGCGTATGTGTGTGTGTGTGTGTGTGTGCGTGGCTGCGTGGAGGGTCTTGGTGCTCGGGGAGCGCTGCTGGTGAACTGGGGTGCGGCCTGGCTGCCGCTCGGTGGCGGTCTGGGGATCCCGGCCCTCCGTCGGTGTGGGCTGGGCCCTCTGCCTGCGGGGGTGGGGGGTTGCTTCTGGGCTCTTGGGGCCGGGGGGCCCGCGCTCTGTCTGCCCTGGGGGGCCGGTGCCCGGCGGGGCCGGTCCTCGCTGGTCCGGGCCTGCTGGGGCCTGTTCCCCCTGACTGCGGGGGACTCTGGCTGGGACCCCCCTCTGCCTCCTCCTGGGTCGGTGCATGGCTGGCTCCGGGGGGGGGCGGTGGGGGTCTGGGGGTGGCTGCCGATGGCCCGGGTCTCGGGGGTCCTCCTGGCGTGCCTCTTGCCTTTGTGTGGGAGGGGTCACACTGGCATGATCTTCTCTGAACACGTTCCACTCTGCATGTTCTGCATGTGACACAGTCACCGAGTCGTCTGCAGGTTTATTCACTAACAGCAGCTAGTTTTCTCATTTCTGTTTGTTTCTCATTTATATTTAACTTTTTACATTCATAGTTTAGTTACTATGATCTAAAGTTGGCTTGTATGTGTATGTATATGTGTTAATACTGGCGAGGGCGTATATGTTTGTACGTATGTATGTGTGTGTATGTGTGTGCATAGAGGTGTGTGTGTATATGTATGTATGTGTATATGTATATGTGTACATATGTATATATATGTGTATATATATATTATGTGTGTATACGTGTGTGTATATGTATGTGTGTGTATGTATACATCTGTAGGTTGTTTTCTTTCTTTTTGTTCTTGGGTTATTTTTTAGTTGTTTTTTTCTCTCCCTTTATCTCTTTCCCTTTTCTTATGAGGTGTTTCTTCTCCTTTCTCTTTCTGTCTTCCGTCTGTCCTCTCTGGTCCAGCAGTACAAACTCTACAATTCAAACAACAATACAAAATAAATATAGAAATAAAATAAAAATTCAGAAAGTCAAGGGGATCATTATATCTATAAAGCTTCCCTTGGCAGAGAAAATTTGCTCAGCAGAACATCCAGACCATCATTCTGCTGCCTAAATGCTGGACAAGACAAAAAAAAAAAAAAAAAAAAAAAAAAAAAAAGCAGCACGTTGGAGCAATAAAAGCATAAATCAACCCTCCAAAGTCCTTACAAAGGTTTTGAACAGATCTGTTGATCTCAGATCTACAGATGGATCTACATCATTTAGCGTGTAGTTCGTCTAAACCTTCCAGGTCTCCAACGTCTGGCTTTCAGTCTGGTTCTGGGTCATGACACTGTAATCCAGCTGAACTGCGGTGGCCCGAACAGAGAAAGCTCCGCCCCTTGTCCTGCCTGCGGCTGTGTCTGATTGGTCGCCTGTTGAGCAGTGAAGGTGGGAGTGGCTTTCTGAACGTGCACAACCTGGAGAAGACGACCAATCACTGAGTCCCTCCCCCGTTTGTTTCTCGTTAAACAAGCGATAGTCAGGTTCATGCAGACCTGGCACAGATCCGGGGATGAAGAAGAGAAGTTTCATCTTCGGCGTCGAAGATGGAACAAGCTTTTTGGGTCTCCATTCTGTGTGTTGTTCTGGTTTGTCGTGACGTGAGGTGGCGGTTATCTGGATGACATCGGGCTGTTTACGTGGCCGAACAACCCGACGAGCCGGTAATGGTCCGATCTGACTCCCGTTGTCATCGCATCAGGTTCATCGTTTCAGGGAGGAAACAACGAATCTGGGATCTACTCAGTTCACGAGGAAACGTTTAGATTCTGTTTTTATTTACATTTTACACAGCTTCCAGCGTTTTCTATTTAAACTGTGGATTTGTCTAAAACGAAACTTGTTCAGAAAATAGTTGTTTTGTTGTGTGAAGATTAAAAGTCTTATTTTCTTTTCTCTTGGCAGCTTACCCCCCCCCCCCCCCCCCCCCCCCCCCCCCCCCCCCCCCCCACCCGACATGGTTATCTCAAAGAGCAGCTTTACTCCATCAGAGACTAATTAAGAAGCAGTTAGTAGCTTATTAGCAGCCTTCTGTGCCGTTGAAACCACATCAGTTCATGCACTCGTGACCCAACTGAGAGTGCTAATTCTGCAAACGTCTTTGACCCCCGCTGCTGTTTGCTTTCCACTCAACCAAACAAGATGAAACGCTGTTATCAGAGGACCCCAGAAAGGCCATTTGACCAGCAGGTTAATGTCGGAGGCAGAGCAGCGTGATAAAAGACCCCATGTCACCGGGAGATGGCGGTTTTCCCTCCTCTCAGTTGAAGTAACACCAGGCCTTGTTTGTTTAAGTCAGTATGTGTGTGGAAGTTGTGACTGATGGCTTTCTGAGTGGCTCGATGCAGCAACGCTAGCAACGCTAACAGATCTGTTGATGAGGGAGACACCAGGATGAAACAGACCTGATACAACATGATTCCACTGCTTGTATTCGTGTGAAAAAGTCCCAATATGTCAGAAAAAGCATCATTCTCTTAAGTTTTAAATGGTTACAAGATTTATTTCTCCACATTTTCATGCTGTAGCTGTTTTAACGCCAGCTAGCTTCCTTGCTAGTTTCCTGTTTAAATGAAGCTGGATCATGCAGCGCTAGGCTAATCGGCGCTCAGCTAGTCTTTGAGCATCTGTATGGTTAATATTTAACTCCAATGTGAAAATCTTGGTTAAGTTGATGTTTTATCCATAAATACACTAAATGAAATGCTGGGAGGACTCAGAAGTCACCTGATGTAAGCATGGTAATGACCAGGAAAATGAAACGTAGCCAGTTTCAGACCCTTTCTGGCTACGTTTAGCACAGAGGACAATCCTAGATATTAAACAGCTTGGACTGGATTGGAATGTAACGTCACCAGGCCAGATATCTATGTTGTGTGTGTAACGTATAAAACGTCTGCCAGCTTCTTTTCTACCATACGGTGATGCAACGGGTCTCAGAAACGTAATGTAATATAACACACACGTGGTGTTTTCCTATGGATTCTTCCTCTGTATTTATCCCATCCAGGATGGAAAAGGAAGAACACAGAGTTAAGTTTTAGCTTGCAGGCATCGGGCTGTTTTCTGGAGTCCGCATGTACCGGTCCACCATGGAGACTGGCTCTGAAAGCTGGTTGCAGGACGCCGTCCTCACGTGACCCCCGTATCAGCACCCAGCCGAGGTGGAAACTATTTTTCACCATGAACAGGGGGGTTCAACGGCTAATTGGAGGATCTGAAATGCTGTCCTTAGTTCCACCGTCTCTTCCGTCCGCCGCTTCGCCGTCTGTCATCAGTGAAACGTGGCGGCGATCCTGAAATACCGGGCATGCTGTTGTGTCACAGGCTGCTGGGGGTGTTGCTGTCGCCAGCCGCCAGCTCGCAGTGCACCACTTGTCTTGCCGTTGGTCTGGAGGCTCTGGTGAGGCGGGGTGGGGGGAGGGGGGGTGACAGAAAATAGAAGATGGAAAATTCCTGTGTGAAGTGCAGTCGTTGTTGATCAGGTGTGAACTGCAGAGCCTGGATCAGAGCAGGGAGGGGTGGAGGGAGCAGACAGCTGCCCCTCCAGCTGGGACGGGGGCCGCCGCTCACCTCCAGGCCCCCGGCTCAACCAGACCCGCCACAGCAGTCAGCGGCTGGCGGGGTGGACACCATGCAAGATGGATGCTTGTTTGTTCGCACATCGACAAAAGATTTTCCACCATCATTTTATCACTGCAGGAAGTAAAAACAGATTAAAAAGTAAGACCTTTTATTTCTTGACTTCTGGTGATTAAATACAATTAGTCTCAATGTTGGATGTAAATCTCATCTTAATTCCAAAGTTGAGGGTTTCATGCTGTTATTTTGATCCTTTCCCCATTTAGCAAATTTGGAATTAAATTTAATTTTCATTTAACATCATGACATCTTTGTTTTTTATTTATTTAATTTTAATTTTATTAATATAATTCCAATATTTCCTTTATGCTTCATAACATTATTTTTAAATGTTTCTCCCAATAGTTTTATTCATTTTTATTTTTCTTTATTTTTCATTTTATTATTCTTTTATTAAATATTTAATTTTTGTTAAATATATTCCTCTCTTTTCCCCTAATTTAACTGTATTTATTTTATCTTAATAAAATTGTTGGTAAATACATATAAAATATTGCGATATGAACAGGATTTCATCACTTCTGGTTTATGGATCATTTAAACCAACCAGCTGCTTTCTAACAGTCGGATTGTCTTTACACAGCAGCTGCTCAAAGATTCAACGTTAATCTCAATTTAAACTTTAATTCAATAAACTTTAATAGTCAGAAGTTTTCATGAAGTTTAAAACTTCAGGATTTATTGACTAAAAGGGCAACAAAATCTGCGTGTGACCCTCTGATATACAGAGAAAAAACACTTCACATTTAATTTTCTGTCCTAGTGCATCATTTTATGGCAACGTATCGCTTTACAGCAACTAACCCTAACCCTAGCAACTGGATATCAACAGATCGGTTGCTCTGAACTGGCAGCATGATGCCGCCACCACCGTGCTTCCATGTGGGAATTCTCCTTTTAATGAGCATGAATGTGTTTACATTTATCTGTTCTGGAATTTCTTTTCTTTTTAGTTATAGTTTTGTCTGCATGTTTTACATTTTCTGCTGACCAATTAGCATTTAGCTAACAGGAAAATCAACCATTAGATTACGAAAGTGTCACAGCGTCGAAGGAAATACCTACAGGTTAACAAGTTGGAGCTGGAGTCCCATCCCGACCGCTCACACAGCTTCACGTTGAACCACATTTCTGCCTTTTACAAGCTACATTTATTTGCTAAACATCGGAAAGTTCTGGATTAAGTTGAGGCATCTGGTTCTGACTGTAACCTGTAGATGAGGAATAATTCAGCCTGTTTACATGTACATAAAATGATGATCTGATTTCTTGTCCTGTGGACGGATGCAGGACGACATACACCCCAAAAGGTTAAACTGCAGATGGCTGCTGGAAGAAACCAGAGAAGTCTCTGAAGGAAAAACATGTTTCATTTAAAATGATATTTAGATCAAAGATCTGACACTTCAGTCCCAAAGTGATTCATGAAGGTGGGAACGTCATTCCCAGGTACGAGGCCTGTTTCCTGGCCTTTCCAGGCTGGAGGGAGCAGGAAAACCGTCACACAGGAGGCAACGCTTCAGACCGAGACCCTGTGTCTGCCTGGTTATCACCGACACCCAGCCCTGGTTTTCTCCCAAAGCCGAACCACTTGGCTCCTGACTGTAGAGGTGTAAGATTACACACCACCGTTAGAAATGTGTAAACGGCATCTGAACGCTGCGGCAGCGGCGCGTTATTTCCACGCGTTACAGGTTTAAGGCCCAGTCCGTCAGAGCTGCTGCGGATGTGCAGGATGGAGAACGACCCTCCTGCTTTCCCTCATCTGTTATTTTCAAGGGATTCCCTGAAAGAATTCAGTGGGGGGTCTGACATGTGTTTTGACTGCGAGGCCCAGCGACATCAGCGACAAATGGATGTGGTCTCGCCTTCAACTGATGACAGAATAAATCTTGAACACAGCTTTCAGTGAGTCCTTGAAATCCCAAACCAGTCCGATATAATGGCCTGATGTGTCCTCGGGGGGCAGAAGGTCACATGTTTCTCCATCCATAACTAATTTCTAATAAATGGCCACTTTCCTAGCGCTGCCGTTCAGAGGTCAAATTGTTTGCATGCTTTTTTCTTTTGCCACACACTCTGCTGAGCCTTCTTGGTGTTTGGGAGGATTTCGGAGGCTCTAGATGTGACCAGTTTCAGACCATGTATTTCGCTCCACTTTTCTCTGTTTTACGTTCATGTTTTACAGTAAAACGATCTGATCTGATCAGTTCCAGGAGCGAGGACCCTTCATGCAAACACGCTGTGGCCCACCCCATTCTGAAACCTGGACTTATGCTGTATTCTGGCTGAGGCTCATGTTTTTCTTCTTTCTCATCTGCTCTGTGGTGTTTCTCAGACATGTAGCGTGTCTGGAAAAACTAGGATAGAAGTGCAGCTAAACCTGGCCTCACCAAACCCCCATGGATGGGCCAAAACTGGTTTAATGGACAACTTGTAACCTTATGAGTGGCTCTCTTTTGTTTTGATTTGTTTAAAGCCAACAATACGTGTTAAAATGCTGCTTAGCAGATGTTGAAGGCATTTATTTATCCACTTCTGCAGGCTCAAAATAGATGGATAAGAACTTTACTCATCCCCAGGGGGGAAATTCAGGACGTTCCAACTGTTCCTTTAAAAAAAAAAAAAAAAGATTAGAAATGTCCAGATGATGAAAAAAACTGGAGGGGACACACCTCAACTCATCTCTTTCTCAACATGTTTGTAATTTTTAACCGCCGAGGTTCTGAACAGTCCACTCTAGGGGTAGGACTGCAGCAGGTTGGACCGACACTGTGGACGAGGACACGGTGACATTTAAAACCAAATAAAAGAAGTTTTTTTTATGTCATTATGGAACGAGACAGGTGACCGCTGCAAAGAACTTACAAGTTACAAAACAACTGGACCTTTTAGGGCTTCGGCCCAGGTAAGGTCCGGCATTTGGTCCAGGTAAGGTCCTGCATTTGGTCCAGGTAAGGTCCTGCATTTGGTCCAGGTAAGGTCCTGCATTTGGTCCAGGTAAGGTCCTGCATTTGGTCCAGGTAAGGTCCTGCATTTGGTCCAGGTAAGGTCCGGCATTTGGTCCAGGTAAGGTCCTGCATTTGGTCCAGGTAAGGTCCGGCATTTGGTCCAGGTAAGGTCCTGCATTTGGTCCAGGTAAGGTCCTGCATTTGGTCCAGGTAAGGTCCTGCATTTGGTCCAGGTAAGGTCCTGCATTTGGTCCAGGTAAGGTCTGGCATTTGGTCCAGGTAAGGTCCTGCATTTGGTCCAGGTAAGGTCCGGCATTTGGTCCAGGTAAGGTCCTGCATTTGGTCCAGGTAAGGTCCTGCATTTGGTCCAGGTAAGGTCCTGCATTTGGTCCAGGTAAGGTCCTGCATTTGGTCCAGGTAAGGTCCTGCATTTGGTCCAGGTAAGGTCCTGCATTTGGTCCAGGTAAGGTCCTGCATTTGGTCCAGGTAAGGTCCAGCATTTGGTCCAGGTAAGGTCCTGCATTTGGTCCAGGTAAGGTCCGGCATTTGGTCCAGGTAAGGTCCTGCATTTGGTCCAGGTAAGGTCCTGCATTTGGTCCAGGTAAGGTCCTGCATTTGGTCCAGGTAAGGTCCTGCATTTGGTCCAGGTAAGGTCCTGCATTTGGTCCAGGTAAGGTCCGGCATTTGGTCCAGGTAAGGTCCTGCATTTGGTCCAGGTAAGGTCCTGCATTTGGTCCAGGTAAGGTCCTGCATTTGGTCCAGGTAAGGTCCTGCATTTGGTCCAGGTAAGACCTGAACCATGACATCCCTGAATCCACAGTTCTCCAGACGAGAGCCGGAGTCCCTGATGGTCTATGCTATCAAAAGATGCTGTTACATCCAACAAGACCAAACCATCATGGTGTCTGTGAAGGAAAAATCCTCTCAGGTGGGACGGAGTCAGCTGGGGTTAGGGTTAGGGTTAGACCAAGGGTCTCATGTGACCCATCAGCTCCTCCAATAGTATTTAAAACAGCGGTGGTGAAGCAGGGATGCTTGGGTCATGAGCGGGAGTGTTCACAAGGAACCTAGTGTTCTTTATTTATTACCAAAGAACCGAGAAAACTTCTGACAAACTGCAAACCAGGAGTTTGAGAAGCATGAAGAACATGGTTGTCTTAAACAGGACATGGACATTGTGACAGCTGGATGAGATAATCTTAGAGAAATACTATGTTCTCTCACTTTTTACGATGTTATTATAGATGCACCAGCTGTCTTTTAGCATCTGCGAGCGCACCTTGCCTGACGAGTTAACTCATCCAGCCAAGGGTTACTGTTGGGTTTAATAGCTCTACTTTTTAACTCGTTCCAATATGGTCTGACAGATTCAAGACTCGGTGTCAAATACCGAGAATCCAGCTGGTCTCTAAAGAACATTCCCTAAAAACAACGGACCCCAAAATCTCATGGGCCCCTGTGCTCTTTGAGGGACCTCCTGGGGGTCCCTGACCACAGGTCGGAAACCACTAATTTACCGGATAGCCGTGCATAAACTACATTTAATTTGCAGTCAATCATAGAGACGCCGCGAGACGATGATGGTTGCATTGTAATAAGAATGTATTTCAGCCTCCACCACGATGATATTCTCACGCTAACTGAGGTTTTATCTGTCATGCTAACCAGTCAGAGCTTTTGTCTCCATTTAGTCAAGAAGCGACGAATTTTGATTGCTGAGCCAACTTGTGACCATGGCCAAACTACGCGCGGTTTGTAACTCCACTAAGTAACGTTTTTACACAAAAGTAAACCAGGAAGTTAAATATAAGTTTCAGTCTAACATTTCACAAGGTTTGTGGTTGGAAGGGTTTCATATGTTTATGTAAATATGTTTAATATGTTTATGTAAATATGTTTCATATATTTATGTAAATATGTTTCATATGTTTATGTAAATATGTTTAATATGTTTATGTAAATATGTTTCATATGTTTATGTAAATATGTTTCTGATGTAAATATGTTTCATATATTTATGTAAATATGTTTAATATGTTTATGTAAATATGTTTCATATATTTATGTAAATATGTTTCATATGTTTATGTAAATATGTTTCATATGTTTATGTAAATATGTTTCTGATGTAAATAGGTTTCATATGTTTGTGTAAATATGTTTCATATATTTATGTAAATATGTTTAATATGTTTATGTAAATATGTTTCTGATGTAAATATGTTTCTGATGTAAATAGGTTTCATATGTTTATGTAAATATGTTTAATATGTTTATGTAAATATGTTTCATATGTTTATGTAAATATGTTTCTGATGTAAATAGGTTTCATATGTTTGTGTAAATATGTTTCATATATTTATGTAAATATGTTTAATATGTTTATGTAAATATGTTTCTGATGTAAATATGTTTCTGATGTAAATAGGTTTCATATGTTTATGTAAATATGTTTAATATGTTTATGTAAATATGTTTCTGATGTAAATATGTTTCATATGTTTATGTAAATATGTTTCATATGTTTATGTAAATATGTTTCTGATGTAAATAGGTTTCATATGTTTGTGTAAATATGTTTCATATATTTATGTAAATATGTTTAATATGTTTATGTAAATATGTTTCTGATGTAAATATGTTTCTGATGTAAATAGGTTTCATATGTTTATGTAAATATGTTTAATATGTTTATGTAAATATGTTTCTGATGTAAATATGTTTCATATGTTTATGTAAATAGGTTTCATATGTTTATGTAAATAGGTTTCATATGTTTATGTAAATATGTTTAATATGTTTATGTAAATATGTTTCTGATGTAAATATGTTTCATATGTTTATGTAAATATGTTTCTGATGTGACAGAAACCAGCAGATTCATGTAGCGGTTGGCGCAGAACCAACAGAAGGCCATCGCTAAGACTTTCTGAGGAGTAGAGCAGTTAGCATGTGTGTGTTCTTTACAACAGTCCCTCTTCAGTGACCTGACCTTCCATCTCACCTTGTTAGATCTGCGCCTTCAGCATGTTCATCGCTCATTGACATTTTGCTGCTTAAAAATAACCCAGATTCTGGTGTGACTGTAGCCTCGGTGTATCTGGACGGTGCCCAGTTATTTTCATTACCCCTCCTGACCCCCACCAGCTCCACTTGATAAGATTTGAAGCCGGACATCATCCCGGCCTGTCGGCCTGCAGATGAAGCGATCAGAGCCTGTCTGTAACTGGCAGCCGGCCTTAATGGCGGATCAGCAGCTCGAGTTTCACCTGTCGCACATCGCAGCGTTCAGGGACTCGCGGGATTTACACAGTCTGGTCACCCTGACAGTGTTGTCCGCCACACATTAGCATGTCCTCTTCCAGCTGGTCTCGCATCCTTCAGATGTTCCGTTTTCAGACTTCTTTTCACATTTTCACAACTCTTCTGCAGGTTTATGGTTATTCACATTCCTTCTGTTCCCTCCGATTGTCCCGTTTCACATCTCTGGTATGTGAACATGGGGGTGTGTAAGTGTGTGTTCAAAAGCTTGGCAGGGGAGCACTCATTATGGATAAAGGGGGTGGGGAAACCAGTTCAAATTTATTGCCTGCGTCAGCTGTGTCAAATTTGGCAAGCTCAAATGGTGGGCCTGCAAATGGCAGGGAATTACCTGGGGGTCAGCAGCCTTTGTAACAAACACTTGCACATTTTCATCTCACTGAGCATCTTAAGGTCTCATCAGGATAAAAGTTCTACGAATGAAAGGTGAACCTGTGTGCAGGGTTCTGACATTCACAAGCTGCAGGATCTGAACTGATTGTGGCTCGAGGTGAACCCGAAACTTTTATTTCCCCTTTTCTTCTGATCATCCAGAAAGGAGACCACCCACTTTCTGAACCTTTGCCTTTATTTTTGCAGGGTCAGAGCGAGTGGCCAGTTGCTCTTTATGGCAGAGATTTTTACGGTGTGGTCAAAGCTGTTTGGAGACCACCAGTTCTCCTTTCACTTGTCCCGGGAGCTACAGTGGCCCCGAGGAAGGCCCGAGCCGGAGGGGGGGAACCCCGTCGCTTTGAAGTCACCTCAAAGTCCAAAAAGCAGAATTGTCCTCCTGCTAAAAACGGGCAATAAAATGGAAGTGTTGGTGCTGACTGCGACATTCATTTAATAAACTCACACATTTTTAATGAAAACCAGACTGAGACCATAAGTTTGAGATGCTTCTCAGAAGCTCTGAGATATCAATAATAAACAGTTATAACATGAACAAAACAGAAAATCAAAAAACTTCTCAGCTGCTTTCTTTTAATTCATTTTATGAGTCAGAAATTATCATAGTTTTACTTTTCATTTGTGGATGGAAATAAAAAAAAACCTGGGGAGGAGGAGCTGACAGTGCACCTGTCCAGGTAACGTTAACTTCAGACGCATGTAATTAAACTTATTTGTTGTCATAATAATGAGGAAACACGCTGATGCCACTGCCATCCCAACCCGTCCATGGAGACAACTTACCGACTGCTTTTGATGATTAAAACCAGATTTACGTCGAAGAAACGACCCGAAGTCTGGTGATGAAAACACGACTCAGCAGCGATGTTCTGCTGCAGCGGGATACAGCTAGCTAAACATTCCTCTGTGTGGCGCTAAATTTACACCTCATAACATCCTGCTGGGCTCTCCACCACCACTCAGTTTCTGTTAGCAGCCCTCACGACACGCTAGCAGCCTTCACGACACGCTAGCAGCCTTCACAACACGCTAGCAGCCTTCACGACGTGCTAGCAGCCTTCACGACGTGCTAGCAGCCTTCACGACACGCTAGCAGCCTTCACAACACGCTAGCAGCCTTCACGACGTGCTAGCAGCCTTCACGACGTGCTAGCAGCCTTCATTACATTTAAGCAGCCTCCACTACATGCTAGCAATCTACTCTACATGCTACTAGTCATCATTACATACTAGCAGCCTTTGCTACATATAACCAGCCTTCACAACATGCTAGCAGCCCTCACTACAGGCTGCTAGCAGTCGTCACGAAATGCTACTAGCCATCATTACATGTTAGCAGCCTCCACTACATGCTAGTAATCTGCTCTACATGCTAACAGTAATCATTACATGCTAGCAGCCTTCACAACATGCAAGCATCCTTCACTACATTCTGGCGCTAAATGCTACGTGAGGGTTTGTAGGGAGGAATGGAAATAGCCTTCTAGATGGGTCAGTGCCACTATGATGTACGAAGCCAATGAAGCCGACTTCGAAGCACGTAGACCCTGAACTGGGACTTAGCTAAAGTTTGCAAAGCTACTTTGCTAGCAACTAAACATCAGCTACATGCAGTTACCTAATGTGACTTTGACATATATCTAATAAAAATCACACTATTGGAAATACACCCACAGGTTAATTTATTAAGTATGTGTAGACACTTTTAACACAGATATCTTTTCAGCCAATCCCACGGAAGCTTTTAGCTGATCGATCTCTGTGAAGATGACTTGCAGGAGCTCAAAGTGAACATCAGAATGAGGAGGAAAGAGGATTTAAGTGACTTTGACCAGTTGGAGATGATGGAAAGGTAACGGGAAGTTCCCAGCAACGTATGCCGGGTAAACCAGCGATGCCTCTTCTGTCAGGCTACAAACTCAGGCTACAGCTGACAGAAAATCATCTAAACTGGGCAACAGAAGACAGGAAGACACCTGCGCAGAAGAGATTCTCGTGTGGGAAGTTGTTGCATTTCATGAACCTCCATGTCAGTTTTTTTTCCTATATCAAGTTACCTAAACGTGGTGCTGACAACACGGCATAGCTGGAGATCTGTGAGCTCCACGGCGATGACAGCAGGTTATGCTAAACTCCTCCCACTGTGAAGGACACCATCAGGCTAGAAGAATCCCTGCACTGAGGTCTGAACGGCTGCTCTACAATCCGCTTGTCTAAAGCCAGGACCTTTCATACAGGATGCGGTCCAGCGTGGTCCTGCTGGACCGGTTCTCCTGTTCCACCATCAGGATGCGGTTCAGCGTGGTCCTGCTGGACCGGTTCTCCTGTACCACCATCAGGATGTGGTTCAGCATGGTCCTGCTGGACCGGTTCTCCTGTACCACCATCAGGATGCGGTTCAGCGTGGTCCTGCTGGACCGGTTCTCCTGTTCCACCATCAGGATGTGGTTCAGCGTGGTCCTGCAGGACCAGTTCTCCTGTTCCACCATCAGGATGTGGTCCAGCATGGTGGAAGGTCTTCCCTGAAAGAGACGTTGTCTGGATGGGAGCAGATGTTTCAGCATTGATGGAGCTTCCCAGATGTGGAAGCTGCCCACGCCATCGGCACTAATGCAACCCCATCCCATCAGAGATGCAGGCTGATAACAAGCTGGATGCTCCCTCTCCTCTTTAGTCTGCAGGACACGCCGTCCATGCTGTCCACAAACTATTCCACATCTTCATCCAGGTTTCCACTCAGAACATTTTAAATGAGCTTTGGTCCAGAGAAGACGGCGTGTTTCTGGATCCTCTTCACATATGATGGAGCTTTAACCTGCATGAACTGGGTTCACACTGGTTTCTGGATGAGTCCATGTACTGGTTTCCAGTAGAGAACCATGTTATAATGCAGAACATCACCAGCATCCAGCCTGGTCCCAGAATACAGAGATTCCTTCTGATTCTCTGAATCTCCTGATATTCTACAGTGTAAATGATGGGATCTTCTAAGTCTGCGCAATTTAGCCTTAAGGAACATTTTACTGAATCTTTTACTACATTAGTGTGGGGGGGACAACCCAGCAGCTTCTGCTCTAACAGCATCCTGCTCGTCACGATGCTGATTGGACGGTGCGGAGCTGAGTGCGCGCGCGCGCGCGTGTGTTTTAGCACCTATTCGCCACACCCCCTGCTGCTGTTTTAAACCCAAAGCAGCAGAGATGATGAGCATCAGACCTGCTGAAGCTTCCAGCAGAACTTCCTCCAGCCGGCATGAAGCCGCAGAACCGGGACCCGAACTGGGACCCGCCCCCCCTCCCGGATCGGGATTAATGGATCTTTGAGGAGATTTGTGTGTTTAAAAGCAGAGATCTGATGGAGAGACAGACTGAAGATGTGCGTGTGTTGCTGAGAGGACCGAGATGTTTGTGATGAAGCCTCGCGGTGTTTTTCTGTAAGTCCTGCAGCTCTGCTCCACAACCCCCCCCCCCCCCCCCCCCGAAACCCTGAAGCCCTGAAACCTGCTTCTCCTCTTGCTTCGCCAGGTCCTTCCACCTCTTTGTGTTCTGGAGCCAAACTCAGGTAAGAAGGCAGAAATCCAGAGCTGCAGAGAGAAACTCATCCCGGATCTTCCAGCTCCGACTAGACAAACAAAATCCTCTATTTTATTTTTCCCTTCATAAAAAGGGGGAGAATCACCGCTCTGCTACTTTTAACCAGCATGTGAGGAACCAGGGGGGGGCCCCGGACCCCCTCAGCCGCCGCCAGGTCCGGGTCTACCAGCTCTACAGCCGTACCAGCGGGAAGCACGTCCAGATCCATGGAAGGAGGGTCACAGCGACCGCCGAGGACGGCAGCCTGGAAGGTAAGACCTGGTCCCGGTCCGGGAGGGGTCCGGTAGGGGTCTGCAGGGTTCCGCAGGGTTGCACATGGTCCCCATGAAACTGGGTTTTTCTTCTGAAGCTCGTTTCCTTCCCGAAAAGTAAAGCTAGAATATTTTTTCACTTTAAGGCAACAAGAAGGAAAAATGTATGAATCTGGAAAAAATCAGGATAAATTTCTGATAAAAATTGGGATAAACCAGACTTCCAGGCTGAATGTTTGGGATAAAACAGACTTCCAGGCTGAATATTTGGGATAAAACAGACTTCCAGGCTGAATATTTGGGATAAAACAGACTTCCAGGCTGAATATTTGGGATAAAACAGACTTCCAGGCTGAATATTTGGGATAAAACAGACTTCCAGGCTGAATGTTTGGGATAAAACAGACTTCCAGGCTGAATATTTGGGATAAAACAGACTTCCAGGCTGAATATTTGGGATAAAACAGACTTCCAGGCTGAATATTTGGGATAAAACAGACTTCCAGGCTGAATATTTGGGATAAAACAGACTTCCAGGCTGAATATTTGGGATAAAACAGACTTCCAGGCTGAATATTTGGGATAAACAGACTTCCAGGCTGAATATTTGGGATAAAACAGACTTCCAGGCTGAATATTTGGGATAAAAACAGACTTCCGGGCTGAATATTTGGGATAAACCAGACTTCCAGGCTGAATATTTGGGATAAAACAGACTTCCAGGCTGAATATTTGGGATAAAACAGACTTCCAGGCTGAATATTTGGGATAAAACAGACTTCCAGGCTGAATGTTTGGGATAAAACAGACTTCCAGGCTGAATATTTGGGATAAAACAGACTTCCAGGCTAAATATTTGGGATAAAACAGACTTCCAGGCTGAATATTTGGGATAAAACAGACTTCCAGGCTGAATATTTGGGATAAAAACAGACTTCCAGGCTGAATATTTGGGATAAAAACAGACTTCCAGGCTGAATATTTGGGATAAAACAGACTTCCAGGCTGAATATTTGGGATAAAAACAGACTTCCAGGCTGAATATTTGGGATAAAAACAGACTTCCAGGCTGAATATTTGGGATAAAACAGACTTCCAGGCTGAATATTTGGGATAAAAACAGACTTCCAGGCTGAATATTTGGGATAAAAACAGACTTCCAGGCTGAATATTTGGGATAAAAACAGACTTCCAGGCTGATTATTTGGGATAAAACAGACTTCCAGGCTGAATATTTGGGATAAAACAGACTTCCAGGCTGAATATTTGGGATAAAACAGACTTCCAGGCTGAATATTTGGGATAAAACAGACTTCCAGGCTGAATATTTGGGATAAAAACAGACTTCCAGGCTGAATATTTGGGATAAAACAGACTTCCAGGCTGAATATTTGGGATAAAACAGACTTCCAGGCTGAATATTTGGGATAAAAACAGACTTCCAGGCTGAATATTTGGGATAAAACAGACTTCCAGGCTGAATATTTGGGATAAAACCAGACTTCCAGGCTGAATATTTGGGATAAAACAGACTTCCAGGCTGAATATTTGGGATAAAACAGACTTCCAGGCTGAATATTTGGGATAAAACCAGACTTCCAGGCTGAATATTTGGGATAAACCAGACTTCCAGGCTGAATATTTGGGATAAAACCAGACTTCCAGGCTGAATATTTGGGATAAAACAGACTTC
This sequence comes from Telmatherina bonti, assembly GCF_933228915.1. Taxonomy (NCBI): domain Eukaryota; kingdom Metazoa; phylum Chordata; class Actinopteri; order Atheriniformes; family Telmatherinidae; genus Telmatherina; species Telmatherina bonti. The sequence continues at coordinate 2,157,097 of NC_136611.1, read as the reverse complement.
CAGGCTGAATATTTGGGATAAAACAGACTTCCAGGCTGAATATTTGGGATAAAACAGACTTCCAGGCTGAATATTTGGGATAAAACAGACTTCCGGGCTGAATATTTGGGATAAAACAGACTTCCAGGCTGAATATTTGGGATAAAAACAGACTTCCAGACTGAATATTTGGGATAAACCAGACTTCCAGACTGAATATTTGGGATAAAACAGACTTCCAGGCTGAATATTTGGGATAAAAACAGACTTCCAGACTGAATATTTGGGATAAAACAGACTTCCAGGCTGAATATTTGGGATAAAACAGACTTCCAGGCTGAATATTTGGGATAAAACAGACTTCCAGGCTGAATATTTAGGATAAAACAGACTTCCAGGCTGAATATTTGGGATAAAAACAGACTTCCAGGCTGAATATTTGGGATAAAACAGACTTCCAGGCTGAATATTTGGGATAAAACAGACTTCCAGGCTGAATATTTGGGATAAAACAGACTTCCAGGCTGAATATTTGGGATAAAACAGACTTCCAGGCTGAATATTTGGGATAAAAACAGACTTCCGGGCTGAATATTTGGGATAAAACAGACTTCCAGGCTGAATATTTGGGATAAAACCAGACTTCCAGGCTGAATATTTGGGATAAAACAGACTTCCAGGCTGAATATTTGGGATAAAACAGACTTCCAGGCTGAATATTTGGGATAAAACAGACTTCCAGGCTGAATGTTTGGGATAAAACAGACTTCCAGGCTGAATATTTGGGATAAAACAGACTTCCAGGCTGAATATTTGGGATAAAAACAGACTTCCAGGCTGAATATTTGGGATAAAACAGACTTCCAGGCTGAATATTTGGGATAAAAACAGACTTCCAGGCTGAATATTTGGGATAAAACAGACTTCCAGGCTGAATATTTGGGATAAAACAGACTTCCAGGCTGAATGTTTGGGATAAAACAGACTTCCAGGCTGAATATTTGGGATAAAACAGACTTCGAGGCTGAATGTTTGGGATAAAAACAGACTTCCAGGCTGAATATTTAGGATAAAACAGACTTCCAGGCTGAATATTTGGGATAAAAACAGACTTCCAGGCTGAATATTTGGGATAAAACAGACTTCCAGGCTGAATATTTGGGATAAAACAGACTTCCAGGCTGAATATTTGGGATAAAACAGACTTCCAGGCTGAATATTTGGGATAAAACAGACTTCCAGGCTGAATATTTGGGATAAAAACAGACTTCCGGGCTGAATATTTGGGATAAAACAGACTTCCAGGCTGAATATTTGGGATAAAACCAGACTTCCAGGCTGAATATTTGGGATAAAACAGACTTCCAGGCTGAATATTTGGGATAAAACAGACTTCCAGGCTGAATATTTGGGATAAAACAGACTTCCAGGCTGAATGTTTGGGATAAAACAGACTTCCAGGCTGAATATTTGGGATAAAACAGACTTCCAGGCTGAATATTTGGGATAAAAACAGACTTCCAGGCTGAATATTTGGGATAAAACAGACTTCCAGGCTGAATATTTGGGATAAAACAGACTTCCAGGCTGAATATTTGGGATAAAAACAGACTTCCAGGCTGAATATTTGGGATAAAACAGACTTCCAGGCTGAATATTTGGGATAAAACAGACTTCCAGGCTGAATATTTGGGATAAAACAGACTTCCAGGCTGAATATTTGGGATAAAACAGACTTCCAGGCTGAATATTTGGGATAAAAACAGACTTCCGGGCTGAATATTTGGGATAAAACAGACTTCCAGGCTGAATATTTGGGATAAAACCAGACTTCCAGGCTGAATATTTGGGATAAAACAGACTTCCAGGCTGAATATTTGGGATAAAACAGACTTCCAGGCTGAATATTTGGGATAAAACAGACTTCCAGGCTGAATGTTTGGGATAAAACAGACTTCCAGGCTGAATATTTGGGATAAAACAGACTTCCAGGCTGAATATTTGGGATAAAAACAGACTTCCAGGCTGAATATTTGGGATAAAACAGACTTCCAGGCTGAATATTTGGGATAAAAACAGACTTCCAGGCTGAATATTTGGGATAAAACAGACTTCCAGGCTGAATATTTGGGATAAAACAGACTTCCAGGCTGAATGTTTGGGATAAAACAGACTTCCAGGCTGAATATTTGGGATAAAACAGACTTCGAGGCTGAATGTTTGGGATAAAAACAGACTTCCAGGCTGACTGAAGGAGTTTTTTCTGCAGAAACCTTCAGAAAGTTTAGACAGTTTTTACTAATTTTCTGATTCTTGATGAAAAAACAAACTTTTCTCCACAAGTTCAGCCAGAAGATCACCCACAGCAGAGAGGGCTGCAGACCCCACGCTGTGGGGGTTAGGGTGTGGGGGTTTTGCGGGGTGTTTAGGACTGTATGTTAATCCAGAAGCTGGTCTGGCGGCTGATTAGGACCCCTTGTCTCTCAGGTCCAATACACACCTCGCTGCCAGAAGATGTAAAACCTTTTTGTGTTTCTGCAGCTCGGCTCTTCGTGGAGACGGACACGTTTGGCAGCCGCGTGCGCATCCGGGGCGCAGAAAGTGGGCGGTACCTGTGTATGAACCGGAAGGGGAAGCTCGTGGGGAAGGTAAACATCTGGAGGAGCTTCATGCAGAACATCTGACATCTGTCAGCTGCAGGTCTGCTGGGGTTCTGGTGGGTTCTGGTGGGGGGGGGGATGACGTGTCTGGTGAAGAAACGAGGGGTTCAGATTCACATGACGAAGTGAAGTTAAATCACCATCTCCCGCTTATCCGGAGTCGGGTCGCGGGGGCAGCAGCCTAAACAGGGAAGCCCAGACTTCCCTCTCCCCAGCCACATTTGCCAACTCTGCGAGGGGGATCCAGAGGCGTTCCCAGGCCAGCCGAGAGATATAATCCCTCCAGCGTGTCCTGGGTCTTCCCCGGGGTCTCCTCCCAGAGGGACGTGCCTGGAACACCTCACCAGGGAGGTCCAGGAGGCATCCTGACCAGATGCCCGAGCCACCTCAACTGGTTCCTCTCGATGCGGAGGAGCAGCGGCTCTACTCTGATCTCCTCCCGGATGACCGAATTCCTCACCCTATCTCTAAGGGAGAGCCCGGCCACCCTGCGGAGGAAACTCATTTCAGCCGCCTGTATACGAAATCTCCTTCTTTCGGTCACGACCCACAGCTCATGACCATAGTTGAGGGTAGGAACGTAGATCGACTGGTAAATCGAGAGCTTCACCTTCTGGCTCAGCTCCTTCTTCACCACGACAGACCGGCGCAGAGTCCACATTACTGCAGACGCCGCACCGATCCGTCTGTCGATCTCACACTCCATCCTTCCCTCACTCGTGAACAAGACCCCGAGATATTTAAACTCCTCCACTTGAGGCAGGACCTGACTCCCGACCCGGAGAAGACAATCCACCCTATTCCGGCTGAGGACCATGGTCTCAGATCTGGAGGTGCTGATTCTCATCCCAGCCGCTTCACACTCGGCCGCGAATCGCTCAAGTGAGAGCTGGAGATCACGACCAGATGAAGCCAACAGGACCACGTCATCTGCAAAAAGCAGGGACCCAATCCTGAGGCCACCAAGCCGGATCCCCTCAACACCTCGGCTGCACCTAGAAATTCTGTCCATGTAAGTTATGAACAGAATCAGTGATAAACAAATCCGACTTACTACAGGCAATGGAGACCAAGCTCTGACATCTGTCGTACAGGGACCGGACAGCTCGTACAAGGGGGTCCGGTACCCCATACTCCCGGAGTACCCCCCACAGGAGCCCTCTGGGGACACGGTCGAACGCCTTCTCCAGGTCCACAAAGCACATGTAGACTGGTTGGGCAAACTCCCATGCCCCCTCCAGGACCCCAGAGAGGGTATAGAGCTGGTCCACTGTTCCGCGACCAGGACGAAAACCGCACTGCTCCTCCTCAATCCGAGATTCGACTATCCGGCGGACCCTCCTCTCCAGGACCCCTGAATAGACCTTACCAGGGAGGCTGAGGAGTGTGATCCCCCTGTAATTGGAACACACCCTCCGGTCCCCCTTCTTAAAAAGGGGGACCACCACCCCAGTCTGCCAATCCAGCGGTACTGCCCCCGATGTCCACGCGATGCTGCAGAGGCGTGTCAGCCAGGACAGCCCCACAGCATCCAGAGCCTTAAGGAACTCCGGGCGGATCTCATCCACCCCCGGGGCCTTGCCGCCAAGGAGCTTTTTGACCACCTCAGTGACTTCAGCCCCAGAGATAGGAGAGTCCACCCCTGAGTCCACCAGCTCTGCTTCCTCATCGGAAGACGTGTTGGTAGGATTGAGGAGGTCTTCGAAGTATTTCCTCCACCGACCCACAACATACCGAGTTGAGGTCAGCAGCTCCCCACCTCCACTGTACACAGTGTTGACGGAGCCCTGCTTCCCCCTCCTGAGCCGCCGGATGGTGGACCAGAATCTCCTCGAAGCCGTCCGGAAGTCTTTCTCCATGACCTCGCCGAACTCCTCCTATGTCCGAGTTTTTGCCTCGGCAACAGCCGAAGCCGCATGCCGCTTAGCCTGTCGGTACCCATCAGCTGCCTCCAGAGTCCCACAGGCCAAGAAGGCCCGATAGGACTCCTTCTTCAGCTTGACGGCATCCCTCACTGCTGGTGTCCACCAACGAGTCCTGGGATTACCGCCACGACAGGCACCAACAACCTTACAGCCAGAGCTCCGGCCGGCCGCCTCAGCAATAGAGACACGGAACACAGCCCATTCAGACTCAATGTCCCCCGCCTCACTCGGGACATGGTTGAAGCTCTGCTGAAGGTGGGAGTTGAAGCTCGCTCTGACGGGGGACTCAGCCAGACGTTCCCAGCAGACCCTCACAACACGTTTGGGCCTGCCAGCTCTGACCAGCTTCATCCCCCACCATCTGAGCCAACTCACCACCAGGTGGTGATCAGTTGAAGCTCCGCCCCCCTCTTCACCCGAGTGTCCAAGGCATGTGGCCGCAGGTCCGACGATACAACTACAAAGTCGATCATTGAACTGCGGCCCAGGGAGTCCTGATGCCAGGTGTACATATGGACACTCTAATGTTGGAACATGGTGTTCGTTATGGACAATCCATGACGAGCACAGAAGTCCAATAACAAAACACCATTTGGGTTCAGAGGGGGGGTCCATGCCTCCCAATCACTCCCCTCCAGGTCTCACTGTCATTGCCCACGTGAGCATTGAAGTCCCCCAGCAGAACAATGGAGTCCCCAGAAGGAGCACCCTCCAGCACTCCCTCCAAGGACCCCAGAAAGGGTGGGTACTCTGAACTGCTGTTCGGTGCATAAGCACAGACAACAGTCAGGACCCGTCCCCCCACCCGGAGGCGGAGGGAAACTACCCTTTCATCCACCGGGGTAAACCCCAACGTGCAGGCACCAAGCTGGGGGCTGATGAGAATGCCCACACCTGCTCGGCGCCTCTCACCATGAGCAACTCCAGAGTGGAAGAAAGTCCAGCCCCTCTCGAGGGTTCTGGTTCCAGAGCCCAAGCCATGCGTCGAGGTGAGTCCAACTATATCTAGCCGGAACCGCTCAACCTCGCGCACAAGCTCAGGCTCCTTCCCCACCAGAGAGGTGACGTTCCACGTCCCTAGAGCCAGCTTCTGCAGCCGGGGATCGGACCGCCAGGGTCCCCGCCCCTTGCTGCCGCCCAGCTCACATTGCACCCGACCCCTACGGCTCCTCCCGCAGATGGTGAGCCCACGGGAGGTGGGGCCCATGTAACCCTTTCGAGCTGAGCCTGACCGGGCCCCATGGGCGAAGGTCCGGCCACCAGACGCTCGCTCTCATACCCCGCCTCCAGGCCTGGCTCCAGAGGGGGGTCCCGGTAACCCGCCATAAAGCCCCCGACAACATAGCTGCTTGGATCTTCAGGACACACCAACCCCTCCACCACAATAAGATGGCGGCTCAGGGAGGAGGAAGAGAAATCAGGAAGAATAAAAGATCTTTTTGTTCCACAGAAGGATCATTTCTGGCAGGAAACGAAGCTGCATTCACGTTACATTACAGATTAATTAGAATAAAATGATGATTTTTATTATTTATTTGGCTCAAATATTTTAAATAGGATCTCAGATCATTTAAGTGTTTTTTAAACACAAAAAGAAAATATTTATTTTTAAAAAAGCATAAAATTATACATTAAGTGATTGATTAAATAAAAATACATAAAAATAATATAAATAGAATAAAACTGAATAAAAAATAATTTAAAAATTTGAGGCAGTTTATCACAAATATTTATTTGATAAAAAAAAAAAGATTAATTTTGTGCTTTTATGAACCCCACCCCCGCCCCCCATGTCTGCAGCCGCGTGCACGCAGCAGAGACTGCGTCTTCACCGAGGTCGTGCTGGAGAACAACTACACGGCGCTGCAGAACGCCCAGCACGCCCGCTGGTACGTGGCCTTCAGCAGGACCGGCAGGCCCATCAGGGCCTCCAGGACCAGGGAGAACCAGAGGGAGGTCCACTTCATCAAGAGGCTGCACGCGGGCCCCCACCCCTTTCCCAACACCGACCAAAGCAAACACTTGGACTTCATCCGACTTCCGGGCGCGCGGCGCGCCAAGCGGAACCGGAAGGGGGCGAGCAGCTGAAGCTGCAGGACTCCGATGTTTCTGGGTTTTCTGGGATCTGGGTGGAAATGATCCGGTGTTCCGACAGGAAGGAGGTTGGGGTTGAGGTTCCTGCTGAAGCAGATCTTCCAGGTTCTTGAGAAATATCTTCATTAAACATCTTCAGAAATGTGAAACGGAGGAACTTCCAGTGGACCGAGTCCGAACCAGAACCACCTGGAGCGAACAGAACTTCCAGTCCACTGAACGCAACAGATTTAACTCCATGTAAATAAAACGAGATGCAAGAAATGAAAATGAACAAACGAAATAAAAATAATTTAGCAGAAAACGGTGAAAAAAGAGGAAAATGAATAATTGCAGCTCAGGGAGGACAAAACCCTGCAGGACCGTTTCACGGAGTCAGGTCCACCGGGGACGAAATACGTCCTTCAGTTTTCTGCCAGAGGACAGTTTGACATTCTGGTCAACATCACTTATTCATGTTTCACTTATTAAAGCATTAATAACTGGGGGGGGTCCTTCCAGATGTTCCAGATACATCAGTTTGTCGTAAAAACGTGCAAAAAGCACCATTTGTTCCCGAACAAACAACAACAAAACGTTGTAAAACATTTCCTTCTGTGTCTTCAGTCACATTTTTATTTTATTGTAATTTATGCTTTTATTTAATTTTTAAAAAAATGATTTTATTTCTGTTTTTATTTGAATCATTTAAGTTTTCTTAATTAAATCTCTTTTATTTTGTGTGTTTAAGCTGGCTGACTATAGATTTATTATTATTATTATTATTATTAATAATAATAATAATAATAATAATAATACCAGGTCTGCTATCTGTTTTATTAAGATGAAAAATAAACACCCACACAACAGAATCAAACTAATTTTTTCCTACATTAAACTGATTGAAGATTATGAGTAAAAACTGGTTTGAATGACAACATTAAGGTATTTCAGTTAGTTCCACGTTTTCATTTTGCATAAAACTAATAAAGAAAAAAATTATGATAGTAACAAATTATATAAATTTCCAAGTTTGAATTAGAATAGATCTAAGAGTTAATAAAAATAAAATAGATTACGTATAAAACATTAAATGCTCACTTAAATGGAATTAATGTAGTTTTTAACTCAACAGTAAACAGCAATAAAAACAGCCTGGAAATGGTGTCACTGTGTAATTTTCATCATATATTTACAAAAGACCGCATTAAAAGATATTAATAAGAGTTTAAGTAAAAAAATGCGAATGAAGGGAGAAACAGCGGAAGTGTTCAACTCAGCTGCCGCCTCTGGCGTCCTCCAGCGGCCAGAGGGGAGATGTGACCGGAGATCAGCATAGACATAATATATAGACGCCTCATCGCGTGCGCTGGAGAGTGAACCAGCGTCGCCGCCATATTGGATGGGTCACAGCCATATTGGATGGGTCTCTGCTTTCGAGTCTTGCTGAGTCAACGTAGTTTCCCCCACAGAACTGTTTTCTGTGGAACAACGCGTATATATTACACACAAACAAAACACTTTTCTACATAACTGGTTTATAAATAACGTTAACACAGCGAATAATCTACTAAATGATAAATTTTACTCCTATGAGGTGTTTATGGGAAAATATGATATTGATGTTTCACAAAGAGAGTTTTACATGGTAACATAATTACCTCCACCTAGGAGGTTATGTTTTTACCGCTTTATCTGATTGTGTTCAAGATAACTTAAAAAGTTCTGGACGGATTTTCATGAAATTTTCAGGACTTGTTGGAAACGTGAAAAGGAAGAACTGATTTAATTTTGGTGGTGATCCGGATCACCTTTTGGATCCAGGAACTTTTTAAAGACCTTGGCGGAGGTTTACGCTCTCCGAGTGTTTTTCTGGGTAACTTCTGAATTTCACAGTTTTGATACAAAACTTCATTTTTTAAATTTTGTACAACTTTATCTCTATATTGATAAATTAATAAATGTAAATAAAAGAATGAGTCAACCGTAGTCAGGAGAAAGCAGCAACTATTCCCGTATTTCGTTCAGCATACGGTTATAAATAACCAGCGAAATGTTGAAAGCAGATCGTGTGGAATTACATTTCACAATGTTGGATAATTTATTTGACCAGATAAAAATAGATAAATCCAAATGCATAAATAAACAATCAAAGATGTTAGTATCATATTAAATTGTACATTTATTTAGACTGAAGCTACCTTATGTCTTTGTTAAATAGCATTATAAAGATATTTTAGCACGTTGCTTTTAATGTTTTACAGTGATCTGTATCATAACAATATCTCTGTCCTTTATAACAAACCAAACTGGGAGAAAAATCTGGAAAAATTGGTGAAATTATTGTTGTGGTTGGACCTACACCTTACACCTAAATGCATTGGAGGCGCATGGAGACCCGTCCAAGATGGCGGCGCGATGAGACATCATCTCGTATAGGCAGCGTGGTACAACGTGGCGTCTACTTATATTGTGTCTATGTATACATGATGTCTATGTGTATTATGTCTATGAGAGATCAGGTGGGAAGTCAGCTGATTCCTCCGCAACCAGGAAGAGGAACTCACTCGTCATGTAAAAGCAGATATCTCGTCCTGACTGTTTGCTTGACTCGATAAGAAACTCTGTCAGCCTGAAGATGTTCGGGGGGGAGGATGAAGAGGGAGACTTCTTGTCTCCCACCGGAGGGTGAGTTTCTCCCCTTTAGCATCCCAGCTTTTAGCCCATGCTAACAGAAAATCCTCAGAAACTTCCTCACAAACAGGTTGAAAAGCTAGTTTAAAGGTGTATTATTTCCACTTATTACAAACATATAAAATATTTATTATATATTTTCTGCAAACTTTTTATTTTAATTTATTCATTTTTTTTTTTTAAATCAAGGATCGACTTTAATAATAAGTTTGTTGTAAATAGGCAGAAATCACGGCGTTAAAACCAACCTTTAAAGTTGGTTTAGGTTCTCTTACTCTGCAAATAAACATGTAAACATGTCCTTCCATAAATATGTCCTTATTGTGTGTAGACAGATCATAAATGTGTTGAGAAATGTTAAAAAGCAAAGAAATGGCAGCTGGTTGTGGACAATGAGAGAAAAGTTCTGTTAACGGAGGATTTATGGATGAAACTCCACATTGTGATGGTGATCACATGACTCGTGTGTCTGAATGAGGCTTTTCAGTCTGCTGGCTTCAGGTCAGCAGGACATGATGGTTTCCGGTTTGCAGGTTTCCATGGAGACGATTCAGAGTTTCTCACAGCTTCAGCGGCATCTTTCTGTTTCTGTCACGGTGACCCCGCCTGCTGCTGGGGGGCACGCAGGTGGAGCTATAAGACAGGTGTAGTTATGAAGTGGGCGTGGTTATGAGGTGGGTGTAGTTATGAGGTGGGTTTAGTTAGGAGGTAGGTGTAGTAATGAGGTGGGTGTAGTTATCAGGTGGTTGTAGTTATATGATGGGCGTGGTTATGAGGTGGGTTTGATTATGAGGTGGGTGTAGTTATGAGGTAGGTGTAGTTATAAGGTGGGTGTAGTTATAAGGTGGGTGTAGTTATGAGGTAGGTGTAGTTATAAGGTGGGTTTAGTTACGAGGTAGGTGTAGTTATGAGGTAGGTGTAGTTATGAGGTAGGTGTAGTTATGAGGTAGGTGTAGTTATAAGGTGGGTGTAGTTACGAGGTAGGTGTAGTTATGAGGTAGGTGTAGTTATGAGGTAGGTGTAGTTATAAGGTGGGTGTAGTTATGAGGTAGGTGTAGTTATGAGGTAGGTGTAGTTATAAGGTGGGTGTAGTTATGAGGTAGGTGTAGTTATAAGGTGGGTGTAGTTATGAGGTAGGTGTAGTTATGAGGTAGGTGTAGTTATAAGGTGGGTGTAGTTATGAGGTAGGTGTAGTTATGAGGTAGGTGTAGTTATGAGGTAGGTGTAGTTATAAGGTGGGTGTAGTTATGAGGTAGGTGTAGTTATGAGGTAGGTGTAGTTATAAGGTGGGTGTAGTTATGAGGTAGGTGTAGTTATGAGGTAGGTGTAGTTATAAGGTGGGTGTAGTTATGAGGTAGGTGTAGTTATGAGGTAGGTGTAGTTATAAGGTGGATGTAGTTATGAGGTAGGTGTAGTTATGAGGTAGGTGTAGTTATAAGGTGGGTGTAGTTATGAGGTAGGTGTAGTTATGAGGTAGGTGTAGTTATAAGGTGGGTGTAGTTATGAGGTAGGTGTAGTTATGAGGTGGGTGTAGTTATGAGGTAGGTGTAGTTATAAGGTGGGTGTAGTTATGAGGTAGGTGTAGTTATGAGGTAGGTGTAGTTATAAGGTGGGTGTAGTTATGAGGTAGGTGTAGTTATGAGGTGGGTGTAGTTATGAGGTGGGTGTAGTTATGAGGTAGGTGTAGTTATAAGGTGGGTGTAGTTATGAGGTAGGTGTAGTTATGAGGTAGGTGTAGTTATAAGGTGGGTGTAGTTATGAGGTAGGTGTAGTTATGAGGTGGGTGTAGTTATGAGGTAGGTGTAGTTATGAGGTGGGTGTAGTTATGAGGTAGGTGTAGTTATGAGGTAGGTGTAGTTATAAGGTGGGTGTAGTTATGAGGTAGGTGTAGTTATAAGGTGGGTGTAGTTATGAGGTGGGTGTAGTTATGAGGTAGGTGTAGTTATGAGGTGGGTGTAGTTATGAGGTAGGTGTAGTTATAAGGTGGGTGTAGTTATGAGGTAGGTGTAGTTATGAGGTAGGTGTAGTTATAAGGTGGGTGTAGTTATGAGGTAGGTGTAGTTATGAGGTGGGTGTAGTTATGAGGTAGGTTTAGTTATAAGGTGGGTGTAGTTATGAGGTAGGTGTAGTTATAAGGTGGGTGTAGTTATGAGGTAGGTGTAGTTATGAGGTAGGTGTAGTTATAAGGTGGGTGTAGTTACGAGGTGGGTGTAGTTATGAGGTAGGTGTAGTTATGAGGTAGGTGTAGTTATGAGGTAGGTGTAGTTATAAGGTAGGTGTAGTTATAAGGTGGGTGTAGTTATAAGGTGAGTGTAGTTATGAGGTAGGTGTAGTTATGAGGTAGGTGTAGTTATAAGGTAGTTGGTGTTTTGTAGTAGTTATGAGGTGGGTGTAGTTATGAGGTAGGTGTAGTAATGAGGTGGGTGTAGTTATGAGGTAGGTGTAGTTATAAGGTGGGCGTGGTTATGAGGTGGGTTTGATTATGAGGTAGGTGTAGTTATAAGGTAGGTGTAGTTATGAGGTAGGTGTAGTTATAAGGTGGGTGTAGTTATGAGGTGAGTGTAGTTATGAGGTAGGTGTAGTTATGAGGTAGGTGTAGTTATAAGGTGGGTGTAGTTATGAGGTAGGTGTAGTTATGAGGTAGGTGTAGTTATAAGGTGGGTGTAGTTATAAGGTGAGTGTAGTTATTAGGTAGGTGTAGTTATGAGGTGGGTGTAGTTATAAGGTGGGTGTAGTTATAAGGTGAGTGTAGTTATGAGGTAGGTGTAGTTATGAGGTAGGTGTAGTTATAAGGTAGTTGGTGTTTTGTAGTAGTTATGAGGTGGGTGTAGTTATGAGGTGGGTGTAGTTAGGAGGTAGGTGTAGTTATAAGGTGGGCGTGGTTATGAGGTGGGTTTGATTATGAGGTGGGTGTAGTTATGAGGTAGGTGTAGTTATAAGGTGGGCGTGGTTATGAGGTGGGTTTGATTATGAGGTGGGTGTAGTTATGACGTAGGTGTAGTAATGAGGTAGGTGTAGTTATGGGGTAGGTGTAGTTATGAGGTAGGCATTGTTATGAGGTGGATGTAGTTATGAGGTGGGTGTAGTTATGAGGTGGGTGTAGTTATGAGGTGGGTGTAGTTATAAGGTGGGTGTAGTTACGAGGTGGGTATACTTATGAGGTAGGTGTAGTTATGAGGTAGGTGTAGTTCTAAGGTAGTTGGGGTTTTGTAGTAATTATCAGGTGGGTGTAGTTATGAGGGAGGTGTAGTTATGAGGTTGGTGTAACTATGAGGTGGGTGTGGTTATGAGGTAGGTGTATTTATGAGGTGGGTGGGGTTATGAGTTGGGTGGGGTTATATAGGTGGGATTATGAGGTGGGTGGGGTTATGAGGTACGTACAATTATGAGGTGGGTGTACTTTTTGAGGTGGGTGGGGTTATGATGTTGATGTGATTATGCGGTGGATGGGGTTAAGAAGTGGGTGTAGTTATGAGGTAGGTTCAGTTATGAGGTGGGTGTACTTGTGAGGTAGGTTCAGATATGAGTTGGGTGTAGTTATGAGGTGGGTGTAGTTATGAGGTAGGCGTAGTCATAAAGTAGTTGGGGTTTTGTGGTGTGTGGGGTTATGAGGTGGGTGTATTTATGAGGTATTTGCAATTATGAGGTGGGTGTAGCTATGAGGTAGGTGTAGTTATGAGGTAGGCGTAGTTATCAGTTGGATGTAGTTATAAGGTAGGTATAGTTATGAGGTGGGTGTACTTATAAGGTAGGTGTAGTTATGAGGTAGGTGTAGTTATGAGGTAGGTGTGGTTATGAGTTGCCTGGGGTTATATAGGTGGGGTTATGAGGTGGGTGGGGTTATGAGTTGGGTGGGGTTATATAGGTGGGATTATGAGGTGGGTGGGGTTATGAGGTACGTACAATTATGAGGTGGGTGTAGTTTTGAGGTGGGTGTAGTTATGAGGTGGGTGTACTTATGAGGTAGGTGTAGTTATGAGGTAGGTGTGGTTATGAGTTGGCTGTAGTTTTGAGGTAGGTGGGGTTATGATGTTGATGTGGTTATGCGGTGGATGAGGTTACGAGGTGGGTGTAGTTATTAGGTAGGTTCAGTTATGAGGTGAGTGTAGTTGTGAGGTGGGTGTACTTATGGAGTAGGTGTAGTTATGAGATAGGTGGGGTTATGATGTGGGTGTGCTTAAGCGGTGGATGGGGTTATGAGGTGGGTATCGTGATGAGGTGGGTTTGGTTATGAGGTTGGTATAGTTATGGCGTAGGTGTAGTTATGAGGTAGGTGTGGTTTTGAGGTAAGTGTAGTTATGAGGTGGGTGTGGTTATGAAGTGGATGTGCTTATGAGATAGGTGTAGTTATGAGGTGGGTCTGGTTATGAAGTGAGTGTGGTTATGATGTGGGTGCGGTTATGTGTTGGTTGTAGTTATGAGGTAGGTGTAGTTATGAGCTAGGTGTTGTTATGAGGTAGGCATAATTATGAGGTGGATGTATTTATGAGGTGGGTGTACTTAAGAGGTTGGCGTCGTTATGAGGTTGGCGTCGTTATGAGGTGGGTGTAGTTATGAGGTGGGTATAATTATTATGTAGATGTGGTTATAAGGTGGCTCTACTTATATGGTGGGCGTGGTTATGAGGTGGGTGGGGTTATTATGTTGGTGGGGTTATGAGGTATTAGCAATGATGAGGTCGATGTAATTATGAAGTAGGTGTAGTTATATGGTGGGTGTAGTTATGACGTGTTTTTAGTTAAGAGGTAGGTGCAATAATGAGGTAGGTGTAGTTATAAGGTAGTTGGTGTTTTGTAGTAGTTATCAGGTGGGTGTAGTTATATGATGGGCGTGGTTATGAGGTGGGTGGGGTTATGATGTGGGTGGGTTTATGAGGTCAGTGCAATTATGAGGTAGGTGTAGTTATAAGGTGGGTGTAGTTGTGAGGTAGGTGTAGTTATGAGATGGTGTGGTTACGAGGTAGATGCAGTTATGAGGTAGGTGTAGTTATGAGGTGGGTGTAGTTATGAGGTGGGTGTAGTTATAACGTGGGTGGGGTTATGATGTGGGTGTGCTTATTCGGTGGATGGGGTTATCAGGTGGGTGTAGTTATGATGTAGGTTCAGTTATGAGGTGGGTGTAGTTATGAAGTGGGTGTAGTTTTTAGGTAGGTTAAGTTATGAGGTGAGTGTATTTATGAGGTAGGTTCAGATATGAGTTGGGTGTAGTTATGAGGTAGGTGTAGTCATAAAGTAGTTGGGGTTTTGTGGTGTGTGGGGTTATGAGGTGGGTGTATTTATGAGGTATTTGCAATTATGAGGTGGGTGTAGCTATGAGGTAGGTGTAGTTATGAGGTAGGCGTAGTTATCAGTTGGATGTAGTTATAAGGTAGGTGTAGTTATGAGGTAGGTGTAGTTATCAGTTGGATGTAGTTATAAGGTAGGTGTAGTTATGAGGTAGGTGTAGTTATGAGGTAGGTGTAGTTATGAGGTGGGTGTGGTTATGAGTTGCCTGGGGTTATATAGGTGGGGTTATGAGGTGGGTGGGGTTATGAGGTACGTACAATTATGAGGTGGGTGTAGTTTTAAGGTGGGTGTAGTTATGAGGTGGGTGTACTTATGAGGTATTTGCAATTATGAGGTGGGTGTAGTAATGAGGTAGGTGTAGTTATGAAGTGGGCGTAGTTATTAGGTATGTTCAGTTATGAGGTGTTTATAGTTATTAGGTAGGTGTAGTTATGAGGTAGGTGTGGTTATGAGTTGCCTGGGGTTATATAGGTGGGGTTATGAGTTGGGTGGGGTTATATAGTTGGGATTATGAGGTGAGTGGGGTTATGAGGTACGTACAATTATGAGGTGGGTGTAGTTTTAAGGTGGGTGTAGTTATGAGGTGGGTGTACTTATGAGGTATTTGCAATTATGAGGTGGGTGCAATTATGAGGTAGGTGTAGTTATGAGGTAGGTGTAGTTATGAGGTAGGTGTAGTTATAAGGTGGGTGTAGTTATGAGGTAGGTGTAGTTATGAGGTAGGTGTAGTTATAAGGTGGGTGTAGTTATGAGGTAGGTGTAGTTATGAGGTAGGTGTAGTTATAAGGTGGGTGTAGTTATGAGGTAGGTGTAGTTATGAGGTAGGTGTAGTTATAAGGTGGATGTAGTTATGAGGTAGGTGTAGTTATGAGGTAGGTGTAGTTATAAGGTGGGTGTAGTTATGAGGTAGGTGTAGTTATGAGGTAGGTGTAGTTATAAGGTGGGTGTGGTTATGATGTTGGTGTGGTTATGAGGTGGGTGTGGTTATGAGGTGGGTGTGGTTATGAGGTGGGTGTGGTTATTATGTTGGTGTGGTTATGAGGTGGGTGTGGTTATGAGGTGGGTGTGGTTATGAGGTGGGTGCCTGTTATGGACTGATGGGCGTGGTTATGGTGTGGGCGTGGCCATGAGCTTGAATCCATAACAAACTGCATGTTTGGTGCGGCGCTTCAGGAGGGAGGAGGGTTTCTCCTGCTAATTCTCCTCACATGCTGCGTGTTAGAGGGGTAAGGGGGGGAGGGGGGGAGACAGCATCCACAACCGGAGCGTCTTTTCCTGCCATGCTGTTGAATCCACCGCGGCCGTGTGACAGTGCTGGGGTCGAGGGGTCGTGTGCGACAGAATAAAGGATTGTGACTCCTACATGCAGACTGAACGCTCCGCCTCCTCCCGGCTCCTCACCGTCGGGGACGAGGGCCTCCAGGCATTCAACATGTCGCTGTTGGGAGACGCCGGCGATTACCAGTGGAAGGAGTTCCAGGGGTCAGTCCCAGCTGCTCCATCTGCTCTTCAGGCTGGAGGAGAGAATCAGGAAGTAGATCAGGAAGTCAGTGACAGTCTGAGCCAAACTTCTGCAGCATGATGGTTGTGTAACGCTTCACCAGTTTACAGCAAATCCACTGAGCCGCGGAGGGACCCCCCCAGTCTGCTGCAGCTGCACCACCTGGACCTAAACTGGGAGTCCGGCAGATAAACTGGGAGTCTAGCAGATAAACTGGGAGTCCGGCAGATAAACTGGGAGTCCGGCAGATAAACTGGGAGTCCGGCAGATAAACTGGGAGTCTGGTAGATAAACTGGGAGTCTGGTAGATAAACTGGGAGTCTGGTAGATAAACTGGGAGTCTGGCAGATAAACTGGGAGTCTGGCAGATAAACTGGGAGTCTAGCAGATAAACTGGGAGTCTGGCAGATAAACTGGGAGTCTGGCAGATAAACTGGGAGTCTAGCAGATAAACTGGGAGTCTGGCAGATAAACTGGGAGTTCGGTAGATAAACTGGGAGTCCGGCAGATAAACTGGGAGTCCGGCAGATAAACTGGGAGTCCGGCAGATAAACTGGGAGTCCGGCAGATAAACTGGGAGTCCGGCAGATAAACTGGGAGTCTGGCAGATAAACTGGGAGTCCGGCAGATAAACTGGGAGTCTAGCAGATAAACTGGGAGTCTGGCAGATAAACTGGGAGTCTGGCAGATAAACTGGGAGTCCGGCAGATAAACTGGGAGTCCGGCAGATAAACTGGGAGTCCGGTAGATAAACTGGGAGTCCGGCAGATAAACTGGGAGTCCGGCAGATAAACTGGGAGTCCGGCAGATAAACTGGGAGTCCGGCAGATAAACTGGGAGTCCGGCAGATAAACTGGGAGTCCGGCAGATAAACTGGGAGTCTGGCAGATAAACTGGGAGTCTGGCAGATAAACTGGGAGTCTAGCAGATAAACTGGGAGTCTGGCAGATAAACTGGGAGTTCGGCAGATAAACTGGGAGTCCGGCAGATAAACTGGGAGTCCGGCAGATAAACTGGGAGTCCGGCAGATAAACTGGGAGTCCGGCAGATAAACTGGGAGTCTGGCAGATAAACTGGGAGTCTGGCAGATAAACTGGGAGTCCGGCAGATAAACTGGGAGTCCGGCTCGTGCAGAAGGTCTGCACGAGCCGGTCGTTTACAGCCCGTCGGTCTGTAAACATCTTCCTCTCCTCCGCAGGGCCAAGCTGGCCTCTCTGTTCGGTCTGGACCAGGACGGCGGTCGGGGGAACGAGTCCTTCCAGTACACGGCCCCCAAGCAGCCCAAGAAAAGCTCCAATCCAGGTAAGATCCACCAGAAGCAGGTGAAACCCTCCAGCTGCGGCTCGGATGCCATTCTGATCACGTCTCCTACCTGCTTCCAGCACCTGCCGGCCAGAAAGCCGCCCCCCCGCCTGGAGCTCCTGCGGTCCTGTTGGCTGCAGCGGTTCAAGCCTTCAGATAGTGAGTTCAACACCTCCTCCTCCTCGTTTCTATACGCTGAAATAAAGTTTTCCCTAAATGTAAAGGTCACCTGGCTGAGCTGTGTGGGGGGGCAGCGAGCTGCTTGGCTGAGCCGTGTGGGGGGGCAGCGAGCTGCTTGGCTGAGCCGTGTGGGGGGGCAGCGAGCTGCTTGGCTGAGCCGTGTGGGGGGGCAGCGAGCTGTTCGGTCTGGACCAGGTCTTCCTCCTCCGAGAACGTTTCTAGTTTCATCTCTGTAAAAACGGCAGCCGGAGATATTTTATCACTGCTATGACAAAATGACAAAAATCCTTTAAAAAGTGGAAAAACTTTATAGTTCAGATGATGGTGGAAGCTGACTGAACTCTAAAATATGCTAAATTCCCTGAATTATGTCATTTTAAAGCCTTTTCCTTCAGTTTTGGGGTTCAGAGTGAAACCTGAGCCTGGAAATGTGATTAAAAATGTCTGAAGTCTGGACTGATCAGTGACCTTGTGACCGGAGCGGTGACCTGCCTTTGTGTCGCGCAGCGTCAACGGACAGTACACCAAGCAGGGGAAGCTGGGAGCCGCTGTGCTGGGCAGCCACGCCACCAGAGAGGTCGGAGCGCCGCCGCTGGTTGCAGATTCCTTCTGAGACTCTGATGAGACGTCAGTAACACTTTCTCTCTCCTGCAGTACAAACTGCTTCTGTACCTGAGCCAGCAGAAGCAGGTGGCGGCGGCCAGGATTCACCTGGGGTTCCTGTTCACGGTGAGCGGAGCGCAGGCGCCGCGGAGTGCAGGCTAAGGCTGACGCTAAGGCTAATGCTAATGCTAATGCTAATGCTAAGGCTTCTCTGTCCTGCAGGTGCAACCCAACAACTACTGCACGTTTTATGACGACCAGCGGCAGAACTGGTCCCTGATGTTCGAATCGGACAAAACTTCATCAGATTTCTGTAGAGAGGTGAGTGAGGAGGCGTGAGGAGGCGTGAGGAGGTGTGAGGAGGTGTGATGAAGCGTGAGGAGGCGTGAGGAAGCGTGAGGAGGCGTGAGGAGGTGTGATGAAGCGTGAGGAGGCGTGAGGAGGTGTGATGAAGCGTGAGGAGGCGTGAGGAGGTGTGATGAAGCGTGAGGAGGCGTGAGGAGGTGTGATGAAGCGTGAGGAGGCGTGAGGAGGCGTGAGGAGGTGTGATGAAGCGTGAGGAGGTGTGATGAAGCGTGACGAGGCGTGAGGAGGCATGAGGAGGTGTGATGAAGCGTGAGGAGGCGTGAGGAGGCGTGAGGAGGTGTGATGAAGCGTGAGGAGGCGTGAGGAGGCGTGAGGAGGCGTGATGAAGCGTGAGGAGGCGTGAGGAGGTGTGATGAAGCGTGAGGAGGCGTGAGGAGGTGTGATGAAGCGTGAGGAGGCGTGAGGAGGCATGAGGAGGTGTGATGAAGCGTGAGGAGGCGTGAGGAGGTGTGATGAAGCGTGAGGAGGCGTGAGGAGGTGTGATGAAGCGTGAGGAGGCGTGAGGAGATGTGATGAAGCGTGAGGAGGCGTGATGAGGCGTGAGGAGGTGTGATGAAGCGTGAGGAGGTGTGATGAAGCGTGATGAAGCGTGATGAAGCGTGAGGAGGCGTGAGGAGGTGTGATGAAGCGTGAGGAGGCGTGAGGAGGTGTGATGAAGCGTGAGGAGGCGTGAGGAGGTGTGATGAAGCGTGAGGAGGCGTGATGAAGCGTGATGAAGCGTGAGGAGGCGTGATGAAGCGTGATGAAGCGTGATGAAGCGTGAGGAGGCGTGAGGAGGTGTGATGAAGCGTGAGGAGGCGTGAGGAGGCATGAGGAGGTGTGATGAAGCGTGAGGAGGCGTGAGGAGGTGTGATGAAGCGTGAGGAGGCGTGAGGAGGTGTGATGAAGCGTGAGGAGGCGTGAGGAGATGTGATGAAGCGTGAGGAGGCGTGATGAGGCGTGAGGAGGTGTGATGAAGCGTGAGGAGGTGTGATGAAGCGTGATGAAGCGTGATGAAGCGTGAGGAGGCGTGAGGAGGTGTGATGAAGCGTGAGGAGGCGTGAGGAGGTGTGATGAAGCGTGAGGAGGCGTGAGGAGGTGTGATGAAGCGTGAGGAGGCGTGATGAAGCGTGATGAAGCGTGAGGAGGCGTGATGAAGCGTGATGAAGCGTGATGAAGCGTGAGGAGGCGTGAGGAGGTGTGATGAAGCGTGAGGAGGCGTGAGGAGGTGTGATGAAGCGTGAGGAGGCGTGAGGAGGTGTGATGAAGCGTGAGGAGGCGTGAGGAGGTGTGATGAAGCGTGAGGAGGCGTGAGGAGATGTGATGAAGCGTGAGGAGGCGTGAGGAGGTGTGATGAAGCGTGAGGAGGCGTGAGGAGGCGTGAGGAGGTGTGATGAAGCGTGATGAAGCGTGAGGAGGCGTGAGGAGATGTGATGAAGCGTGAGGAGGCGTGAGGAGGTGTGATGAAGCGTGAGGAGGCGTGAGGAGGTGTGATGAAGCGTGAGGAGGCGTGAGGAGGTGTGATGAAGCGTGACGAGGCGTGAGGAGGCGTGATGAAGCGTGAGGAGGCGTGAGGAGGTGTGATGAAGCGTGAGGAGGCGTGAGGAGGTGTGATGAAGCGTGAGGAGGTGTGATGAAGCGTGACGAGGCGTGAGGAGGTGTGATGAAGCGTGAGGAGGCGTGAGGAGGTGTGATGAAGCGTGAGGAGGCGTGAGGAGGTGTGATGAAGCGTGAGGAGGCGTGAGGAGGTGTGATGAAGCGTGACGAGGCGTGAGGAGGCGTGATGAAGCGTGAGGAGGCGTGAGGAGGCGTGATGAAGCGTGAGGAGGCGTGAGGAGGCGTGATGAAGCGTGAGGAGGCGTGAGGAGGTGTGATGAAGCGTGAGGAGGCGTGAGGAGGTGTGATGAAGCGTGAGGAGGCGTGAGGAGGTGTGATGAAGCGTGAGGAGGCGTGAGGAGGTGTGATGAAGCGTGACGAGGCGTGAGGAGGCATGAGGAGGTGTGATGAAGCGTGAGGAGGCGTGAGGAGGCGTGAGGAGGTGTGATGAAGCGTGAGGAGGCGTGAGGAGGCGTGAGGAGGCGTGATGAAGCGTGAGGAGGCGTGAGGAGGTGTGATGAAGCGTGAGGAGGCGTGAGGAGGTGTGAGGAGGTGTGATGAAGCGTGAGGAGGCGTGAGGAGGCATGAGGAGGTGTGATGAAGCGTGAGGAGGCGTGAGGAGGTGTGATGAAGCGTGAGGAGGCGTGAGGAGGTGTGATGAAGCGTGAGGAGGCGTGAGGAGGTGTGATGAAGCGTGAGGAGGCGTGAGGAGGTGTGATGAAGCGTGAGGAGGCGTGAGGAGGTGTGATGAAGCGTGAGGAGGCGTGAGGAGGTGTGATGAAGCGTGAGGAGGCGTGAGGAGGCGTGAGGAGGCGTGAGGAGGCGTGAGGAGGTGTAATGAAGCGTGAGGAGGCGTGAGGAGGTGTGATGAGGCGTGAGGAGGCGTGATGAAGCGTGAGGAGGCGTGAGGAGGTGTGATGAAGCGTGAGGAGGCGTGAGGAGGCGTGAGGAGGTGTGATGAAGCGTGAGGAGGCGTGAGGAGGTGTGATGAAGCGTGACGAGGCGTGAGGAGGCGTGAGGAGGTGTGATGAAGCGTGAGGAGGCGTGAGGAGGCGTGAGGAGGTGTGATGAAGCGTGAGGAGGCGTGAGGAGGCGTGATGAAGCGTGAGGAGGCGTGAGGAGGTGTGATGAAGCGTGAGGAGGCGTGAGGAGGTGTGAGGAGGTGTGATGAAGCGTGAGGAGGCTTGAGGAGGCATGAGGAGGTGTGATGAAGCGTGAGGAGGCGTGAGGAGGTGTGATGAAGCGTGAGGAGGCGTGAGGAGGTGTGATGAAGCGTGAGGAGGCGTGAGGAGGTGTGATGAAGCGTGAGGAGGCGTGAGGAGGTGTGATGAAGCGTGAGGAGGTGTGATGAAGCGTGAGGAGGTGTGATGAAGCGTGAGGAGGCGTGAGGAGGTGTGATGAAGCGTGAGGAGGCGTGAGGAGGTGTGATGAAGCGTGAGGAGGCGTGAGGAGGTGTGATGAAGCGTGAGGAGGCGTGAGGAGGCGTGATGAAGCGTGAGGAGGCGTGAGGAGGTGTGATGAAGCGTGAGGAGGCGTGAGGAGGCGTGATGAAGCGTGAGGAGGCGTGAGGAGGTGTGATGAAGCGTGAGGAGGCGTGAGGAGGTGTGATGAAGCGTGAGGAGGCATGAGGAGGTGTGATGAAGCGTGAGGAGGCGTGAGGAGGTGTGATGAAGCGTGAGGAGGCGTGAGGAGGCGTGAGGAGGTGTGATGAAGCGTGAGGAGGCGTGAGGAGGTGTGATGAAGCGTGAGGAGGCGTGATGAGGCGTGAGGAGGTGTGATGAAGCGTGAGGAGGCGTGAGGAGGTGTGATGAAGCGTGAGGAGGCGTGATGAGGCGTGAGGAGGTGTGATGAAGCGTGAGGAGGCGTGAGGAGATGTGATGAAGCGTGAGGAGGCGTGAGGAGGCGTGATGAGGCGTGAGGAGGTGTGATGAAGCGTGAGGAGGTGTGATGAAGCGTGAGGAGGCGTGATGAAGCGTGATGAAGCGTGAGGAGGCGTGAGGAGGCGTGATGAAGCGTGAGGAGGCGTGAGGAGGTGTGATGAAGCGTGAGGAGGCGTGAGGAGGTGTGATGAAGCGTGAGGAGGCGTGAGGAGGTGTGATGAAGCGTGAGGAGGTGTGATGAAGCGTGAGGAGGCGTGAGGAGGCGTGAGGAGGTGTGATGAAGCGTGAGGAGGCGTGAGGAGGCGTGAGGAGGCGTGAGGAGGTGTGATGAAGCGTGACGAGGCGTGAGGAGGCGTGATGAAGCGTGAGGAGGCGTGAGGAGGTGTGATGAAGCGTGAGGAGGCGTGAGGAGGTGTGATGAAGTGTGAGGAGGCGTGAGGAGGTGTGATGAAGCGTGAGGAGGCGTGAGGAGGTGTGATGAAGCGTGAGGAGGCGTGAGGAGGTGTGATGAAGCGTGAGGAGGCGTGAGGAGGTGTGATGAAGCGTGAGGAGGCGTGAGGAGGCGTGATGAAGCGTGAGGAGGCGTGAGGAGGCGTGATGAAGCGTGAGGAGGCGTGAGGAGGTGTGATGAAGCGTGAGGAGGCGTGAGGAGGTGTGATGAAGCGTGAGGAGGCGTGAGGAGGTGTGATGAAGCGTGAGGAGGCGTGAGGAGGCGTGAGGAGGCGTGATGAAGCGTGAGGAGGCGTGAGGAGGTGTGATGAAGCGTGAGGAGGCGTGAGGAGGTGTGATGAAGCGTGAGGAGGCGTGAGGAGGTGTGATGAAGCGTGAGGAGGCGTGAGGAGGTGTGATGAAGCGTGAGGAGGCGTGAGGAGGTGTGATGAAGCGTGAGGAGGCGTGAGGAGGTGTGATGAAGCGTGAGGAGGCGTGAGGAGGTGTGATGAAGCATGAGGAGGCGTGAGGAGGCGTGAGGAGGTGTGATGAAGCGTGAGGAGGTGTGATGAAGCGTGAGGAGGCGTGAGGAGGCGTGAGGAGGCGTGAGGAGGTGTGATGAAGCGTGAGGAGGCGTGAGGAGGTGTGATGAAGCGTGAGGAGGCGTGAGGAGGTGTGATGAAGCGTGAGGAGGCGTGAGGAGGCGTGAGGAGGCGTGAGGAGGTGTGATGAAGCGTGACGAGGCGTGAGGAGGCGTGATGAAGCGTGAGGAGGCGTGAGGAGGTGTGATGAAGCGTGAGGAGGCGTGAGGAGGTGTGATGAAGTGTGAGGAGGCGTGAGGAGGTGTGATGAAGCGTGAGGAGGCGTGAGGAGGTGTGATGAAGCGTGAGGAGGCGTGAGGAGGTGTGATGAAGCGTGAGGAGGTGTGATGAAGCGTGAGGAGGCGTGAGGAGGCGTGATGAAGCGTGAGGAGGCGTGAGGAGGTGTGATGAAGCGTGAGGAGGCGTGAGGAGGTGTGATGAAGCGTGAGGAGGCGTGAGGAGGTGTGATGAAGCGTGAGGAGGCGTGAGGAGGTGTGATGAAGCGTGAGGAGGCGTGAGGAGGTGTGATGAAGCGTGAGGAGGCGTGAGGAGGTGTGATGAAGCGTGAGGAGGCGTGAGGAGGCGTGAGGAGGTGTGATGAAGCGTGAGGAGGCGTGAGGAGGTGTGATGAAGCGTGAGGAGGCGTGAGGAGGTGTGATGAAGCGTGAGGAGGCGTGAGGAGGTGTGATGAAGCGTGAGGAGGCGTGAGGAGGTGTGATGAAGCGTGAGGAGGCGTGAGGAGGTGTGATGAAGCGTGAGGAGGCGTGAGGAGGTGTGATGAAGCATGAGGAGGCGTGAGGAGGCGTGAGGAGGTGTGATGAAGCGTGAGGAGGTGTGATGAAGCGTGAGGAGGCGTGAGGAGGCGTGATGAAGCGTGAGGAGGCGTGAGGAGGTGTGATGAAGCGTGAGGAGGCGTGAGGAGGCGCGAGGTCATGGTCCTCATCAGCCTGTGCTTCAGGTAAATCAGTGCTTTCTGTCCTCTTCAGGTGTGTTTGGCCAAAGCGAACAGCGCAGCCTCGTTGGAGTCGGTGGTGGTTCAGGATCTGGTTCTGGGAGACGGCCAGCTGGTGGAGCATGGAGACTCCCTGGAGGTGGTTTATACAGGCTGGCTCCTGCAGAACCACGCCATCGGACAGGTCTCCTTCATCACTACTAATATGTCCTGAGATTCAGGTTAAAACAAGACCAGAGGGATGTTAATGTGTGATCAGCTCGCTGCTGCAGGTTCCCTCTTCAGATGGATTATCAGACATAAAACACTTTCAGACTTTAATCTGGTAATTAATCTGCCAGACCACGGGAAAGTCTGCTGGTTTTCCTGAACCAGCTTATTGATTAGGCTGGAACTGACAAGTCTGTAAAGTTTCTGAAGATGACGTTGTTGTCAAGTGGCTTGATGCCAATAAAGCTGGATTGAAATGAGCTGAATTTAAACACTTTTCAGGACACGCTCGACACATGTTGGATTCATGTCACGTCTTGTTTCAGATGTTCGACTCAAACCAGAACAAAGAAAAGCTGCTGAGGCTGAAAATTGGAGCTGGAAAAGTCATCAAGGTGAGTTCAAACCTGATACGTGTTACATGTTACATGTTACATGTCACGTGTTACATGTGACATATTACATATCAAATGGTACGTCACGTGTTACGTGTTCTATGTTAGGCGTTAAGTGTTACATGTCACGTGTTACGTTACATGTCAACTGTTACGTTTTACGTGTTGCATGTTACGTGTTGTGAACTGTTGTGAACTGGCGCCATCTTGTGGCGGTGGCGGTGCATTACAGCCAGGTTCTGTGTGAAGCAACGGTTGCATGTGGAGATGATCGTTGCATAAACTGTTTAATTTCAAACAACAATGAATATTTAATCATATTTGGTCATGACATTTTTCTAGCTGTGAAACTAAACCTTACTTTTAACCCTTAAAACTTCACCAGAGTGCTCATCTTTGTTGCTTCTACCATCTTCAGCCCACCAGGACCAGCAGTGTGTAACTGGGATGGTCATGTGACCCTCCAGCTGGTCTACGGAGGTTTTCCAGCGTTTCTATCCGTCCAGGAGGTTTACAATCCAGACACATCTTCATCTTGAAGCCTCTTATCCGGGGTCGGGTCGCAGGGGCAGCAGCCTAAGCAGGGAAGTCCAGACTTCCCTCTCCCCAGCCACATTTGCCAACTCTGCGGGGGGGATCCCGAGGCGTTCCCGGGCCAGCCGAGAGATATAATCCCTCCAGCGTGTCCTGGGTCTTCCCCGGGGTCTCCTCCCAGAGGGACGTGCCTGGAGCACCTCACCAGGGAGGTCCAGGAGGCATCCTGACCAAATGCCCGAGCCACCTCAACTGGTTCCTCTCGATGCGGAGGAGCAGCGGCTCTACTCTGATCTCCTCCCGGATGAACGAGCTCCTCACCCTATCTCTAAGGGAGAGCCCGGCCACCCTGCGGAGGAAACTCATTTCAGCCGCCTGTATACGAGATCTGGTTCTTTCGGTCACGACCCACAGCTCATGACCATAGGTGAGGGTAGGAACGTAGATCGACTGATAAATCGAGAGCTTCGCCTTCTGGCTCAGCTCCTTCTTCACCACGACAGACCGGCGCAGAGTCCGCATTACTGCAGACGCCGCACCGATCCGTCTGTCGATCTCACGCTCCATCCTTCCCTCACTCGTGAACAAGACCCCGAGATATTTAAACTCCTCCACTTGAGGCAGGACCTGACTCCCGACCCGGAGAGGACAATCCACCCTATTCCGGCTGAGGACCATGGTCTCAGATTTGGAGATGCTGATTCTCGTCCCAGCCGCTTCACACTCGGCAACGAATCGCTCAAGTGAGAGCTGGAGATCACAACCAGATGAAGCCAACAGGACCACGTCATCTGCAAAAAGCAGGGACCCAATCCTGAGGCCACCAAGCCGGATCCCCTCAACACCTCGGCTGCACCTAGAAATTCTGTCCATATAAGTTATGAACAGAATCGGTGATAAAGGGCAGCCTTGGCGGAGTCCAACCCTCACCGGAAACGAATCCGACTTACTGCCGGCAATGTGGACCAAGCTCTGACACCTGTCGTACAGGGACCGGACAGCTCGTACAAGTGGTGGTCCCCCTTTTTAAGAAGGAGAGGAGGGTCCGTCGGATAGTCGTGTCCCCCTTTTTAAGAAGGAGAGGAGGGTCCGTCGGATAGTCAAATCTCGGATTGAGGAGGAGCCGTGTGGTTTTCGTCCTGGTCGCTGAACAGTGGACCAGCTCTATACCCTCTTTGGGGTCCTGGAGGGGGCATGGGAGTTTGCCCAACCAGTCTACATGTGCTTTGTGGACCTGGAGAAGGCGTTCGACCGTGTCCCCCGGGGGCTCCTGTGGGGGGTACTTTGGGTAAGTTTTCTAAGGACAGTGGTTCTGATCGGGCGAGCGCCAGCTCCAGAGACTCTGCTGCTCCGTATCCGGCCCCGAGTGTGGACGGACCCTCCTCTCCAGGACCCCTGAATAGACCTTACCAGGGAGGCTGAGGAGTGTGATCCCCCTGTAATTGGAACACACCCTCCGGTCCCCCTTCTTAAAAAGGGGGACCACCACCCCATTCTGCCAGTCCAGCGGAACTGTCCCCGATATCCACGCGATGCTGCAGAGACGTGTCAGCCAGGACAGCCCCACAGCATCCAGAGCCTTAAGGAACTCCGGGCGGATCTCATCCACCCCCGGGGCCTTGCCGCCAAGGAGCTTTTTAACCACCTCAGTGACTTCAGCCCCAGAGATAGGAGAGTCCACCCCTGAGTCCCCCAGCTCTGCTTCCTTATCGGAAGACATGTTCGTAGGATTGAGGAGGTCTTCGAAGTATTTCCTCCACCGACCCACAACATACCGAGTTGAGGTCAGCAGCTCCCCACCTCCACTGTACACAGTGTTGACGGAGCCCTGCTTCCCCCTCCTGAGCCGCCGGATGGTGGACCAGAATCTCCTCGAAGCCGTCCGGAAGTCTTTCTCCATGACCTCGCCGAACTCCTCCCATGTCCGAGTTTTTGCCTCGGCAACAGCCGAAGCCGCATGCCGCTTAGCCTGTCGGTACCCATCAGCTGCCTCCAGAGTCCCACAGGCCAAGAAGGCCCGATAGGACTCCTTCTTCAGCTTGACGGCATCCCTCACTGCTGGTGTCCACCAACGAGTCCTGGGATTACCGCCACGACAGGCACCAACGACCTTACAGCCACAGCTCCGGCCGGCCGCCTCAGCAATAGAGGCACGGAACACAGCCCATTCAGACTCAATGTCCCCCGCCTCACTCGGGACATGGTTGAAGCTCTGCTGAAGGTGGGAGTTGAAGCTCGCTCTGACGGGGGACTCAGCCAGACGTTCCCAGCAGACCCTCACAACACGTTTGGGCCTGCCAGATCAGACCGGCTTCCTCCCCCACCATCTGAGCCAACTCACCACCAGGTGGTGATCAGTTGAAGCTCCGCCCCCCTCTTCACCCGAGTGTCCAAGGCATGTGGCCGCAGGTCCGACGATACGACTATAAAATCCATCAGCCAACTGCGGCCCAGGGAGTCCTGATGCCAGGTGTACATACGGACACTCTTATGGTGGAACATGGTGTTCGCTATGGACAATCCATGACGAGCACAGAAGTCCAATAACAAAACACCATTTGGGTTCAGAGGGGGGGTCCATGCCTCCCAATCACTCCCCTCCAGGTCTCACTGTCATTGCCCACGTGAGCATTGAAGTCCCCCAGCAGAACAATGGAGTCCCCAGAAGGAGCACCCTCCAGCACTCCCTCCAAGGACTCCAGAAAGGGTGGGTACTCTGAACTGCTGTTCGGTGCATAAGCACAGACAACAGTCAGGACCCGTCCCCCCACCCGGAGGCGGAGGGAAACTACCCTTTCATCCACCGGGGTAAACCCCAACGTGCACGCACCAAGCTGGGGGCTGATGAGAATGCCCACACCTGCTCGGCGCCTCTCACCATGAGCAACTCCAGAGTGGAAGAAGGTCCAGCCCCTCTCGAGGGTTCTGGTTCCAGAGCCCAAGCCATGCGTCGAGGTGAGTCCAACTATATCTAGTCGGAACCGCTCAACCTCGCGCACAAGCTCAGGCTCCTTCCCCACCAGAGAGGTGACGTTCCACGTCCCTAGAGCCAGCTTCTGCAGCCGGGGTTCGGACCGCCAGGGTCCCTGCCCCTTGCTGCCGCCCAGCTCACATTGCACCCGACCCCTACGGCTCCTCCCGCAGATGGTGAGCCCATGGGAGGTGGGGCCCATGTAACCCTTTCGGGCTGAGCCCGACCGGGCCCCATGGGTAAAGGCCCGGCCACCAGACGCTCGCTCTCGTACCCCACCTCCAGGCCTGGCTCCAGAGGGTGGTCCCAGTAACCCGCGTCCGGGCAAGGGAACATTTTTGCCTGGGTTTGTGTTCATCATAAGGGTCTGTGAGCCATGCTTGGTCTGGACCCTCCCCTAGACACCTGTTTTCCATGGGTGACCCTACCAGGGGAATAAAGCCCCCGACAACATAGCAACTTGGATCTTTGGGACACACAGACCCCTCCACCACGATAAGGTGACGGCTCAGGGAGGGGTCCATACACAACATATAGTGTTTATTCAGAGACTGTATGGCTGCTGTGTCCCGTCCGCCTACTGGTTTCTTTCACCCTTCCATCCTGTCAGGCTGATTTTAAGATTTTCCTGGTTTTGCTTGGCAGGGATGGGAGGAAGGGATGGTGGGGATGAAGAAGGCAGGCCGTCGTCTCATCATCATCCCTCCCAGTCTGGCTTACGGATCGAAGGGAGTCGCTAACCGAGTCCCGGCTAACAGCACTCTCATCTTTGAGGCGGAGCTTCGTCGGGTAAGTCCTGCAGGCTCTTCTCCTCCTTGTTCTCGTGTTGTTGGTAATATTTGGCCTTCATCTTCCTGTAGGTGAAGTTTTCTAAGGACAGTGGTTCTGATCGGGCGAGCGCCAGCTCCAGAGACTCTGCTGCTCCGTCTCCGGCCCCGAGTGTGGAAAATCTGGTCTCGGAGCCTCCGGTACCAGCTGCTGCTTCTGGTCCAGGGAGACCGGGGTAGGATTTCAAATCCAGGAGGTGGTTTACTGTGGTGCTGACTGGATCCACAACCTTTTCCTTCCTTTGCTTTGTTTTAGGGAGCCGCCGCTCCGTGCAAAGTCCAACTCCCTGAGCGAACAGCTGGCGGTAAAATCTCCTGATTTCAGTAGTTTTCATGTCTTCCTGTGGAGGTTTGTTGGTCAAACCGGCTTCTTTTTCTCACTTCAGAACCCAGACGCCACTAAAGCAAAGCTAATCTCCCGCATGGCAAAGATGGGCCAGCCCATGCTGCCCTTCCTGGCCGGAGCCGCCAGTCAGCCCGAATCCAGCGACTCCGAGCTGGAGGTGAGTAACATTCACTCCATCGGACATCTGCAGCAGTTTATTGGCAACAATACGTATCACCATATTGGGTGACGATACAATATGATACGCATTGCCATACGGGGTGACGATACGATACGCATCGCCATACGGGGTGACGATACGATACGTATGGCCATATGGGGTGACGATACGATAAGATACGTATCGCCATACGGGGTGACGATGCGTATCACCATACGGGGTGACAATACGATACGATACGTATCACCATAGGGTGGACGATACGATACGTATCACCAAATGGGGTGACGATGCGATACGATACATATCGCCATACGGGGTGACAATACGATACGATACGTATCACCATATAGGGTGACGATACGATATGTATCGCCATACGGGGTGACGATATGATATGATACGTATCGCCATACGGGGTGACGATACGATACACATCACCATACGGGGTGACGATACGATACACATCACCATACGGGGTGACGATACGATACGATACGATATGATACGATACGTATCACCAACTGGGGTGACGATACGATACATATCGCCATACAGGGTGACGATACGATATGTTTCACCATATTGGGTGACGATACGATACACATGACCAAATGGGGTGACGATACGTATCGCCATACGGGGTGACGATACGATACGTATCGCCATACGGGGTGACGATACGTATCACCATAGGGTGGACGATACGGTACGTATCACCAAATGGGGTGACGATATGATACGTATCGCCATATGGGGTGACGACACGATACGATACGTATCGCCATACGGGGTGATAATACGTATCGTATCGCCGTACGGGTGACGATGCGTATCACCATACGGGGTGACAATACGCTACGATACGTATCACCATAGGGTGGACGATACGGTACGTATCACCAAATGGGGTGACGATATGATACGTATCGCCATATGGGGTGACAATACGATACGATACGTATCACCATATGGGGTGACGATACGATATGTATCACCATATGGGGTGACGATACGATACGTATCGTCATACGGGGTGACTATGCGTATCACCATATGGGGTGACAATACGATACGATACGTATCACCATACGGGGTGACGATACGATACGTATCGCCATACGGGGTGATGATACAATATGATACGCATCACCATATGGGGTGACGATATGATACGATACGTATCGCCATACAGGGTGACAATACAATACGTGTCGCCATACGGGGTGACGATATGATATGATACGTATCGCCATATGGGGTGACGATACGATACTCATCACCATACGGGGTGACAATACAATACGTATCACCAAATGGGGTGACGATACGATACGATACGTATCGCCATACGGGGTGACGATGCGTATCATCATACGGGGTGACAATACGATACGTTACGTATCACCATACAGGGTGACGATACGATATGTATCACCATATTGGGTGACGATACAATATGATACACATCGCCATACGGGATGACGATACGATACGTATCGTCATATGAGGTGACGATACGATACAATACGTATCGCCATATGGGGTGACGATACGATACGTATCGCCATACGGGGTGACGATACGATACAATATTTATCACCATAGGGTGGACGATACGATACGTATCACCAAATGGGGTGACGATACGATACGTATCGCCATACGGGGTGACGATACGATACGTATCGCCATATTGGGTGATGATACAATATGATATGCATCACCATACGGGGTGATGATATGATAGGATACGTATCGCCATACGGGGTGACAATACAATACATGTTGCCAGACGGGGTGACGATACGATACGTATCGCCATACGGGGTGACAATACGATACGATACGTATCACCATATGGGGTGACGATACGATATGTATCGCCATACGGTGTGACGATATGATATGATACGTATCGCCATGCGGGGGTGACGATACGATACTCATCACCATACGGGGTGACGATACAATACGTATCACCAAATGGGGTGACGATACGATACGTATCGCCATACGGGGTGACGATACGATACGTATCGCCATACGGGGTGACGATGCGTATCATCATACGGGGTGACAATACGATACGATACATATCACCATACAGGGTGACGATACGATATGTATCACCATATTGGGTGCCGATACAATATGATACGCATCGCCATACGGGGTGACGATACGATACGTATCGCCATACGGGGTGACGATATGTATCACCAAATGTGGTGACGATACGATACGATACGTATCGCCATATGGGGTGACAATACGATACGTATCGCCATACGGGGTGACGATACGATACGTATCGCCATATTGGGTGATGATACAATATGATATGCATCACCATACGGGGTGATGATATGATAGGATACGTATCGCCATACGGGGTGACAATACAATACATGTTGCCAGACGGGGTGACGATACGATACGTATCGCCATACGGGGTGACAATACGATACGATACGTATCACCATATGGGGTGACGATACGATATGTATCGCCATACGGTGTGACGATATGATATGATACGTATCGCCATGCGGGGTGACGATACGATACTCATCACCATACGGGGTGACGATACAATACGTATCACCAAATGGGGTGACGATACGATACGTATCGCCATACGGGGTGACGATACGATACGTATCGCCATACGGGGTGACGATGCGTATCATCATACGGGGTGACAATACGATACGATACATATCACCATACAGGGTGACGATACGATATGTATCACCATATTGGGTGCCGATACAATATGATACGCATCGCCATACGGGGTGACGATACGATACGTATCGCCATACGGGGTGACGATATGTATCACCAAATGTGGTGACGATACGATACGATACGTATCGCCATATGGGGTGACAATACGATATGATACGTATCACCATATGGGGTGACGATACGATATGTATCACCATACGGGGTGACGATATGATATGATACGTATCGCCATACGGGGTGACGATACGATACACATCACCATACGGGGTGACGATACGATACAAATGACCAAATGGGGTGACGATACGATACGTATCGCCATACGGGGTGACGATGCGATACGTATCGCCATACGGGGTGACGATACGATACGTATCATGGGTGATGATACAATATGATACGCATCACCATACGGGGTGACTATATGATACGATACGTATCGCCATACGGGGTGACAATACAATACGTGTCGCCATACGGGGTGACGATACGATACGTATTGCCATACGGTGTGACAATACGATACGATACGTATCACCATATGGGGTGACGATACGATACGTATCGCCATACGGGGTGACGATATGATACGATGCGTATCGCCATACGGGGTGACGATACGATACACATCACTATACGGGGTGACGATACGATACGTATCACCAAATGGGGTGACGATACGATACGTATCGCCATACGGGGTGATGATACAATATGATACGCATCACCATATGGGGTGACGATATGATACGATACGTATCGCCATACAGGGTGACAATACAATACGTGTCGCCATACGGGGTGACGATATGATATGATACGTATCGCCATATGGGGTGACGATACGATACTCATCACCATACGGGGTGACAATACAATACGTATCACCAAATGGGGTGACGATACGATACGATACGTATCGCCATACGGGGTGACGATGCGTATCATCATACGGGGTGACAATACGATACGTTACGTATCACCATACAGGGTGACGATACGATATGTATCACCATATTGGGTGACGATACAATATGATACACATCGCCATACGGGATGACGATACGATACGTATCGTCATATGAGGTGACGATACGATACAATACGTATCGCCATATGGGGTGACGATACGATACGTATCGCCATACGGGGTGACGATACGATACGTATCACCATAGGGTGGATGATACGATACGTATCACCAAATGGGGTGACGATACGACATGTATTGCGATACGGGGTGACAATACGATATGATACGTATCACCATATGGGGTGACAATACGATACGTTACGTATCACCATACAGGGTGACGATACGATACGTATCACCATATGGGGTGACGATACGATACGTATCACCATACGGGGTGACGATACAATACGATACGTATCACCATAGGGTGGATGATACGATACGTATCACCAAATGGGGTGAGGATACGACATGTATTTCCATACGGGGTGACAATACGATATGATACGTATCACCATATGGGGTGACAATACGATACGTTACGTATCACCATACAGGGTGACGATACGATACGTATCACCATATGGGGTGACGATACGATACGTATCACCATACGGGGTGACAATACGATACAATATTTATCACCATAGGGTGGACGATACGATACGTATCACCAAATGGGGTGACGATACGATACGTATCGCCATATTGGGTGATGATACAATATGATATGCATCACCATACGGGGTGATGATATGATAGGATACGTATCGCCATACGGGGTGACAATACAATACATGTTGCCAGACGGGGTGACGATACGATACGTATCGCCATACGGGGTGACAATACGATACGTATCACCATATGGGGTGACGATACGATATGTATCGCCATACGGTGTGACGATATGATATGATACGTATCGCCATACGGGGTGACGATACGATACTCATCACCATACGGGGGTGACGATACAATACGTATCACCAAATGGGGTGACGATACGATACGTATCGCCATACGGGGTGACGATACGATACGTATCGCCATACGGGGTGACGATACGATACGTATCGCCATACGGGGTGACGATGCGTATCATCATACGGGGTGACAATACGATACGATACATATCACCATACAGGGTGACGATACGATATGTATCACCATATTGGGTGCCGATACAATATGATACGCATCGCCATACGGGGTGACGATACGATACGTATCGCCATACGGGGTGACGATACGTATCACCAAATGGGGTGACGATACGATACGATACGTATCGCCATATGGGGTGACAATACGATATGATACGTATCACCATATGGGGTGACGATACGATATGTATCACCATACGGGGTGACGATATGATATGATACGTATCGCCATACGGGGTGACGATACGATACACATCACCATACGGGGTGACGATACGATACAAATGACCAAATGGGGTGACGATACGATACGTATCGCCATACGGGGTGACGATGCGATACGTATCGCCATACGGGGTGACGATACGATACGTATCGCCATACGGGGTGACGATGCGATACGTATCGCCATACGGGGTGACGATACGATACGTATCATGGGTGATGATACAATATGATACGCATCACCATACGGGGTGACTATATGATACGATACGTATCGCCATACGGGGTGACAATACAATACGTGTCGCCATACGGGGTGACGATACGATACGTATTGCCATACGGTGTGACAATACGATACGATACGTATCACCATATGGGGTGACGATACGATACGTATCGCCATACGGGGTGACGATATGATACGATGCGTATCGCCATACGGGGTGACGATACGATACACATCACTATACGGGGTGACGATACGTATCACCAAATGGGGTGACGATACGATACGTATCGCCATACGGGGTGACGATACGATACGTATCGCCATACGCGGTGACGATGCGTATCACCATACGGGGTGACAATATGATACGATACGTATCACCATATGGGGTGACGATACGATACGTATCACCATATTGGGTGTTGATACGATACAATACGTATCGCCATACGTTGTGACAATACGATACGATACGTATCACCATATGGGGTGACGTTACGATATGTATCGCCATACGGGTTGACAGTATGATACGATACGTATCGCCATACGGGGTGACGATGCGTATCACCATACGGGGTGACAATACGCTACGATACGTATCACCATAGGGTGGACGATACGGTACGTATCACCAAATGGGGTGACGATATGATACGTATCGCCATATGGGGTGACGACACGATACGATACGTATCGCCATACGGGGTGACAATACGTATCGTATCACCATAGGGTGGACGATACGGTACGTATCACCAAATGGGGTGACGATATGATACGTATCGCCATATGGGGTGACGACACGATACGATACGTATCGCCATACGGGGTGACAATACGTATCGTATCGCCATACGGGTGACGATGCGTATCACCATACGGGGTGACAATACGCTACGATACGTATCACCATAGGGTGGACGATACGGTACGTATCACCAAATGGGGTGACGATATGATACGTATCGCCATATGGGGTGACAATACGATACGATACGTATCACCATATGGGGTGACGATACGATATCTATCGCCATACGGGGTGACGATATGATACGATGCGTATCGCCATACGGGGTGACGATACAATACACATCACTATACGGGGTGACGATACGATACGTATCACCAAATGGGGTGACAATATGATACGATACGTATCACCATATGGGGTGACGATACGATATGTATCGCCATACGGGTTGACAGTATGATACGATACGTATCGCCATACGGGGTGACGATGCGTATCACCATACGGGGTGACAATACGCTACGATACGTATCACCATAGGGTGGACGATACGGTACGTATCACCAAATGGGGTGACGATATGATACGTATCGCCATATGGGGTGACGACACGATACGATACGTATCGCCATACGGGGTGACAATACGTATCGTATCACCATACGGGTGACGATGCGTATCACCATACGGGGTGACAATACGCTACGATACGTATCACCATAGGGTGGACGATACGGTACGTATCACCAAATGGGGTGACGATATGATTCGTATCGCCATATGGGGTGACAATACGATACGATACGTATCACCATATGGGGTGACGATACGATATGTATCGCCATACGGGGTGACGATATGATACGATGCGTATCGCCATACGGGGTGACGATACGATACACATCACTATACGGGGTGACGATACGATACGTATCACCAAATGGGGTGACGATACGATACGTATCGCCATACGGGGTGACGATACGATACGTATCGCCATACGCGGTGACGATGCGTATCACCATACGGGGTGACAATATGATACGATACGTATCACCATATGGGGTGACGATACGATATGTATCGCCATACAGGTTGACAGTATGATACGATACGTATCGCCATACGGGGTGACGATGCGTATCACCATACGGGGTGACAATACGCTACGATACGTATCACCATAGGGTGGACGATACGGTACGTATCACCAAATGGGGTGACGATATGATACGTATCGCCATATGGGGTGACGACACGATACGATACGTATCGCCATACGGGGTGACAATACGTATCGTATCGCCATACGGGTGACGATGCGTATCACCATACGGGGTGACAATACGCTACGATACGTATCACCATAGGGTGGACGATACGGTACGTATCACCAAATGGGGTGACGATATGATACGTATCGCCATATGGGGTGACAATACGATACGATACATATCACCATATGGGGTGACGATACGATATGTATCGCCATACGGGGTGACGATATGATACGATACGTATCACCAAATGGGGTGACGATACGATACGTATCGCCATACGGAGTGACGATGCGTATCACCATATGGGGTGACAATACGATACGATACGTATCACCATACGGGGTGACGATACGATACTTATCACCATATTGGGTGATGATACAATATGATACGCATCACCATACGGGGTGACGATATGATACGATACGTATCGCCATACGGGGTGACAATACAATACGTGTCGCCATACGGGGTGACGATACGATACGTATCGCCATACGAGATGACAATACGATACGATACGCATCGCCATACGGGGTGACGATACGATACGTATGGCCATATGGGGTGACGATACGATAAGATACGTATCGCCATACGGGGTGACGATGCGTATCACCATACGGGGTGACAATACGATACGATACGTATCACCATAGGGTGGACGATACGATACGTATCACCAAATGGGGTGACGATACGATATCTATCGCCATACGGGGTGACGATATGATACGATGCGTATCGCCATACGGGGTGACGATACAATACACATCACTATACGGGGTGACGATACGATACGTATCACCAAATGGGGTGACAATATGATACGATACGTATCACCATATGGGGTGACGATACGATATGTATCGCCATACGGGTTGACAGTATGATACGATACGTATCGCCATACGGGGTGACGATGCGTATCACCATACGGGGTGACAATACGCTACGATACGTATCACCATAGGGTGGACGATACGGTACGTATCACCAAATGGGGTGACGATATGATACGTATCGCCATATGGGGTGACGACACGATACGATACGTATCGCCATACGGGGTGACAATACGTATCGTATCACCATACGGGTGACGATGCGTATCACCATACGGGGTGACAATACGCTACGATACGTATCACCATAGGGTGGACGATACGGTACGTATCACCAAATGGGGTGACGATATGATTCGTATCGCCATATGGGGTGACAATACGATACGATACGTATCACCATATGGGGTGACGATACGATATGTATCGCCATACGGGGTGACGATATGATACGATGCGTATCGCCATACGGGGTGACGATACGATACACATCACTATACGGGGTGACGATACGATACGTATCACCAAATGGGGTGACGATACGATACGTATCGCCATACGGGGTGACGATACGATACGTATCGCCATACGCGGTGACGATGCGTATCACCATACGGGGTGACAATATGATACGATACGTATCACCATATGGGGTGACGATACGATATGTATCGCCATACAGGTTGACAGTATGATACGATACGTATCGCCATACGGGGTGACGATGCGTATCACCATACGGGGTGACAATACGCTACGATACGTATCACCATAGGGTGGACGATACGGTACGTATCACCAAATGGGGTGACGATATGATACGTATCGCCATATGGGGTGACGACACGATACGATACGTATCGCCATACGGGGTGACAATACGTATCGTATCGCCATACGGGTGACGATGCGTATCACCATACGGGGTGACAATACGCTACGATACGTATCACCATAGGGTGGACGATACGGTACGTATCACCAAATGGGGTGACGATATGATACGTATCGCCATATGGGGTGACAATACGATACGATACATATCACCATATGGGGTGACGATACGATATGTATCGCCATACGGGGTGACGATATGATACGATACGTATCACCAAATGGGGTGACGATACGATACGTATCGCCATACGGAGTGACGATGCGTATCACCATATGGGGTGACAATACGATACGATACGTATCACCATACGGGGTGACGATACGATACTTATCACCATATTGGGTGATGATACAATATGATACGCATCACCATACGGGGTGACGATATGATACGATACGTATCGCCATACGGGGTGACAATACAATACGTGTCGCCATACGGGGTGACGATACGATACGTATCGCCATACGAGATGACAATACGATACGATACGCATCGCCATACGGGGTGACGATACGATACGTATGGCCATATGGGGTGACGATACGATAAGATACGTATCGCCATACGGGGTGACGATGCGTATCACCATACGGGGTGACAATACGATACGATACGTATCACCATAGGGTGGACGATACGATACGTATCACCAAATGGGGTGACGATGCGATACGATACATATTGCCATACGGGGTGACAATACGTTACGATACGTATCACCATATAGGGTGACGATACGATATGTATCGCCATACGGGGTGACGATATATGATACGTATCGCCATACGGGGTGACGATACGATACACATCACCATACGGGGTGACGATAAGATACACATCACCATATGGGGTGACGATACGATACGATACGATATGATACGATACGTATCACCAACTGGGGTGACGATACGATACGTATCGCCATACGGGGTGACGATACGTATCACCATAGGGTGGACGATACGGTACGTATCACCAAATGGGGTGACGATATGATACGTATCGCCATATGGGGTGACAATACGATACGATACGTATCACCATATGGGGTGACGATACGATATGATACGCATCACCATATGGGGTGACGATATGATACGATACGTATCGCCATACAGGGTGACAATACAATACGTGTCGCCATACGGGGTGACGATATGATATGATACGTATCGCCATATGGGGTGACGATACGATACTCATCACCATACGGGGTGACAATACAATACGTATCACCAAATGGGGTGACGATACGATACGATACGTATCGCCATACGGGGTGACGATGCGTATCATCATACGGGGTGACAATACGATACGTTACGTATCACCATACAGGGTGACGATACGATATGTATCACCATATTGGGTGACGATACAATATGATACACATCGCCATACGGGATGACGATACGATACGTATCGTCATATGAGGTGACGATACGATACAATACGTATCGCCATATGGGGTGACGATACGATACGTATCGCCATACGGGGTGACGATACGATACGTATCACCATAGGGTGGATGATACGATACGTATCACCAAATGGGGTGACGATACGACATGTATTGCGATACGGGGTGACAATACGATATGATACGTATCACCATATGGGGTGACAATACGATACGTTACGTATCACCATACAGGGTGACGATACGATACGTATCACCATATGGGGTGACGATACGATACGTATCACCATACGGGGTGACGATACAATACGATACGTATCACCATAGGGTGGATGATACGATACGTATCACCAAATGGGGTGAGGATACGACATGTATTCCCATACGGGGTGACAATACG
Source organism: Telmatherina bonti (assembly GCF_933228915.1). Taxonomy (NCBI): domain Eukaryota; kingdom Metazoa; phylum Chordata; class Actinopteri; order Atheriniformes; family Telmatherinidae; genus Telmatherina; species Telmatherina bonti. The sequence goes on along the minus strand of NC_136611.1, from coordinate 2,116,710 downwards.
ATATGATACGTATCACCATATGGGGTGACAATACGATACGTTACGTATCACCATACAGGGTGACGATACGATACGTATCACCATATGGGGTGACGATACGATACGTATCACCATACGGGGTGACAATACGATACAATATTTATCACCATAGGCTGGACGATACGATACGTATCACCAAATGGGGTGACGATACGATACGTATCGCCATATTGGGTGATGATACAATATGATATGCATCACCATACGGGGTGATGATATGATAGGATACGTATCGCCATACGGGGTGACAATACAATACATGTTGCCAGACGGGGTGACGATACGATACGTATCGCCATACGGGGTGACAATACGATACGTATCACCATATGGGGTGACGATACGATATGTATCGCCATACGGTGTGACGATATGATATGATACGTATCGCCATACGGGGTGACGATACGATACTCATCACCATACGGGGGTGACGATACAATACGTATCACCAAATGGGGTGACGATACGATACGTATCGCCATACGGGGTGACGATACGATACGTATCGCCATACGGGGTGACGATACGATACGTATCGCCATACGGGGTGACGATGCGTATCATCATACGGGGTGACAATACGATACGATACATATCACCATACAGGGTGACGATACGATATGTATCACCATATTGGGTGCCGATACAATATGATACGCATCGCCATACGGGGTGACGATACGATACGTATCGCCATACGGGGTGACGATACGTATCACCAAATGGGGTGACGATACGATACGATACGTATCGCCATATGGGGTGACAATACGATATGATACGTATCACCATATGGGGTGACGATACGATATGTATCACCATACGGGGTGACGATATGATATGATACGTATCGCCATACGGGGTGACGATACGATACACATCACCATACGGGGTGACGATACGATACAAATGACCAAATGGGGTGACGATACGATACGTATCGCCATACGGGGTGACGATGCGATACGTATCGCCATACGGGGTGACGATACGATACGTATCGCCATACGGGGTGACGATGCGATACGTATCGCCATACGGGGTGACGATACGATACGTATCATGGGTGATGATACAATATGATACGCATCACCATACGGGGTGACTATATGATACGATACGTATCGCCATACGGGGTGACAATACAATACGTGTCGCCATACGGGGTGACGATACGATACGTATTGCCATACGGTGTGACAATACGATACGATACGTATCACCATATGGGGTGACGATACGATACGTATCGCCATACGGGGTGACGATATGATACGATGCGTATCGCCATACGGGGTGACGATACGATACACATCACTATACGGGGTGACGATACGTATCACCAAATGGGGTGACGATACGATACGTATCGCCATACGGGGTGACGATACGATACGTATCGCCATACGCGGTGACGATGCGTATCACCATACGGGGTGACAATATGATACGATACGTATCACCATATGGGGTGACGATACGATACGTATCACCATATTGGGTGTTGATACGATACAATACGTATCGCCATACGTTGTGACAATACGATACGATACGTATCACCATATGGGGTGACGTTACGATATGTATCGCCATACGGGTTGACAGTATGATACGATACGTATCGCCATACGGGGTGACGATGCGTATCACCATACGGGGTGACAATACGCTACGATACGTATCACCATAGGGTGGACGATACGGTACGTATCACCAAATGGGGTGACGATATGATACGTATCGCCATATGGGGTGACGACACGATACGATACGTATCGCCATACGGGGTGACAATACGTATCGTATCGCCATACGGGTGACGATGCGTATCACCATACGGGGTGACAATACGCTACGATACGTATCACCATAGGGTGGACGATACGGTACGTATCACCAAATGGGGTGACGATATGATACGTATCGCCATATGGGGTGACAATACGATACGATACGTATCACCATATGGGGTGACGATACGATATCTATCGCCATACGGGGTGACGATATGATACGATGCGTATCGCCATACGGGGTGACGATACAATACACATCACTATACGGGGTGACGATACGATACGTATCACCAAATGGGGTGACAATATGATACGATACGTATCACCATATGGGGTGACGATACGATATGTATCGCCATACGGGTTGACAGTATGATACGATACATATCGCCATACGGGGTGACGATGCGTATCACCATACGGGGTGACAATACGCTACGATACGTATCACCATAGGGTGGACGATACGGTACGTATCACCAAATGGGGTGACGATATGATACGTATCGCCATATGGGGTGACGACACGATACGATACGTATCGCCATACGGGGTGACAATACGTATCGTATCGCCATACGGGTGACGATGCGTATCACCATACGGGGTGACAATACGCTACGATACGTATCACCATAGGGTGGACGATACGGTACGTATCACCAAATGGGGTGACGATATGATTCGTATCGCCATATGGGGTGACAATACGATACGATACGTATCACCATATGGGGTGACGATACGATATGTATCGCCATACGGGGTGACGATATGATACGATGCGTATCGCCATACGGGGTGACGATACGATACACATCACTATACGGGGTGACGATACGATACGTATCACCAAATGGGGTGACGATACGATACGTATCGCCATACGGGGTGACGATACGATACGTATCGCCATACGCGGTGACGATGCGTATCACCATACGGGGTGACAATATGATACGATACGTATCACCATATGGGGTGACGATACGATATGTATCGCCATACAGGTTGACAGTATGATACGATACGTATCGCCATACGGGGTGACGATGCGTATCACCATACGGGGTGACAATACGCTACGATACGTATCACCATAGGGTGGACGATACGGTACGTATCACCAAATGGGGTGACGATATGATACGTATCGCCATATGGGGTGACGACACGATACGATACGTATCGCCATACGGGGTGACAATACGTATCGTATCGCCATACGGGTGACGATGCGTATCACCATACGGGGTGACAATACGCTATGATACGTATCACCATAGGGTGGACGATACGGTACGTATCACCAAATGGGGTGACGATATGATACGTATCGCCATATGGGGTGACAATACGATACGATACATATCACCATATGGGGTGACGATACGATATGTATCGCCATACGGGGTGACGATATGATACGATACGTATCACCAAATGGGGTGACGATACGATACGTATCGCCATACGGAGTGACGATGCGTATCACCATATGGGGTGACAATACGATACGATACGTATCACCATACGGGGTGACGATACGATACGTATCACCATATTGGGTGATGATACAATATGATACGCATCACCATACGGGGTGACGATATGATACGATACGTATCGCCATACGGGGTGACAATACAATACGTGTCGCCATACGGGGTGACGATACGATACGTATCGCCATACGAGATGACAATACGATAAGATACGCATCGCCATACGGGGTGACGATACGATACGTATGGCCATATGGGGTGACGATACGATAAGATACGTATCGCCATACGGGGTGACGATGCGTATCACCATACGGGGTGACAATACGATACGATACGTATCACCATAGGGTGGACGATACGATACGTATCACCAAATGGGGTGACGATGCGATACGATACATATTGCCATACGGGGTGACAATACGTTACGATACGTATCACCATATAGGGTGACGATACGATATGTATCGCCATACGGGGTGACGATATATGATACGTATCGCCATACGGGGTGACGATACGATACACATCACCATACGGGGTGACGATAAGATACACATCACCATATGGGGTGACGATACGATACGATACGATATGATACGATACGTATCACCAACTGGGGTGACGATACGATACGTATCGCCATACGGGGTGACGATACGTATCACCATAGGGTGGACGATACGGTACGTATCACCAAATGGGGTGACGATATGATACGTATCGCCATATGGGGTGACGACACGATACGATACGTATCGCCATACGGGGTGACAATACGTATCGTATCGCCATACGGGTGACGATGCGTATCACCATACGGGGTGACAATACGCTACGATACATATCACCATAGGGTGGACGATACGGTACGTATCACCAAATGGGGTGACGATATGATACGTATCGCCATATGGGGTGACAATACGATACGATACGTATCACCATATGGGGTGACGATACGATATGTATCGCCATACGGGGTGACGATATGATACGATGCGTATCGCCATACGGGGTGACGATACGATACACATCACTATACGGGGTGACGATACGATACGTATCACCAAATGGGGTGACGATACGATACTCATCGCCATACGCGGTGACTATGCGTATCACCATATGGGGTGACAATACGATACGATACGTATCACCATACGGGGTGACGATACGATACGTATCACCATATTGGGTGATGATACAATATGATACGCATCACCATACGGGGTGACGATATGATACGATACGTATCGCCATACGGGGTGACAATACAATACGTGTCGCCATACGGGGTGACGATACGATACGTATCGCCATACGAGATGACAATACGATACGATACGTATCACCATATGGGGTGACGATACGATATGTATCGCCATACGGGGTGACGATATGATATGATACGTATCGCCATAGGGTGGACGATACGATACGTATCACCAAATGGGGTGACGATGCGATACGATACATATTGCCATACGGGGTGACAATACGTTACGATACGTATCACCATATAGGGTGACGATACGATATGTATCGCCATACGGGGTGACGATATATGATACGTATCGCCATACGGGGTGACGATACGATACACATCACTATACGGGGTGACGATACGATACGTATCACCAAATGGGGTGACGATACGATACGTATCGCCATACGCGGTGACTATGCGTATCACCATATGGGGTGACAATACGATACGATACGTATCACCATACGGGGTGACGATACGATACGTATCACCATATTGGGTCATGATACAATATGATACGCATCACCATACGGGGTGACGATATGATACGATACGTATCGCCATACGGGGTGACAATACAATACGTGTCGCCATACGGGGTGACGATACGATACGTATCGCCATACGAGATGACAATACGATACGATACGTATCACCATATGGGGTGACGATACGATATGTATCGCCATACGGGGTGACGATATGATATGATACGTATCGCCATACGGGGTGACGATACGATACTCATCACCATACGGGGTGACGATACAATACGATACGATACGTATCACCAAATGGGGTGACGATGCGTATCATCATACGGGGTAACAATACGATACGTTACGTATCACCATACAGGGTGACGATACGATATGTATCACCATATTGGGTGACGATACAATATGATACACATCGCCATACGGGGTGACGAAACGATACGTATCGTCATATGGGGTGACGATACGATACGATACAATACGTATCGCCATACGGGGTGACGATACGATACGTATCGCCATACGGGGTGACGATACGATACGATACGTATCACCATATGGGGTGAAGATACGATACGTATCACCATACGGGGTGACAATACGATACAATATGTATCACCATAGGGTGGACGATACGATACGTATCACCAAATGGGGTGACGATACGATACGTATCACCAAATGGGGTGACGATACGATACGTATCGCCATACGGGGTGACGATACGATACGTATCGCCATACGGGGTGACGATGCGTATCACCATACGGGGTGACAATACGATACGATACGTATCACCATACGGGGTGACGATACGATACGCATCACATTATTGGGTGATGATACAATATGATATGCATCACCATACGGGGTGACGATATGATACGATACGTATCGCCATACGGGGTGACAATACAATACATGTTGCCAGACGGGGTGACGATACGATACGTATCGCCATACGGGGTGACAATACGATATGATACGTATCACCATATGGGGTGACGATACGATATGTATCGCCATACGGTGTGACGATATGATATGATACGTATCGCCATATGGGGTGACGATACGATACTCATCACCAAATGGGGTGACGATACGATACGTATCGCCATACGGGGTGACGATACGATACGTATCGCCATACGGGGTGACGATGCGTATAATCATACGCGGTGACAATACGATACGATACGTATCACCATACAGGGTGACGATACGATATGTATCACCATATTGGGTGCCGATACAATAATATACGCATCGCCATACGGGGTGACGATACGATACGTATCGCCATACGGGGTGACGATACGTATCACCAAATGGGGTGACGATACGATACGATACGTATCGCCATATGGGGTGACAATACGATATGATACGTATCACCATATGGGGTGACGATACGATATGTATCGCCATACGGGGTGACGATACGATACACATCACCATACGGGGTGACGATACGATACAAATGACCAAATGGGGTGACGATACGATACGTATCGCCATACGGGGTGACGATACGATACGTATCGCCATACGGGGTGACGATACGTATCATGGGTGATGATACAATATGATACGCATCACCATACGGGGTGACTATATGATACGATACGTATCGCCATACGGGGTGACAATACAATACGTGTCGCCATACGGGGTGACGATACGATACGTATCGCCATACGGTGTGACAATACGATACGATACGTATCACCATATGGGGTGACGATACGATAAGTATCGCCATACGGGGTGACGATATTATACGATGCTTATCGCCATACGGGGTGACGATACGATACACATCACCATACGGGGTGACGATACGATACGTATCGCCAAATGGGGTGATGATACGATACGAAACGTATCGCCATATGGGGTGACAATACGATACGATACGTATCACCATATGGGGTGACGATACGATATGTATCGCCATACGGGGTGACGAAATGATACACATCACCATACGGGGTGACGATATGATACGATACGATATGATACGATACGTATCACCAAATGGGGTGACGATACGTATCGCCATACGGGGTGACGATACGATACGTATCGCCATACGGGGTGACGATACGTATCACCATATGGGGTGACGATACGATATTTATCACCATACGGGGTGAGGATATGATACGATGCGTATCGCCATACGAGGTGACGATACGATACACATCACCATACGGGGTGACGATACGATGCGATGCGATACGTATCACCAAATGGGTTGACGATACGATATGATACGATACGTATCGCCATACGGGGTGGCGATGCATATCATCACACGGGGTGACAATACGATACGATACGTATCACCATACAGGGTGACGATACGATATGTATCACCATATTGGGTGACGATACAATATGATACGCATCGCCATACGGGGTGACGATACGATACGTATCGCCATATGGGGTGACGATACGATACGATACGTATCGCCATACGTGGTAAAGATACGACACGTATCGGCATACGGGGTGACGATGCGTATCACCATAGGGTTGACGATACGATACGTATCTCCAAATGGGGTGACGATATGATACGATACGTATCGCCATACGGGGTGACAATATGATACGATACGTATCACCATATGGGGTGACGATACGATATGTATCACCATACGGGGTGACGAAATGATACACATCACCATACGGGGCGACGATACGATACGATACGATATGATACGATACGTGTCACCAAATGGGGTGACGATACGTATTGCCATACGGGGTGACGATACGATACGTATCGCCATACAGGGTGACGATGCGTATCACCATACGGGGTGACAATACGACAGGATACGTATCACCATACTGGGTGACGATACGATACGTATCACCATATTGGGTGACGATACGATACGTATCACCATACGGGATGACGACACTAGACGTATTGCCATTCGCGGTGACAATACGATACGATACGTATCACCAAATGGTTTGACGATATGATACGTATCACCATATTGGGTGACAATACGATACGATACGTATCACCATACGGGGTGACGATACGACACACATCACCATATGGGGTGATGATATGATACATATCGCCATAAGGGGTGACGATGCGTATCACCATACGGGGTGACAATACGATACGTATCACCATATGGGGTGACGATACGATACGTATCACCGGGTGATGATACAATATGATATGCATCACCATACGGGGTGGCGATATGATACGATATGTATCTCCATACGGGGTGATGACATGATACGATACGTATCGCCATACAGGGTGACGATACGATACACATCACCATACGGGGTGACGATACGATATGATACGTATCACCAAATGGGGTGACGATACGATACGTATCGCCATACGGGGTGACGATACGATACGTATCGCCATACGGGGTGAAGATGCGTATCACCATACGGGGTCACAATACGATACTTATCACCATACGGGGTGACAATACGATACGTATCACCATTTTGGGTGATGATACAATATGATACGCATCATCATACGGGGTGACGATATGATATGATACGTATCGCCATACGGGGTGACAATATGATACGCATCACCATACGGGGTGATGATATGATATGATACGTATCGCCATACGGGGTGACAATACAATACGTGTCGCCATACGGGATGACGATACGATACGTATCGCCATATGGGGTGACGATACGATACGTATCACCATATGGGGTGACCATACGATACGATACGTATCACCATATGGGGTGACGATACGATACAATACGATACATATCACCATACGGGTTAACGATACGATACGTATCACCATACGGGGTGACAATACGATACGTTTCACCATTTGAGGTGACGATACGATACACATCACCATACGGGGTGACGAAACGATACGATACGTATCGCCATACGGGGTGACAATACGATACGTTTCACCATTTGAGGTGACGATACGATACACATCACCATACGGGGTGACGAAACGATACGATACGTATCACCAAACGGGTTGACGATACGATACAATACGATATGTATCACCATATGGGGTGACGATACGATACGATACGATATGTATCACCATACGAGGTGACGATACGATATGGGGTGACGATACGATACGTATCATCATACGGGGTGATAAAGGAAGTCCCCCCCCAACAGAACAAGGAAGACCATGTCCAGAGGTCCATCAGAGGACATGGCCAACACTCAGTGTTCAAGTGCAGCTGGTGGAACATGTGTGACATAAACGATGTGTAATATCATATGTGTTGAGTTTATTCGCCGTGACATGGGCATGATCAGAGAGATGATGTGGTGCACAGCAGCTGCTATTTCAGACGCAAACTGCTACAGTCGTAACTCGGTTTACATCCAAAAGCAACCTTGTTTCTCTTCGGTAAACTCACCAGCTTCTCCTGGCTCCCCTCCTCCGCCTCCAACAGCATACCTGATAGCCACACCCTGCATATAAACAGCGTGTTAGGATGAAAATACAAAGTAGTGAAGAAGAAACTCAGAAGGCAAACATGGCTGAGAAAATGCAGGAAGGATTTCCCGACCCGACTCGGTTTATTTGCCTCCTCCTGCTAAACAGCAGAGAAAGAGAAAATAGTTGGTGGAAAAAGCTGCGAATAAAAAAGCCTCGGATCACGCAAGGAGCAGAACCAGAGGGGGAGGAGCCAAGAAAGGATGAGGAGACCAAACTGGGGGAGGGACCAGGGCAGGGGGAGGAGCCAAGACAAAGTCGGGCTTTAAACTGAGCTTGTAGGAACCGGTAGGAACTGTGGGGGCCGGCAGGTGGGAACTTGTCATGACTGCTTTGGTCTGTTGAGTTCTCCACAGGACATTAATGACCATATTGTCCTATGGAAGCAGGAAACATGTAAAACCTGCAGGTCGGCAACCCTCCAGGACCAGAATTGGGCATTTCTGATGGGGCCCCTTGTGGACTTGTGGTTTTTGTGTTTCCAGGACACCAGCGGCATCCGAGCAAAAGATTGTCCTGCAGATGTGTCTCCAGTTCAGATCACAGCTGCAGCTCCGGCACCTGCACCAGGTGAGCTCCATGTCTGTCAAGCAGAAGACAAAATTATATTATATTAAGTCAGTGGGCGGGACTTATACTGACTTTACCAATCAATCAGTGGGCAGGACTTATACTGACTTTACCAATCAGTCAGTGGGCGGGACTTATACTGACTTTACCAATCAGTCCGTGGGCGGGACTTATACTGACTTTACCAATCAATCAGTGGGCGGGACTTATACTGACTTTACCAATCAGTCCGTGGGCGGGACTTATACTGACTTTACCAATCAATCAGTGGGTGGGACTTATACTGACTTTACCAATCAATCAGTGGGCGGGACTTATACTGACTTTACCAATCAGTCAGTGGGCGGGACTTATACTGACTTTACCAATCAGTCCGTGGGCGGGACTTATACTGACTTTACCAATCAATCAGTGGGCGGGACTTATACTGACTTTACCAATCAGTCCGTGGGCGGGACTTATACTGACTTTACCAATCAATCAGTGGGCTGGACTTATACTGACTTTACCAATCAATCAGTGGGCGGGACTTATACTGACTTTAACAACCAGTCAGTGGGCGGGACTAATACTAACCTTACCAATCAGTCAATGGGCGGGACTTATTCTGACCTTACAAATTAGTCATTGGACGGAACTAATACTAACCTTACCAATCAGTCAGTGGGTGGGACTAATACTAATCTTACCAATCAGTCAGTGGGTGGGACTAATACTGACCTTACCAATCAATCAGTGGGCGGGGCTAATACTAACCTTTCCATCAGTCACTGGGCTGGGCTAAAACTAACCTTGTCCATCAGTCACTGGGCTGGGCTAAAACTAACCTTGCCCATCAGTCAGTGGGCGGGACTAATACTAATCTTACCAATCAGTCAGTGGGTGGGACTTATACTGACTTTAACAACCAGTCAGTGGGCGGGACTAATACTAACCTTACCAATCAGTCAATGGGCGGGACTTATTCTGACCTTACAAATTAGTCATTGGACGGAACTAATACTAACCTTACCAATCAGTCAGTGGGTGGGACTAATACTAATCTTACCAATCAGTCAGTGGGTGGGACTAATACTGACCTTACCAATCAGTCAGTGGGCGGGGCTAATACTAACCTTTCCATCAGTCACTGGGCTGGGCTAAAACTAACCTTGTCCATCAGTCACTGGGCTGGGCTAAAACTAACCTTGCCCATCAGTCACTGGGCTGGGCTAAAACTAACCTTGCCCATCAGTCAGTGGGTGGGACTAATACTAATCTTACCAATCAGTCAGTGGGTGGGACTAATACTAATCTTACCAATCAGTCAGTGGGTGGGACTAATACAATCAGTCAGTGGGCGGGGCTAATACTAACCTTGTCCATCAGTCACTGGGCTGGGCTAAAACTAACCTTGCCCATCAGTCAGTGGGCGGGACTAATACTAATCTTACCAATCAGTCAGTGGGCGGGGCTAATACTAATCTTACCAATCAGTAAGTGGGCGGGGCTAATACTGACCTTGCCCATCAGTCAGTTTGCGGGACTAATACTAACCTTACCCATCAGTCAGTGGGCGGGACTCATACTAACCTTAGTGGGTGGGACTAGTACTAACCAAGTCCATCAGTCAATGGGCGGGACTAATACTAACCTTACCCATCAGTCAGTTGGCGGGGCTAATACTAACCTTACCCATCAGTCGGTGGGCAGGACTAATACTTACCTTGTCCATCAGTCAGTGGGCAGGACTAATACTAACCTTACCAACCAGTCAGTGGGCGGGACTAATACTTACCTTGTCCATCAGTCAGTGGGCAGGACTAATACTAACCTTACCAACCAGTCAGTGGGCGGGACTAATACTAACCTTGTCCATCAGTCAGTGGGCGGGGTTAATAACACGCTAGTGGAATTATTGTATGTTCTAAAAGGCACAACTTGGGAAACATGTACATAGCAGGAGATTCATGCAGACATACTGCATTTACACACAGAATCGTTGGCAAGCACTCAAAAGGTTTGGAGACTTTTCACAGCTTTACGCTAAACGGTGTGTTTAGGTGCAGGTGGAAAACTGGCCATCTGGGCTTTCATTTCGTTTTTTATTTTGTTGGACATTAGTTTACCCTTTATGATGGATGGTGGATAGATGTGTAGATCAGTTATTGAAACATTCAAATTTCAATTCATCATCATATAAGTAATTATTTGTTGATTATATTTCATTATTTACTTTTAGCATGCTTACTCCTCCACACTGCACAGAAACCAAAAACACTGAAGCTTCTCATGCTTAATCAGCATTTAGTGGTCAGATATGAAAAGGCGTTTTCATTGCAAACATGGGTTTACGTGTTGACTGGTATATTTATTATGTTGTAGTTCATCCTCATACCGCCTTGCTTCCCATCCTGAGCTCTGTGGGCCCTCAGTCTGGGCTGCCAGGCAGCAGCCACGCCTTCCAGGTGAGCTTTTGCCACATTACAACCTGTTTTTCTAACAACTTCAGCCAATGCGGTGATACGTCATGAAGCCGATCTGGTTGTGCTGCTTGATGTGTCGTTTCATAGCCGTACTCCTGCACACAGATGCCTTCTGCTGCAGCCCAGATGCAGCCCGTTGGCCAGGTCTACCCGGCACAATCCGTCCCCTACATGGGTAAGATTAAATGTTCTCATGGTGTTGGCTTTGTGTTGAGATTTGGAGTGAGGGAGTTATTTCCTGCAGGTTCAGGCGACGTGACGTCCTTCTTGATGACTGAGGCTCGGCAGCACAACACAGAGATTCGACTTGCAGTGGGAAAAGTAGCGGATAAAGTGGATCAGCTGGCTATCAAGGTATAAAGATCAATATTTCTCTATTAAATGTCTTTAAAATAAATGTTAAGTGCTAGATTTTTGTCTTTTTGTCTTGAACAGATTAATGATCTCCAGAGACAGGGAGGTCAGTCTATCAGCATGTCCAGTATGTCGATGGAGACATCCATGATCGTGCACAACATTCAAAGGATTGTCCAGGTTTTCCTCCTTGTTCCTTCTGTTATGAGACATGCGGTTTGTTTCCACAGCTTGTCATCGTGTAACGTTTGTGCTTGTAGGAAAACGAATGTCTGAAAAAAGAGGTTTTTGAGAAAAGTTCCCGCATTGAAGAGCAAAACCGGAAAATCGGAGATCTCATCAACCAAAACCAGAGGTGGGTCAGAAAGGATTTTACTTTTATCATTTAGTTTTTCTCTTTAATTACAAAAATCATCTGAAATGTGTTACGAGTGTAAACATAAGAAATGTCAAAACTTTTATTTCACCAAATTTAATTGAATTTGATTTCAATTTGATTTTTTCCAGTTTTATTTGATCTAATTTAATTTAATCATTTTATTTTATTTTAAACTGTATTTTATTTTCCTCCTCCTCCCTGAGCCGTCGTCTTATCGTGGTGGAGGGGTTTGTGTGTCCTGAAGATCCTAGCAGCTATGTTGTCGGGACTTGGTAGGGTCACCATGGCAAACAGGTGTCTAGGGGAGGGACCAGACCAAGCACGGCTCAACGACCTCTATGATAATGACTACCATTGGCATGAATGTTCCCTTGCCCGGACGCGGGTTACCGGGACCCCCCTCTGGAGCCAGGCCTGGAGGTGGGGTACGAGAGCGAGCGTCTGGTGGCCGGGCCTTCGCCCATGGGGCCCGGTCGGGCTCAGCCCGAAAGGGTTACATGGGCCCCACCTCCCGTGGGCTCACCATCTGCGGGAGGAGCCGTAGGGGTCGGGTGCAATGTGAGCTGGGCGGCAGCAAGGGGCGGGGACCCTGGCGGTCCGATCCCCGGCTGCAGAAGCTGGCTCTAGGGACGTGGAACGTCACCTCTCTGGTGGGGAAGGAGCCTGAGCTTGTGCGCGAGGTTGAGCGGTTCCGACTAGATATAGTTGGACTCACCTCGACGCATGGCTTGGGCTCTGGAACCAGAACCCTCGAGAGGGGCTGGACCTTCTTCCACTCTGGAGTTGCTCATGGTGAGAGGCGCCGAGCAGGTGTGGGCATTCTCATCAGCCCCCAGCTTGGTGCCTGCACGTTGGGGTTTACCCCGGTGGATGAAAGGGTAGTTTCCCTCCGCCTCCGGGTGGGGGGACGGGTCCTGACTGTTGTCTGTGCTTATGCACCGAACAGCAGTTCAGAGTACCTATCCTTTCTGGGGTCCTTGGAGGGAGTGCTGGAGGGTGCTCCTTCTGGGGACTCCATTGTTCTGCTGGGGGACTTCAATGCTCACGTGGGCGATGACAGTGAGATCTGGAGGGGAGTGATTGGGAGGCATTTAAACTGGATGTCCAGATTAAATCTGTGGTGAAGTTGAGCTTTTTTAACCTTCGTCAACTTGCAAAGATGAAATCATTTCTAACCGCTCGGCACTTTGAGACAGGAATCCTGCCTCCATCACCTCCGACTAGATCCCTGTCATGGAGTTAGGGGTCAGCCAATCGTCTCTCTCACGTCTCCAACTCGTCCAAAATGCTGCTGCTCCTTATCTGGTTGGAGCGCATAAGAGAGCACACATTACACCTATCCCAGGCTTCACAGGCTGCTGAACATTTTAGAGTTCATTTTAAGTCCTTCCATGGTCTGGCCCTTCTCTGAGCTGCTCTCCCCATACTTGCCAGCCTCAGATCATCTTTCAGCCTCTTGTGGAGGTCCAGGCAGAAGCTCAGAGGGGACAGCCTTTGCCGTTGCTGCTCCTACATTATGAATTCTTTGCTGCTGCAGGTGTGAGAAGCCACGTCGCTGTCCATCTTTAAGACCCGCCTATAAATCCATTTTTATGACCCAGCCTTCCACCCAGCATGAAACGGGTTTTTCTCTTTTTTTTTATTGTTCTTATTGTTTTTAATATTTTTAATTTTATTGTTTTATTTTTCTTTCTTTTATTGTTTTATTGATATAATTCTTTTTTACTTCACATTTTATCTTTCAATGTTTTACATCTATGTTCAGCACTCAGTTGAACAATGACACAAAGGATTTGTAAAATATGTTGGTCTGAGTTCTGGTCCTGGTTCTGGTTCTGTTTTACCAGGTACATGGAGCAGAGCCACCTGCTCCTGGAGCAGAGGAACGACTCCCTGAAGTCCTCCAGTGAACAGAACCAGGCCAGACTTCTGCAGGCTGAGCAGGACAAGGTGAGACATCGTCTTGTCTAGAGAAGGATGGTCCTCTCCTGGTGCTCAAAAGCTGCAGTTCAACCCAAAAACTTCAGATACCAGGATGTTGGGAATAATCTGACCAGTGAAGGTTGATAAAATGCATAAAGCCTAAAAGCAGCTTCTTCATGTTGAGGTTTAACCCTCTAGCAGATTTTAAACTCTAGCAGATTTCCACAGTCTTTCAATTTGCATGAACTGCTAATGTAAGAGCCTTCACTGTCTCAGGTTTAACGGCCCTTCATCCCCTAGGGGCTGCAAAACAGAGCAAATCCCCATAATTCAATATAATTCAATTTATTTATATAGCGTCAAATCACAGCAATGCCGTCTCAAGACGCTTTACAGACAGAGGGGAAAACATAATAAAGGCCAATTCATAACAGCCTATATAAGGAAACCAACAGATTGAGTTGAGTCCAACTCAATCTCCCATCCTGAGCAAGCACACTGGCAACAGTGGGAAGGAAAAAACTCCCTTTTTTCCTCCTTGGGGGGGGGGGGGGGGATAAAAGAAAGAGATAAAGAGAAAGAGAAAGAAGCTCAGTGTATCAGGAAATGTCCCTCAGCAGTCTAAACCTATAGCAGCATAACTAAGGGATGCTAACCATCCCTAGCTATAGGACTTATCAAAAAGATAAGTCTTCAGCCTAGTCTTAAAGGTGGGGAGGGTGTCTGCTTCCCTAACACTAACTGGGAGCTTATTCCATAAGAGAGGGGCCTGATAACCAAAGGCTCTGCCTCCTGCTCGGCTCTTTGAGACTCTAGGAACCACAAGTAAGCCTGCAGTCTGCGAACGAAGTACTCTACTTGGTATATAAGGAACTATGAGGTCTTTGATATATAGTGGTGCCTGGTTGTGGAGGGCTTTATATGTAAGGAGAAGGATTTTAAATTCTATTCTAGATTCAACGGGCAGCCAATGAAGAGAGTCTAAAACAGGAGAAATATGATCTCTCCTGCTGGTTCTGGTCAGGACTCTGGCTGCAGAATTCTGGATCAGCTGAAGGCTTTTCAGGGCATATTTAGGACAGCCCAGTAATAGAGAGTTACAGTAATCTAGTCTGGAAGTAACAAAAGCGTGAACCAGTTTTTCTGCATCACTCCGAGACAGAATGTCCCTAATTTTGGCTTTATTACGTAAATGAAAGAAGGCTGTTTTAGTAACCTGCTTAATATGTGGGCCAAAGGACAGGTCAGGGTCAAATATTACTCCAAGGTTTCTCACTGTAGCACTGGAAGCTAAAGTAATGCCATCCAGGTTCATTACAAAACCGGGAAATTTAGCTCTGAGTTTTTCAGATCCAACGAGAATGACTTCAGTCTTATCTGAGTTTAAGAGGAGAAAATTTCTAGACATCCAAGTCTTTATGTCTATGAGACAATTTTGTAGCCTATCGGGCTGATTTGTTTCATCTGGTTTAAAGGATAAGTATAGTTGAGTATCATCTGCATAACAATGAAAGTTTATTCCATGCTGTCTAATAATTTTGCCTAAAGGGAGCATATATAGCGTGAAGAGTATTGGTCCAAGTACAGAACCTTGAGGAACTCCATGACTTACTGTAGTTTGGGAGGAGGACTTGTCATTTACATGAACAAACTGAAGTCTATCAGATAAATATGATTTAAACCAGCTTAACGCTGTACCTGTAATTCCAACCACCTGTTCTAGTCTTTGTAACAGAATGTTATGATCGACTGTATCAAATGCAGCACTAAGATCAAGCAAGATAAGTACGGACACAAGTCCTTTGTCTGAGGCCATAAGAAGGTCATTAGTAACTTTCACCATTGCCGTCTCAGTGCTATGATGAGCTCTAAATCCTGACTGAAACTCTTCAAATAAATTATTTCTGCTCAGGTGGGCATGTAGCTGAGCGGAAACTATTTTCTCCAGAATTTTGGACATAAACGGGAGGTTAGATATAGGTCTATAATTTGCTATCACCTCTGGATCCAGAGATTGCTTTTTAAGTAAAGGCTTGATTCCAGCAGTTTTAAATGATTGTGGTACATATCCTGTCACTAAAGACATATTGATAAGATTTAGTAGTGATGTATTAATTAAAGGGAAAATGTCCTTAAAGAGGCTCGTTGGCAGAGGGTCTAAGATACAGGTGGATGGTTTAGATGAAGCTATTATTTTAGTTAATTCAGAGGGTTGGACAGGACAGAAACTATTTAGACACAAGTCAGATCCTGGTTCTAAGGATGCTTCGGAGACCACAACAGGCTCAACATTATAGGTAGAAGGAAGAATATTGTGGATTTGATCTCTAATAGTATCAATTTTATTCCTGAAAAAATACATGAAATCATCACAGCTAAGTGAGAAAGGAATACATGGCTCCACAGCGCTCCGGCTCCTAGTAAGCCTGGCTACAGTGCTGAAAAGAAACCGAGGGTTGTTTTTGTTTTCCTCTATCAATGATGAATAATAAGCTGTTCTTGCCGTACGTAAGGCTTTTTTGTATACGATTAAACTTTCTTTCCAGGTTAAGTGAGACTCCTCTAGTCCTGATGAACGCCATCTGTTTTCCAAACGCCTTGATGCCCGTTTTAGAGCTCGAAGCTGGGAATTAAACCAGGGAGCCTTCATAATCTTACCTAATTTCTTCTTCTTTAGGGGAGCAACATTATCCAAGGTTGTACGCATTGAAGCTGTTATAGTATCAGCATGTTGATCAATCTGAGCAGGAGTAAAGCTTAAAGGGGGACTCTCAGTCATGCTAACACATGGTAGAGGGGAAAAAATTGATTCAAATTAAATTTTGTAATATTATTGTCTGATAAACATCTACTATAGTAGAAATTATTTTTGGTCAGTGAGTAATCAAATAAAGTGAATTCAAAGGTTAATAAGAAGTGATCGGACAAGACAGGGTTTTGAGGAAATACTTTGAGCTTATCAGTCTCAATAACAGATGTTAGAACCAGATCAAGAGTATGACCATGAGAGTGAGTGGCTCCATTGACATTTTGTGAAAACCCAATTGAGTTTAGAATAGAGCTAAAGGAAATGTTTAAACTATCATTTTCATGGTCAACATGAATATTAAAATCACCTAGTACAATGACCTTATCAGTAGTCAACACTAACTCAGACAAGAGATCAGAGAATTCGGTCAGAAACTCTGAGTAAGGTCCAGGTGGGCGATACATTAATGCTAAAAGGAGCGGTTTCTCTCAATTCCATTTTGGATGAGATAAATTTAATGTCAGGAATTCAAAGGATTTATAGTTAGTTTTGTGCTTAGGATTAATCAATAATTCTGACTGAAAAATAGCTGCAACACCTCCTCCTCTGCCTGTAGTTCTAGGAATGTGAAAGTTTAAATAGTTAGCTGGCGTAGCTTCATTAATACTAACATAATCCTCTTGCTGTAACCAGGTTTCCGTAAGACAGAATAAATCAATGTGGTGATCACCTATCGAGTCATTGACTAATAAAGACTTATTTGGGAGGGATCTAATATTCAGTAGGCCACACTTTATTGTCTTATTTTCAGATTTTATTAGATCCATTGGTTTTATTTTTATGAGGTTTTCACGATTAACCTGAGGAGTGTTTTTGTGTTGTTTAAGTCTTACTGCTGGGGGAGTATATGGCCATAGACTCCCATGTTTAAAAAAAACAACTTCACAGCAGAAATAAACATGTTTACAGCCTGGTTCAAAAATCCATTCTGGGTTTAATAGTTCAGGTTTACCTTCATGACAACTGTGGGGGGAGAAAATTTTTTTTTCAAGTCAGAAGAACGTAGAACAACCGCAGTTTTTAGCCGGTTAACAACGTGACTTAGCTTTAGCCCGCTTACCTCCGTTAGCTGGTTAGCTCCTGTTATGTCGGAGTTAGCTCGGTTAGCTCTTAGCTACAGAAAGCTCGGAGTTCGCTCGATGTCAGTCATCCACCATGACGCTCACAGCCCCCCTCTCAGCTCCACCTCTTTGCCCATATTTGTATTTTCCGGGCGAGACGACGCACATGCCCCTGCCAAGATGGTGATGGTAGGAACCGCCCACCGAGCTTCAATTCAGCTCTTCAGAAACCTACGGGGGTGAAGTCACGGAGGCTCTGCCCATCTTTTTATATCCAGTCTATGGTGAGAGCCGAATAACCGAATCTGAGACAATGGGCTCATGTAGCTCGGGAACAGCAGGAGGCCCAATATGGAGCTTTGGGGAACGCTAAATGTCATTGTGGAGTGGATTTATGGTGTTGTTATGATCCTGCTTTTCAGTAGGATTTAAAATAGGGAAACCTACTGATATGTAATTTCTTTTCAGAAGTTTCCTTCTGGTTGGTATTTATGTTGCTATATCTATACATTCATGTTACACCATTTTAATTCCATAATTTGACAACTGTCACGTCTGCCTGCTGACTGGGATATAAAGGATTCAGCTGCAACAAGCAGGTATACATTAAAAAATAACAAAGAGATATAAATAGAAGTGAGTTTTAAGATGTTCTGGTGTTTATTGAACCCTGTCCTGTCTACCAGCTGCTTCTTATTTGTGCTGTGCAGAGGGAAATTAGCATTTACTGCTCTCTCTTCTCAGCATGCTCTGCCGCTGGACCTTGGCTGTGGCCAGGTGAGCTTTCTTTCCCTGTGTTCTGCCACCAGACTGGGGTCAACTAGTATTTCCAACTTTGGATTTACCTATTTTTCTGCCCATAATGTTGAATTAAAAGAACATCAAGCCCTCAGCAGAGGCTTCCAGTTGAATTTCAGACATACGGCTGGTTACTGTTTGATCCCAATCTCACTGCTGCCACTGGATCATTATCTTGTCATTAGACTTCATCAACTCTTGAAACAACTTTTCTTTCCTTTCTGTCTTATTTTCCATTAGTTGACACTGTTTCCCTCAACAGGAACATACAGTAACCTCTCATCATTCATGTAGGCCTGGTCGTTTATCTAAATGTCTAACCAT
>NC_136611.1:2086394-2091394 GCF_933228915.1 Telmatherina bonti | reverse complement strand
AGCTCTGACCCTGGTATTGGGATATAGGACAACGGGGATGGTGCAATTGCTTGATGTCCCTCACCCTGAATAGTCCATCTGACATTTAGGACAAGAGGAAGACCTAGACGATGAGCCAGAAGGACTCCTCCACCTGTTGCAGGGTCTGTAAGAACCAAATCATACTTGGCATCACGGAGGCTTTGCATCAGTTCAAGATTTTCAAACATGTCTTCCACCATCTGAAGCACCAGCTGATGCATCTGATAGAAGTTTTGTATTACATCATATTCCAAACTCATGCGAGTCCAAAATGAAGATCCCTGACGCCGCATGGTCAGGATTCTCATTATGAATGACCTGAAATTATCTTTATCAAGACCAGCAGAGGAGTTCATGGTTATTGCCGTGTAGTGAGGGGAGTCTGGCTTGATGTACCAGGAGTCTGATGGTCGTAGAACCGTAACCTCATGGCCTCGGGTATGAAGCTCCTCAATGATGACTTTCATGTTGACCCAGTGGCTTCCATCCAAAGGAAACACCAAAACTTTCCCTCCATTTACGAAGGTCGATGAGCAGAGCAACACTGCTAGTGTCGCCAGGGCTGGTCGGTACATTTCTGAAAGAAATTACAATTAGAAATATTAGGCCGTGAGATTTCTACATTTCCACCGTTGCATCAAACATGTCTGACTTACAAACACAAACCGAACTTGAAGGCAGGAATTCACACAGTGTTGCTGTGTAATAATGATATTACAGACATCTGTTTAACAGTTGGACACTGTCACAAAGGACCTCCTGAATTTGACTGGTGTCCCCATGAAACATCTTGGTCTTGGAGTGGCCCAGGAGGTCCTTTTTGGACTGACAATCCAACTGTGAACTGTTACCAATGGTGGTTAATGTTTTGTCTGACACTGTAACACTGTTCAAAGAAGTTGGATGAAGAGTTTTTCCTCTGCAAAGTGCTCAGAAGTTTTTGCACCTTGAAACCAAGATGGAAGGACTGTGTAGAAAATCCACTAGTTACTGCGGTAGAACTTTGGAGGGTTTCTGACTAGAAACCTGATATGCATTTATGTGTTAGGTGTTGTGAGTCACAGAAACTTTAAAAAAAAAAGAAGTAAATGTAAGAATTTTAACATTTTAAATGTTGTAAGGGAATTAGGTTGTTTTAGAGGACCTTCCAGGGTAACTGCTTCCTAGTTTCAGGTAGGGCACACCACAAAGCATGAAAATATCAGCTTTTTATTGGCGATTTCAAGCCCTTTCGTTTTTAGATTACTTAGCCAGTTAGGAGCACATTCAAGTGGAATCACATGGCTACGAGGGTTCCCAGAGATCCTGATGAGAACCGTTGTGGGGGTTGGGTTTTGCTAAGTAATACAAATTAAGGATGTTCCAATGCCTAGTTCCATCCCATTCTGATTTCTGAGGTTTGGGAATTTGCAATACTGAGTACTGATCCAATACTTGTGTTGTTTTATGAAGAGGTCGATTAAATTTATATTTTAATTATATTTATCATACACTTTATTCATTCATTATTCTAACCGCTTAGTCCGATGAGGGGTCGCGGGGAAGTTGGAGCCTATCCCAGCAGTCTTTGGGCAAAAGGCGGGGTACACTCTGGACAGCTCGCCAGTCCATCACAGGGCCACACAGAGACAAACAACCACTCACTCCTAGGGTCAATTTAGAGTAACCAGTTAACATGGATGTCTTTAGATGGTAGGAGGAAGCCGAAGTACCGGAGAGAACCCACGCATACACGAGGAGAACATGGAAACCCCATGGGTGAGGGTGTGGGTTGGCTTACATAGCGACTATCCAGCAACCAATCAGAAAGTGATGTCTGGCATTGCAATAAAGCATGAAGAAGAAAGTCGTGTTTATTGTTCGTGATTATTGTTTCTCCTGCAGGGCTTCACAATAAAGGCGCCTGATCAGAAAAACAGTCGTAAGGTCCACAAAATAAGACGGAAAAGAAGGAGAATGAAAATTCGTCTTGCTGCCAAATAAACCTCCATCCACATCCATAACCGTGATGTTTAATCAATGACATTTTTAGTCACAAAACCGTGTTTCTGCGGGTTCCTCATCGGTACTGTTGCAGGACTTTCCTGCAGACTACATTGTGTGACTCCATGTTTGCTGTTTTCTGGTTGCCAGAAAGTAACCAGAACTTTCCGCTTCTTCAGCCTGAAACATTTCCTCTGTCGTTCCTGGCCTATCAAGAAACCTGGGTTTCTTCTTCCTGCTTTTTAATGTGGTTGTCTGTGGGAGTATCGCCCCGTAGAGAAGAGGTGTTTTACTCTGTCACGAGGTCCAGAGGTTTGGTCCCACTGAGTTACGTCCAGTTTGAACCCAAACCAAAGGAAGATCTGTGAAATCTGTGAGAAATCTGCCCAATCAGACCGAGTCTCCCGACTATCCAGATGTGAATGTCCCCTAAACTCCCGTCATTACAGCAACCACTGGGAGATGACCCAACCGGCTGACTGGCGCTGCAACTGTTAGTGTTGGTTTGGAGAAAGATGCAGTTTCTTGTCCTGCAGTTCTGAACCGTAAAGAATGATGTAACTTTACGACTAAAGTAATTTGCATTTCTGTCTCATTTGATTGCACCTCGATATTCATGATTACGTTCCTGGATCAGCTGTTGCCTAGCAACAGGCTGTCTGGAACGTCTCATTCCAGCTGAGTTTCGCCTTCCACATACTAGTACAGGCGGTCCTCGGGTTACGCGGTTCTCCACTTACGTTGTTTCGACTTTACGACATTCATGAAACAAATGTAGATAAAAAATAGAGCAAGTTTTGAAACTTTGATGGGTTTTTCCTTCAGGCTTCATCCTGGACGTCCTCTCTGAGGTCCTCACAGACCTGTGTGGAGACTTGCAGGCCACATGGATATGAAAGCCATGTTAGAAAAGAAGAAACGTCTCATGTTGTAGAGTAGAGGCGCCGTTCATCTGTTAAACATGTTTCCTTTCAGATTATTTCAGATTTCCATCAAATTCAAGTGAAACCTTGTTTGATCACTTCAGGAGCCCGAATGATCCCAACCAAGCTCTTCTTCACGCTTTACAGCATCTGTTAACGTCGTTTCCATCCAAAACAAGCCTGAGAAGCACCACTACAGCTCTCCCTTTCCTCCAGAATGCTGAGGCTTTCCGTTTCAGGACTTACATAAATCCCAAAGCTTCCTCATTACACAACTACAGCGTGGGAATTCCTGCGTCAGATTCCCAGGAGGAGCTTTTTGCATTTAGCAGACATTCCCGTCAGCTTTCAGCGCTTCGTGTCGACGTACTTGTGCTGCCCTGTGAGCATCCTGACGTCCGACAATACAGAAGATTAAAAACCTGCGTTTGTGTTCAACAGGATCTGTTTTTGTCACTTTTACACATTAATTCTGTTTTTCACTAAATATCAGCTCAGTTTGTTTCAGGCTTTTAAACGTTATTAATAATTATATTAAATCTTTTCGCTGCTCATTGATGCAACCATCATTGATGGTTGAAAAGCTGCATTTTCTCCATGAAAGCAGCCTGTTTGGATGGAAGAGACGACACGCAGTGCAAGAAGTTATTAGTCTACAAGACCTGAAGGTCTTTCTGAGCTTCAAGACGTGCAGATGAAACTTAGATGTGGGATTAATAAACGTCCATGTTTAGGGTTTAAGGTCTGATCCTGCAGGAATCACGAGGCTTTCTGAATGTTTCTCTCTCTGAGCTGCTGAGCTTTCATTCTTCCTGAGTTTCATCTCGAGCGGCTTCAGATTTCTGCGTAGTTGCTCAATATGTTCAGGTTTAGTCTTGTCAGCAGGAAACATCTGGACTTGTGGGAGTGTTTTTACTCCTACCCAGGAGTTAACCCTCATTCATGCCTTCAAGCATCAGAAACCAGTAAAAACAACATTTTTAGTCTAAAAACATCCATGTAAACGTTTGATCCTGTAAAACTCAGCGGCTGTTTTATGTAATCACTCACCGAGGACGTCCTACCCAGCAGATGTCTCACGTTTCAGCTTGAAGCGGCGTCCGTCTGTACGTCCGGCCTCCTCCTCGGCAAACGCTGGAATGACTGACTGCTTTCCAGCTCTGACGCTGGAGCAGCGCTCTGCTGCCAGGAAAACCGGTTTCAGTTTGTTCACCTTCCTGGTTCTGCAGCTGCGCTTGTTGCTCGGAGTCTTTCAGAGGGATCCTTGGACCCCTCCCCCCCGTCTCGTCTTTCCTTCTTCTTCCCTCCATCGTCTCGTTTTTCCAACTGGAACTACTTGTTTGTCACCCGGCCGTGCTGCGGTCCTTCTCCTGACATGAACATGTCTGCTGGAGCTCAGCTGCCTTTTATTTGTATCTGCAGTGGTGTGAGTTTAGTTTTACATTCTGCTCCTTCCTAGCAGACCTGCTGCACGCAGATCAGCCGGTTTGCACCTGTCACCACCAGCCTGTCCAACATGTCCAACCCTGCTTCCTCTGCAGGGTTCCGGATGAATAAATAAGTGAAGGAAAAACAGCTGTCTGATGATGTCTGCCTTTCTGCCTCGCTGCAGTTGTCTCAGCTCCAGGCGGAGCTGGAGGAGGAGTTTCAGGGCAGATGTCAGCAGATGTTGGCGTCGGCTGAAGAGCAGCATCGCCGGGAGCTGAATGACCTGACGGAGCAGAGAGATGCTCTGCAGGAGCAGCTCAGCCAGCTGCAGGAGAAGGTAGGAGCCTTTTGTTCCACGGATACGACTAAATCAGCTTCAGTCCATCCAGGTTGAAAATCTCTTCAGTTCTTGTAGTTTTACTTTTGTCCTGAAAACTGATCAGCATGAATCAGGTTTGACTGACAGATGCTGAGAAGACTCAACGTTGACTTGTCATCAGAACAAAACATGCATTTACATGTGTAGTTAGCCAACACAGCTATTCATCTTTTTTATTAGTAAACTATTAAAGGTTTAATTATTTACTCAGAAGTTTATTTTGTGTGATGCGGGTTTTTATTTTTATTTTATTAATTAAATAAATG
>NC_136611.1:2023894-2078894 GCF_933228915.1 Telmatherina bonti | reverse complement strand
GTCCCACAGCTCGTCCCCTGGCTCGTCCCCCGGCTCGTCCCCCGGCTCGTCCCCTGGCTCGTCCCCTGGCTCGTCCCACGGCTCGTCCCCTGGCTCGTCCCACGGCTCGTCCCCTGGCTCGTCCCACGGCTCGTCCCCTGGCTCGTCCCACAGCTCGTCCCCCGGCTCGTCCCACGGCTCGTCCCCTGGCTTGTCCCCCGGCTCGTCCCCTGGCTCGTCCCACGGCTCGTCCCCTGGGTCGTCCCACGGCTCGTTCCCTGGCTCGTCCCCTGGGTCGTCCCACGGCTCGTCCCCCGGCTCATCCCCCGGCTCGTCCCCTGGCTCGTCCCCCGGCTCGTCCCCCGGCTCGTCCCACGGCTCGTCCCACGGCTCGTCCCCCGGCTCGTCCCCTGGCTCGTCCCACGGCTCGTCCCCTGGCTCGTCCCCCGGCTCGTCCCCCGGCTCGTCCCACGGCTCGTCCCCTGGCTCGTCCCACGGCTCGTCCCCTGGCTCGTCCCCTGGCTCGTCCCACAGCTCGTCCCCCGGCTCGTCCCACGGCTCGTCCCCCGGCTCGTCCCCTGGCTTGTCCCCCGGCTCGTCCCCTGGCTCGTCCCCTGGCTCGTCCCCTGGCTCGTCCCACAGCTCGTCCCCCGGCTCGTCCCACGGCTCGTCCCCCGGCTCGTCCCCTGGCTTGTCCCCCGGCTCGTCCCCTGGCTCGTCCCCCGGCTCGTCCCACGGCTCGTCCCACGGCTCGTCCCACGGCTCGTCCCCCGGCTCGTCCCCTGGCTTGTCCCCCGGCTCGTCCCCTGGCTCGTCCCCTGGCTTGTCCCACGGCTCGTCCCCTGGGTCGTCCCACGGCTCGTCCCCTGGGTAGTCCCCTGGGTCGTCCCACGGCTCGTCCCAAGGCTCGTCCCCTGGCTCGTCCCACAGCTCGTCCCCCGGCTCGTCCCACGGCTCGTCCCCTGGCTTGTCCCCCGGCTCGTCCCCTGGCTCGTCCCCTGGCTCGTCCCCTGGCTTGTCCCACGGCTCGTCCCCTGGGTCGTCCCACGGCTCGTTCCCTGGCTCGTCCCCTGGGTCGTCCCACGGCTCGTCCCCCGGCTCATCCCCCGGCTCGTCCCCTGGCTCGTCCCCCGGCTCGTCCCCTGGGTAGTCCCCTGGCTCGTCCCCCGGCTCGTCCCCTGGCTTGTCCCACGGCTCGTCCCCTGGCTCGTCCCCTGGGTAGTCCCCTGGCTCGTCCCCCGGCTCGTCCCCCGGCTCGTCCCCTGGCTCGTCCCACAGCTCGTCCCCTGGCTCGTCCCCCGGCTCGTCCCCCGGCTCGTCCCACGGCTCGTCCCACGGCTCGTCCCCCGGCTCGTCCCCTGGCTTGTCCCCCGGCTCGTCCCCCGGCTCGTCCCACGGCTCGTCCCCCGGCTCGTCCCCTGGCTTGTCCCCCGGCTCGTCCCCTGGCTCGTCCCCTGGCTTGTCCCACGGCTCGTCCCCTGGGTCGTCCCACGGCTCGTTCCCTGGCTCGTCCCCTGGCTCGTCCCACGGCTCGTCCCACGGCTCGTCCCCCGGCTCGTCCCCCGGCTCGTCCCCTGGGTAGTCCCCTGGCTCGTCCCCCGGCTCGTCCCCCGGCTCGTCCCCTGGCTCGTCCCCCGGCTCGTCCCCTGGCTCGTCCCCCGGCTCGTCCCCCGGCTCGTCCCCTGGCTCGTCCCCTGGCTCGTCCCACGGCTCGTCCCCTGGCTCGTCCCCTGGCTCGTCCCACAGCTCGTCCCCCGGCTCGTCCCCCGGCTCGTCCCCTGGCTTGTCCCACGGCTCGTCCCCTGGCTCGTCCCCTGGCTCGTCCCCTGGCACGTCCCCCGGCCCGTCCCCTGGCTTGTCCCCCGGCTCGTCCCCTGGCTCGTCCCCTGGCTTGTCCCACGGCTCGTCCCCTGGGTCGTCCCACGGCTCGTTCCCTGGCTCGTCCCCTGGGTCGTCCCACGGCTCGTCCCCCGGCTCATCCCCCGGCTCGTCCCCTGGCTCGTCCCCCGGCTCGTCCCCCGGCTCGTCCCCTGGGTAGTCCCCTGGCTCGTCCCCCGGCTCGTCCCCCGGCTCGTCCCCCGGCTCGTCCCCTGGCTCGTCCCCTGGCTTTTCCCACGGCTCGTCCCCTGGCTCGTCCCCTGGGTCGTCCCCCGGCTCGTCCCCTGGCTCGTCCCCTGGCTCGTCCCCTGGGTCGTCCCCCGGCTCGTCCCCTGGCTCGTCCCCCGGCTCGTCCCCCGGCTCGTCCCCTGGGTAGTCCCCTGGCTCGTCCCCTGGCTCGTCCCCCGGCTCGTCCCCCGGCTCGTCCCCCGGCTCGTCCCCTGGGTCGTCCCCCGGCTCGTCCCCTGGCTTTTCCCACGGCTCGTCCCCTGGCTCGTCCCCTGGGTCGTCCCCCGGCTCGTCCCCCGGCTCGTCCCCTGGCTCGTCTCCCGGCTCGTCCCCCGGCTTGTCCCACGTCGACCTGCTCCCCCTGACGTCGCTGGGCTCGTCCACACCGGACACGCTGGTCTTAATCCTAACTGTCCACACGGCAGTCTTCCCACTGCAAAGACATTTCTATGATTAGCTGAAAAATCACCAAAACCAGTTTCTAAAAGCAAATTTCTGCCGTTGTTTTGTAATCCGTTGCCGTCTTCCCCAAAGCGGGAACGTCTCCGGTGCACGTTTCCACGTAGTCAGAGCACGTGCTGTCAGAACGCAACCTGACAACTTGCTGCTTGCACGACACTACGGTCAGTTTGGGAAAGGAATATTCCATCTCTGTGAACGCCAATAAAAATCCTTCGGTTTGACACGTTTCGTTCAGAACGAGACGTAAATATGGATAATTTTTACTGCGAAGGAGCGGATCAGATCAAACGGATCGGTAGACTTGGCTCCATGTAGACGTAGGTGGTGACTAACGCCCACCTAAAGCAGATGTAAGTGCTGCCTCCTGGTGGACAGGAGGACTAACCTACCCTGGAAATGTCTAACCTGTGATGTCCTCTCTGTCTTTTCGTGGACATGAACTGGGTTTTGGACTGAAACAAATCCTTTATGTGGCATTGTATTGTGATGTGATGACTCCTGGGACATTTCTGGGTTTCAATGGAAGAATTTGTTTTGAAAATTGTTGTTTTCAGTTTTACAATCAGCCGTTTATATCTACACTCATGTTTGTTTACATCAGCTCGGCTTGAATGTTTCTTGAGGTCTAACGTGGGAATGTGTGATGGGAAAATGAAAAGTTTAGGTTGAGAATGAAACGGCCGGCCCAAACAGGAACCACTGCAGTCACATCCCAGCTGGAGGCTTCGTAAACGTTTCTATCCCAGAACCTTCCCCGGTTTCCGGCTTGTTCTGCTTCGTTTGCAGATGTTTTGACAGAACGACGCGGGTCTGTGGACACGCTACAGATACTTGTGTTGCAGCAGTTTGTTGTTGTTGCAGGTGAAACGAGTGATGAATGGCGTGTTTCACTCCCTGCGAGGCGAGTTCGACCTGAACGAATCTTACAGCGGCCAGGCGGTCCTCTCGGTGATCATCACCACCATTAAGGTAAGTCCGCCTTTTATTTGGTTTTCTTTATTCATTAGTTAGTTAATAAACTAATAAATTGTTTATTAATTGTTATATCGAATCCTTTCAAGGAAGGCTGCTTTATTTTATTTTTTCTATTTTCTATTTATTTCTTGGTTCATTTTACTGACTAACTTATTTTCTGAGTGAAATCCCAAATCTATTAGAAAGTTTATTCCATTTAACTTCTGTAAATGTAGGTCATTGTTTTATTTCTTTATTCCAGTCCATTAAAGATAAATACATTTCTCATTCAGATTTTTTGTTTTTCATTTTGGTCATTTCTTGATTTCTGACACAAACATGAAATCAGCTGTTCAGGAAAAAACCTCATGTTGACTAATAATCAGTGAAGAACACTGACGCCATGACACTTTCACCTGCCGTCAGACGGCGGTAGCGGCGTGAAGTCAGGTCTGTCTGTTGGCCGCTCGGTTCTGCTCCTCACGTTCAGGAGGTTACTATAGCAACCAGTTACAAAGCTCCTCCCCCCAAATGGCTCATATCACAGTTAAAGTTTGTTGTATTTTTATAAAGAGGGATGAAACAAAGTGACTGAATTCTGTTTTTTACCAGAACGTAACTCTCCAGCTGCTCAGTGGGACGGAAAAGACGTCCCTCAGACCCGGTCGGGAGGAAGAGGAGGCTGAAGAGGAGGCGGGAGAAGAAAGTGAAGGCAGGAAACACAGGGAGGAAAGACCTCATCAGAACCTCCATGTGAACGGAGAGGGAGAAGAGGAGGAGGAGGAAGACCACACGGCCGACTCGGACTCGCGGCAACTCAGTGAGACTCAGTCGGTTCAGGAAGACCAAACCGAGACGCTGAGCCAGGCGGAGCGTCCGGAGGCCGCCAGCGTCCACGAGATCTCCAGATCTGAACCTACAGCTGAGAAGTCAGAGGTAGCAGCAGTGGAGTCTGTGGTGGACCAGGAGCAGGACCAGGACCAGGACCAGGACCAGGACCAGCACCAGGACCAGGACCAGGACCAGGACCAGGACCAGGACCAGAACCAGCACCAGGACCAGGACCAGGACCAGCAACGTCCCCCTGCTTCAGACTCTAGTGCAGAACAGAAAGGCCTGAACAAGTCTGCGGATCCAGATGAGGGACCTGAGGAGCCGTCTGCAGACGGACGGGGAAGAAAAGCCGATGTGGAGAAAGTGGAGGAAATAACTGCTGCTGCTACAAGAGCCTTTGGACCTCCGTGTAACCCACCTCCACCACCGGGCGCTCCTCAGAACAGTTCTGGAGAGGAAACAAGGTGAGTCGTCGTCCTAAACGCCGAGTCTGAACTGGGTTTAGTCTGCAGAGGTGCCTGTTGCCGGACGGGGCGGGATGGTTCCACTGCCTCCCAGTAACCACCAGTAAACCCACAGTCTGAATTCTTACCAGAGTTACAATTTCATCTTTTTAATACAGTTAAAAGTTTTATTGGTCTTTGTAACATGATACCACAATGATATCATAGTAATATTACAATACTATCATGGTAATATAATAATACTGTTATGATGGTAATATCATGATATAGTGATATCATAATACCAAGATGATATTGTGATATCATGGTAATATAATAATATTGTTGCTTCTTTGTGATTGGTGTGTTGCCCGTCTCCTCACAGTGTTTTCTATTTTTCCTTTATAAGAACCAATCAGAGACAACTCATGAATATTAACTTTTTGGCTAAATCGAGCAAGAACTGATCTTTTGTTTTCTAAATATGCATTGTCCCTTCCAAATAAAATGATAAATTGGCAAATATATAGAAATAAATGTATACATACATATGTATATATATATATATATATATATATATATATATATATATATATATATATATATACATAATTCAGCCTGCTTTGTTATGTAAGAAGCTCCATAAATTCCAGGTGGATACCTCCACAACCACCTGGATCTATGACTACCTCACAAACAGACCCCAGTTTGTGAGACTGAAAGGTTGTGTGTCTGAGATGGAGGTCAGCAGCACTGGTGCACCACAAGGAACTGTACTCTGGCCATTCCTCTTCACTCTGTACACCTCAGACTTCCAGTACAACTCTGAGTCCTGTCATCTGCAGAAATACTCTGATGACTCTGCAGTTGTGGGGTGTATCAGGGATGGACAAGAAGCAGAGTACAGAGAACTGGTCAGTCAGTTTGTTAAATGCTGCGGTGACAATCATCTCATATTAAATAGCAGCAAAACAAAAGAGATGATTGAAAATCGGGGGTTTCATGAACTTTTAATCCTGTTCAGGGTTAAAAGTGAATTTAACGTGTCCCCGTCTCGCCGTCCTGTAAACTAACTTCCTGTCCCCGTCTGTCTTCTGCTGTTCTCAGTCCGACTCGGGGGAGGGGTGAGGAAAATGGAGAGGAGCCATTTTTCCAGAGCACAGCTCCCACCAACCCTCCCGCTGCACCAGCTGAGGAAGATGACGAGGAAGAGCTGGTGAGGAAGGTTCTGGAGAGGTTCTGACCCGTCCCAGTTGGACGCGTGATGTTCTGACCCTGTCCGTCTGTCCCTGCAGAGCCTGAAGGGTCGGCCGCCTCCTGCCCCGCTGTTTGGTGATGAAGATGACGACGATGATGATCTGGACTGGCTGAACTGACCTGGACCCAGCACCGTGAAGCTCCAGAACCACTCCTGGCCGGTTCGGACGTCGGTCCAGACTGAGACTCCATCAGACTCGGGTCGTTCTGGCTGGGCCAATCAGACGCCGTCTGGCAGCTGATTGGTTAATCCCAGATTATGGAAACTGAATCAACGCTGTGGTTTTAGACTGGACCGTGACCTGGTTTCACGGCGAGTCCGGGTGGAAAGACGGGAGTTTTAGCGGTTAGACGACTCGTGTTGGAAAATAAACATTTCGATCATAAAATCACGACTTTAAATGATTATTAAATGATTTTTAAAACACAAAGTTGTTTCTTTTTATGTTTGTTATTAAAACGGTTGTCGTGGTAACGGACGTGTTGACACACCGGTCCAATGGCGCTACTGAACCAGACCGGGTCCTGAACCGGCCCAGTCCGTCATCCTCCTGCAGGTCCGACAGGGTCCTGATCCGGTCCAGTCCACCATCCTCCTGCAGGTCCTCATCCGATCCAGTCCAGTCCGCCATCCTCCTGCAGGTCCGACAGGGTCCTGATCCGGTCCAGTCCACCATCCTCCTGCAGGTCCTCATCCGATCCAGTCCAGTCCGCCATCCTCCTGCAGGTCCGACAGGGTCCTGATCCGGTCCAGTCCACCATCCTCCTGCAGGTCCTCATCCGATCCAGTCCAGTCCACCATCCTCCTGCAGGTCCGACAGGGTCCTGATCCGGTCCAGTCCACCATCCTCCTGCAGGTCCGACAGGGTCCTGATCCGGCCCGGTCCAGGTGTGGCGGTGCTGCGTGGTGATAGGCTGGCGGGAAGTGGAGCAAGTGGAGCTGATGGAGTTCAGGAAGATTCAGCTTTTATTTTTGGAAACGAGAGAAAAGTTTTCATCATGAAGTTTTATTACAAATAAAAACTTTTCCTCCAATCAGCAGGTGAACCATCACCGACCACCAGAGGGCGCCGTTCCCCCGCCAGCGGTTTACTCATTAACCCTTTAACGGCCTTTAAGTCTGCTGTTGGACTTTTACTGGTTTTAACTCATGATATGGAATCGCTGTGGAACGAAGCTGCTGGAACCGGTTCCACCTCTTGCTTGGTTCTACCTTCTGCTCGGTTCCACCTTTTCATCGGTTCCACCGTTTCATCGGTTCCACCTTCTGCTCAGTTCCACCTTTTCATCGGTTCCACCTTCCACTCGGTTCTACCTTCTGCTCAGTTCCACCTTTTCATCGGTTCCACCTTCTGCTCAGTTCCACCTTTTCATCGGTTCCACCTTCCACTCGGTTCTACCTTCTGCTCGGTTCCACCTTTTCATCGGTTCCACCGTTTCATCGGTTCCACCTTCTGCTCAGTTCCACCTTTTCATCGGTTCCACCTTCCACTCGGTTCTACCTTCTGCTCGGTTCCACCTTTTCATCGGTTCCACCTTCTGCTCAGTTCCACCTTTTCATCGGTTCCACCTTCCACTCGGTTCTACCTTCTGCTCGGTTCCACCTTTTCATTGGATCCACCTTCTGCTCGGTTCTACTATCCGTTCAGTTCCACCTTCTATTTGGTTCCCCTTTCTGCTCGGTTCCATCTTCCGCTTGGTTCCACTTTGTGCTCGGTTCCACCTTTTGCTCGGTTCCATATCTGCTTGGCTATACCTTCCACTCAGTTCCACCTTCCACTCGGTTCCACCTTCCGCTCGGTTCCACCTTCCGCTCGGTTCCACTTTCTGCTCGGTTCCATCTTCCGCTCGGTTCCACCTTAAGCTCGGTTCCACCTTCAGCTCGGTTCTACTTTCCGTTCAGTTCCACCTTCCATTCGGTTCCCCTTTCCGCTCGGTTCCACCTTCTGCTCAGTTCCACCTTCCACTCAGTTCCACCTTCCGCTCAGTTCCACCTTCCGCTCGGTTCCATCTTCCGCTCGGTTCCACCTTAAGATCGGTTCCACCTTAAGCTCGGTTCTACTTTCCGTTCAGTTCCACCTTCCATTCGGTTCCCCTTTCTGCTCGGTTCCACCTTCTGCTCTGTTCCACCTTCCGCTCGGTTACACTATCAGTTCGGTTCCACCTTCCGCTCGGTTTCACCTTCCGCTCGGTTCCACTTTCTGCTCGGTTCCACCTTTTGCTCAGTTCCCCTATCTGTTTGGTTCCACCTTCCGCTCGGTTCCACTTTCCACTCTGTTCCACCTTCCACTCGGTTCCATCTTCTGCTGGGTTCCACCTTTTGCTCGGTTCCACCTTCTGCTCGGTTCCACCTTCTGCTCGGTTCCACCTTTTGCTCGGTTCCACCTTCCGCTCGGTTCTACCTTCTGCTCAGTTCCAGTATCTGTTCGGTTCCACCTTCCGCCTGGTTCCACCTTCTGCTCAGTTCCACCTTCCACTCAGTTCTACTTTCTGCTCAGTTCCAATTTCCGCTCAGTTCTACCTTCCGCTCGTTTCCACCTTCCGCTCGGTTCCACTATCCATTCAGTTCCACCTTCCGCTTGGTTCTACTTTCCGCTTAGCTCTATTTTCTGTTGGATTCCACCTTGTGCTCCATTCCACTTCCCGCTCGGTTTCACTTTCTGCTCTGTTCCACTTTCCGGCCGGTTCCACCTTTGCTCGGTTCCATCTTTCGCTCTGTTCTACCTTCCACTCGGTTTCACTTTTCGTTCGGTTCTACTTTCCACTCTATTCCACTTCCAGCTCGGTTCCACCTTTCACTCGGTTCCATATCCGCTCGGTTCTACCTTTCACACAGTTCCACCTTTCGCTCGGTTCAACTTTTCGCTCATTTCTACTTTCCGTTCAGTTCCACCTTCCATTCGGTTACACCTTCCGCTCGGTTACACTATCCGTTCTGTTCCACCTTCCACTCTGTTCCACCGTCCGCTAGGCTTCACCTTCCGCGCGGTTCCACTTTTTGCTCGGTTCCACCTTTTGCTCAGTTCCACTATCTGTTTGGTTCCACCTTCCGCTCGGTTCTATTTTCTGCTCTGTTCCACCTTCCGCTCGTTTACACTTTCTTTTCGGTTCCAGTCTCTTCTCGGTTCCACCTTCCACTCGGTTCCACTTTCTTCTCGGTTCCAGTTTCTTCTCGGTTCCACCTTCCACTTGGTTCCAACTTCTGCTAGGTTCAACTATCCGTTCGGTTCCACCTTCCACTCGGTTCCACTTTCTGCTTGGTTCCACTTTCTGTTTGGTTCCACCTTTTGCTCAGTTCAACTATCTGTTTGGTTCCACCTTCCGCTCAGTTCCGCCTTCCACTCAGTTCCACCTTCTTGGTTCCATATCTGCTCAGTTCTACCTTTCGTTCGGTTCCACCTTTTGTTCGCTTCCACTATCCATTCAGTTCCACCTTCCGCTCGTTTCTACTTTCCGCTTAGCTCTACTTTCTGTTGGGTTCCACCTTGTGCTCCATTTCACTTCCCGATCGGTTTCACTCTCCGCTCTGTTCCACCTTCCAGTCGGTTCCACCTTTGCTCGGTTCCATCTTTCGCTCTGTTCTACCTTCCGCTCGGTTCCACTTTTCGTTCGGTTCTACTTTCCACTCTATTCCACTTCCTGCTTGGTTCCACCTTTCGCTCGGTTCCATATCCGATCGGTTCTACCTTCCACTCAGTTCCACGTTTCGCGCGGTTCCACTTTTCGCTCATTCCTACTTTCCGCTCAGTACCACCTTCTGCTCGGTTCCACCTTCTGCTCAGTTCCACTATCTGTTTGGTTCAACCTTCCGCTCGGTTCCACCTTAAGCTCGGTCCTACTTTCCATTCAGTTCCACC
This sequence comes from Telmatherina bonti, assembly GCF_933228915.1. Lineage (NCBI taxonomy): Eukaryota > Metazoa > Chordata > Actinopteri > Atheriniformes > Telmatherinidae > Telmatherina > Telmatherina bonti. The sequence goes on along the minus strand of NC_136611.1, from coordinate 2,069,002 downwards.
TTCCATTCAGTTCCCCTTTCCGCTCGGTTCCACTTCATGCTCTGTTCCACCTTCCGCTCGGTTACACTATCAGTTCGGTTCCACCTTCCACTCCGTTCCACCGTCTGCTAGGTTTCACTTTCCGCTCGGTTTCACCTCCCGCTCGGTTCCACTTTCTGCTCGGTTCCAACTTTTGCTCACTTCCCCTATATGTTTGGTTCCACCTTCCGCTCGGTTCCACTTTCCGCTCGGTTCCACTTTCCACTCTGTTCCACCTTCCACTCGGTTCTACTTTCTGCTCAGTTCCAATTTCCTCTCGGTTCTACCTTCCGCTAGGTTCTACCTTCTGCTAGATTTCACTATCCATTCGGTTCCACCTTCCGCTTGGTTCCACCTTCCGCTCAGTTCCAACTTCCCCTCGGTTCTACTTTCTGCTCAGTTCCAATTTTCGCTCAGTTCCACCTTCTGCTCGGTTCCACTATCCATTCAGTTCCACCTTTCGCTCGGTTTTACTTTCCGCTTAGCTCTACTTTCTGTTGGGTTCCACCTCGTGCTCCATTCCACTTCCCAATCGGTTTCACTCTCCGCTCTGTTCCACCTTCCGGTCGGTTCCACCTTTACTCGGTTCCATCTTTCGCTCTGTTCTACCTTCCGCTCGGTTCCACTTTTCGTTCGGTTCTACTTTCCACTCTATTCCACTTCCTGCTTGGTTCCACCTTTCGTTCGGTTCCATATCCGATGGGTTCTACCTTCCACTCAGTTCCACCTTTCGCTCGATTCCACCTTTCACTCATTTCTACTTTCCGCTCAGTTCCACCTTCCGCTCGGTTCCACGTAAAGCTCGGTTCTACTTTCCGTTCAGTTCCACCTTCCATTCGGTTCCCCTTTCCGCTCGGTTCCACTTTCTGCTCTGTTCCACTTTCCGCTCGGTTCCACTTTCTGCTCGGTTCCACCTTTTGCTCAGTTCCCCTATCTGTTTGGTTCCACTTTCCGCTCGGTTCCACTTTCCGCTCGGTTCCACTTTCCACTCTGTTCCACCTTCCACTCGGTTCCACCTTTTGCTCGGTTCCACCTTCCGCTCGGTTCTACGTTCCGCTCTATTCCACTTCCCGCTCGGTTCCGCCTTTTGCTCGGTTCCACCTTCCGCTCGGTTCCAACTTCCACTTGGTTCCTCCTTCCGCTAGGTTCCACTATCCGTTCGGTTCCACCTTTCGCTTGGTTCTACTTTCCGCTCAGTTCCAATTTCCGTTTGTTTCATCCTTCCGCTCAGTTCCACCTTCCGCCCGGTTCCACTATCCGCGCGGTTCCACCTTCCGCTCGGTTCAACTTTCCGCACGGTTCCACCATCCGCCTGGTTCTACTTTCTGCTCGGGTCCACCTTCCGCTCGGTTCCACTTTCCGCTCGGTTCTACTTTCCGCTCAGTTCCATCTTTCGCTCGGTTCCACCTTAAGCTCGGTTCTACCTTAAGCTCGGTTCCACCTTAAGCTCGGTTCTACTTTCCGCTCGGTTACACCATCCGTTCAGTTCCACCTTCCACTCGGTTCCACCCTCCGCTAGGTTTCACTTTCCGCTCGGTTTCACCTTCTGCTCGGTTCCACTTTCCTCTGGGTTCCACCTTTCTCTCAGTTCCCCTATCTTTTTGGTTCCACCTTCCGCTCGTTTCCACTTTCCGCTCGGTTCCACTTTCCGCTCGGTTCCACTTTCCACTCTGTTCCACCTTCCACTCAGTTCCACCTTCTGCTAGGTTCCACCTTTTGTTCGGTTCCACCTTCTGCCCGGTTCCACCTTTTGCTCAGTTTCACCTTTTGCTCGGTTCTACTTTCTGTTCAGTTCTAATTTCCGCTCAGTTCTACCTTCCGCTCGTTTCCACCTTCCGCTCAGTTGCACTATCCATTCAGTTCCACCTTTCGCTCGGTTTTACTTTCCACTTAGCTCTACTTTCTGTTGGGTTCCACCTTGTGCTCCATTCCACTTCCCGCTCGGTTTCACTTTCTGCTCTGTTCCACATTCCGGTCGGTTCCACCTTTGCTCGGTTCCATCTTACGCTCATTTCTACGTTCCACTCGGTTCCACTTTTCGTTCGGTTCTACTTTCCGCTCTATTCCACTTCCCGCTCGGTTCCACCTTTCGCTTGGTTCCATATCCCCTTGGTTCCACTTTCCACTCAGTTCCACCTTTCGCTCGATTCCACCTTTCACTCATTTCTACTTTCCGCTCAGTTCCACCTTCCGCTCGGTTCCACCTTAAGCTCGGTTCTACTTTCCGTTCAGTTCCACCTTCCATTCGGTTCCCCTTTCCGCTCGGTTCCACTTTCTGCTCTGTTCCACCTTCCGCGCGGTTACACTATCCGTTCTGTTCCACCTTCCACTCTGTTCCACCGTCCGCTAGGCTTCACCTTCCGCGCGGTTCCACTTTCTTCTCGGTTCCACCTTTTGCTCAGTTCCACTATCTGTTTGGTTCCACCTTCCGCTCGGTTCTATTTTCTGCTCTGTTCCACCTTCCGCTCGTTTACACTTTCTTTTCGGTTCCAGTCTCTACTCGGTTCCACCTTCCACTCGGTTACACTTTCTTCTCGGTTCCAGTTTCTTCTCGGTTCCACCTTCCACTTGGTTCCAACTTCTGCTAGGTTCAACTATCCGTTCGGTTCCACTATCCGTTCGGTTCCACCTTCCACTCGGTTACACTTTCTGCTTGGTTCCACTTTCTGTTCGGTTCCAGCTTTTGCTCAGTTCAACTATCTGTTTGGTTCCACCTTCCGCTCAGTTCCACCTTCTTGGTGCCATATCTGCTCAGTTCTACCTTTCGTTCGGTTCCACCTTTTGTTCGCTTTCACTATCCATTCAGTTCCACCTTCCGCTCGGTTCTACTTTCCGCTTAGCTCTACTTTCTGTTGGGTTCCACCTTCTGCACCATTTCACTTCCCGATCGGTTTCACTCTCCGCTCGGTTCCACTTTCTGCTCGGTTCCACCTTTTGCTCAGTTCCCCTGTCTGTTTGGTTCCACTTTCCGCTCGGTTCCACTTTCTGCTCGGTTCCACTTTCCACTCTGTTCCACCTTCCACTCGGTTCCACCTTTTGCTCGGTTCCACCTTCCGCTCGGTTCTACGTTCCGCTCTATTCCACTTCCCGCTCGGTTCCGCCTTTTGCTCGGTTCCACCTTCCGCTCGGTTCCAACTTCCACTTGGTTCCACCTTCCGCTCGGTTCAACTTTCCGCTCGGTTCCACCTTCCGCCTGGTTCTACTTTCTGCTCAGGTCCACCTTCCGCTCGGTTCCACTTTCCTCTCGGTTCTACTTTCTGCTCAGTTCCACCTTTCGCTCGGTTCTACCTTTCGCTCGGTTCTACTTCCCGCTCAGTTCCACCATTTGCTCGGTTCCACCTTTTGCTCAGTTCTACTTTCTGCTCAGTTCCAATTTCCGCTCGGTTCCACCTTCCGCTAGGTTCCACTATCGGTTCCGTTCCACTATCCGCTCGTTTGTACTTTCTGCTCAGTTCCAATTTCCGCTCATTTCCACCTTTTGCTCGGATCCACCTTTTGCTCGGTTACACCTTCCGCTCGGTTCTACTTTCCGCTCTATTCCACTTCCCGCTCGGTTCCATATCCGCTCGGTTCTACCTTCCACTCAGTTCCACCTTTCGCTCGGTTCCACTTTTCCCTCATTTCTACTTTCCGCTCAGTTTCACCTTCCGCTCGTTTCCACCTTCCGCTCGGTTCCACCTTAAGCTCAGTTCTACCTTAAGCTCGGTTCCACCTTAAGCTCGGTTCTACTTTCCGCTCGGTTACACCATCCGTTCAGTTCCACCTTCCACTCGGTTCCACCCTCCGCTAGGTTTCACTTTCCGCTCGGTTTCACCTTCCGCTCGGCTCCACTGTCATCTTGGTTCCACCTTTTGCTCAGTTCCCCTATCTTTTTGGTTCCACCTTCCGCTCGGTTCCACCTTCCGCTCGTTTCCACTTTCCGCTCGGTTCCACTTTCCACTCTGTTCCACCTTCCACTCAGTTCCACCTTCTGCTAGGTTCCACCTTTTGTTCGGTTCCACCTTCTGCCCGGTTCCACCTTTTGCTCGGTTTCACCTTTTGCTCGGTTCTACTTTCTGTTCAGTTCTAATTTCCGCTCAGTTCTACCTTCCACTCGTTTCCACCTTCCGCTCGGTTCCATTATCCATTCAGTTCCACCTTTCGCCTGGTTCTACTTTCTGCTCGGGTCCACCTTCTGCTCGGTTCCACTTTCCGCTCGGTTTCACTTTCTGCTCAGTTCCACCTTTCGCTCGGTTCTACCTTTTGCTCGGTTCTACTTCCCGCTCAGTTCCACCATTTGCTCGGTTCCACCTTTTGCTCAGTTCTACTTTCTGCTCAGTTCCATTTTCTGCTCAGTTCCAATTTCCGCTCGGTTCCACCTTCCACTCGGTTCCACCTTCCACTCGGTTCCACCTTCCGCTAGGTTCCACTATCCGTTCGGTTCCACCTTCCGCTCGTTTGTACTTTCTGCTCAGTTCCAATTTCCGCTCGTTTCCACCTTTTGCTCGGATCCACCTTTTGCTCGGTTACACCTTCCGCTCGGTTCTACTTTCCGCTCTATTCCACTTCCCGCTCGGTTCCACCTTTCGCTCGGTTCCATATCCGCTCGGTTCTACCTTCCACTCAGTTCCACCTTTCGCTCGGTTCCACTTTTCCCTCATTTCTACTTTCCGCTCAGTTCCACCTTCCGCCCGGTTCCACCTTAAGCTCGGTTCCATCTTACGCTCTGTTCTACCTTCCACTCGGTTCCACTTTTCGTTCGGTTCTACTTTCCGCTCTATTCCACTTCCCGCTCGGTTCCTCCTTTCGCTCATTTCCACTTTCCGCTCAGTTCCACCTTCCGCCCGGTTCCACCTTAAGCTCGGTTCTACTTTCCGTTCAGTTCCACCTTCCATTCGGTTACACCTTCCGCTCGGTTACACTATCCGTTCTGTTCCACCTTCCACTCTGTTCCACCGTCCGCTAGGCTTCACCTTCCGCGCGGTTCCACTTTCTGTTCGGTTCCACCTTTTGCTCAGTTCCACTATCTGTTTGGTTCCACCTTCCGCTCGGTTCTATTTTCTGCTCTGTTCCACCTTCCGCTCGTTTACACTTTCTTTTCGGTTCCAGTCTCTTCTCGGTTCCACCATCCACTCGGTTCCACTTTCTTCTCGGTTCCAGTTTCTTCTCGGTTCCACCTTCCACTTGGTTCCAACTTCTGCTAGGTTCAACTATCCGTTCGGTTCCACCTTCCACTCGGTTCCACTTTCTGCTTGGTTCCACTTTCTGCTCGGTTCCACCTTTTGCTCAGTTCCACTATCTGTTTGGTTCCACCTTCCGCTCAGTTCCACCTTCCACTCAGTTCCACCTTCTTGGTTCCATATCTGCTCAGTTCTACCTTTCGTTCGGTTCCACCATTTGTTCGCTTCCACTATCAATTCAGTTCCACCTTCCGCTCGTTTCTACTTTCCGCTTAGCTCTACTTTCTGTTGGGTTCCACCTTGTGCTCCATTTCACTTCCCGATCGGTTTCACTCACTGCTCTGTTCCACCTTCCAGTCGGTTCCACCTTTGCTCGGTTCCATCTTTCGCTCTGTTCTACCTTCCGCTCGGTTCCACTTTTCGTTCGGTTCTACTTTCCACTCTATTGCACTTCCTGCTTGCTTCCACCTTTCGCTCGGTTCCATATCCGATCGGTTCTACCTTCCACTCAGTTCCACCTTTTGCTCAGTTCCCCTATCTGTTTGGTTCCACCTTCCGCTCGGTTCCACTTTTCGCTCAGTTCCACTTTCCACTCCGTTCCACCTTCTGCTCGGTTCCACCTTTTGCTCGGTTCCACCTTCCGCTCGGTTCTACCTTCTGCTCAGTTCCAGGATCCGTTCGGTTCCACCTTCCGCCTGGTTCCACCTTCTGCTCAGTTCCACCTTCCACTCAGTTCTACTTTCTGCTCAGTTCCAATTTCCGCTCAGTTCTACCTTCCGCTCGTTTCCACCTTCCGCTCGGTTTCACTATCCATTCAGTTCCACCTTCCGCTCGGTTCTACTTTCCGCTTACCTCTACTTTCTGTTGGACTCCACCTTGTGCTCCATTCCACTTCCCGCTCGGTTTCACTTTCTGCTCTGTTCCACCTTCCGGTCGGTTCCACCTTTGCTCGGTTCCATCTTTCGCTCTGTTCTACCTTCCGCTCGGTTCCACTTTTCGTTCGGTTCTACTTTCCGCTCTATTCCACTTCCAGCTCGGTTCCACGTTTCACTCGGTTCCATATCCGCTCGGTTCTACCTTCCACTCAGTTCCACCTTTCGCTCGGTTCAACTTTTCGCTCATTTCTACTTTCCGCTCAGTTCCACCTTCCATTCGCTTCCCCTTTTCGCTCGGTTCCACTTTCTGCTCTGTTCCACCTTCCGCTCGGTTACACTATCCGTTCTGTTCCACCTTCCACTCTGTTCCACTGTCCGCTAGGCTTCACCTTCCGCGCGGTTCCACTTTTTGCTCGGTTTCACCTTTTGCTCAGTTCCACTATCTGTTTGGTTCCACCTTTCGCTCGGTTCCACCTTTCGCTCGGTTCTATTTTCTGCTCTGTTCCACCTTCCGCTCGTTTACACTTTCTTTTCGGTTCCAGTCTCTTCTCGGTTCCACCATCCACTCGGTTACACTTTCTTCTCGGTTCCAGTTTCTTCTCGGTTCCACCTTCCACTTGGTTCCAACTTCTGCTTGGTTCCACTTTCTGCTCGGTTCCACCTTTTGCTCAGTTCCACTATCCGTTCGGTTCCCCTATTCGTTCGGTTCCACCTTCCACTCGGTTCCACTTTCTGCTTGGTTCCACTTTCTGCTCGGTTCCACCTTTTGCTCAGTTCCACTATCTGTTTGGTTCCACCTTCCGCTCAGTTCCACCTTCCACTCAGTTCCATCTTCTTGGTTCCATATCTGCTCAGTTCTACCTTTCGTTCGGTTCCACCTTTTGTTCGCTTCCACTATCAATTCAGTTCCACCTTCCGCTCGTTTCTACTTTCCGCTTAGCTCTACTTTCTGTTGGGTTCCACCTTGTGCTCCATTTCACTTCCCGATCGGTTTCACTCACCGCTCTGTTCCACCTTCCAGTCGGTTCCACCTTTGCTCGGTTCCATCTTTTGCTCTGTTCTACCTTCCGCTCGGTTCCACTTTTCGTTCGGTTCTACTTTCCACTCTATTGCACTTCCTGCTTGCTTCCACCTTTCGCTCGGTTCCATATCCGATCGGTTCTACCTTCCACTCAGTTCCACCTTTTGCTCAGTTCCCCTATCTGTTTGGTTCCACCTTCCACTCGGTTCCACTTTTCGCTCGGTTCCACTTTCCACTCTGTTCCACCTTCCACTCGGTTCCACCTTCTACTGGGTTCCACCTTTTGCTCGGTTCCACCTTCTGCTCTGTTCCACCTTCCAGTCGGTTCCACCTTTTGCTCGGTTCCACCTTCCGCTCGGTTCTACCTTCTGCTCAGTTCCAGGATCCGTTCGGTTCCACCTTCCGCCTGGTTCCACCTTCTGCTCAGTTCCACCTTCCACTCAGTTCTACTTTCTGCTCAGTTCCAATTTCCGCTCAGTTCTACCTTCCGCTCGTTTCCACCTTCCGCTCGGTTCCACTATCCATTCAGTTCCACCTTCCGCTCGGTTCTACTTTCCGCTTAGCTCTACTTTCTGTTGGACTCCACCTTGTGCTCCATTCCACTTCCCGCTCGGTTTCACTTTCTGCTCTGTTCCACCTTCCGGTCGGTTCCACCTTTGCTCGGTTCCATCTTTCGCTCTGTTCTACCTTCCGCTCGATTCCACTTTTCGTTCGGTTCTACTTTCCGCTCTATTCCACTTCCAGCTCAGTTCCACGTTTCACTCGGTTCCATATCCGCTCGGTTCTACCTTCCACTCAGTTCCACCTTTCGCTCGGTTCAACTTTTCGCTCATTTCTACTTTCCGCTCAGTTCCACCTTCCATTCGCTTCCCCTTTTCGCTCGGTTCCACTTTCTGCTCTGTTCCACCTTCCGCTCGGTTACACTATCCGTTCTGTTCCACCTTCCACTCTGTTCCACTGTCCGCTAGGCTTCACCTTCCGCGCGGTTCCACTTTTTGCTCGGTTTCACCTTTTGCTCAGTTCCACTATCTGTTTGGTTCCACCTTTCGCTCGGTTCCACCTTCCGCTCGGTTCTATTTTCTGCTCTGTTCCACCTTCCGCTCGTTTACACTTTCTTTTCGGTTCCAGTCTCTTCTCGGTTCCACCATCCACTCGGTTACACTTTCTTCTCGGTTCCAGTTTCTTCTCGGTTCCACCTTCCACTTGGTTCCAACTTCTGCTTGGTTCCACTTTCTGCTCGGTTCCACCTTTTGCTCAGTTCCACTATCCGTTTGGTTCCCCTATTCGTTCGGTTCCACCTTCCACTCGGTTCCACGTTCTGCTCGGTTCCACCTTTTGTTCGCTTCCACTATCAATTCAGTTCCACCTTCCGCTCGTTTCTACTTTCCGCTTAGCTCTACTTTCTGTTGGGTTCCACCTTGTGCTCCATTTCACTTCCCGATCGGTTTCACTCACCGCTCTGTTCCACCTTCCAGTCGGTTCCACCTTTGCTCGGTTCCATCTTTCGCTCTGTTCTACCTTCCGCTCGGTTCCACTTTTCGTTCGGTTCTACTTTCCACTCTATTGCACTTCCTGCTTGCTTCCACCTTTCGCTCGGTTCCATATCCGATCGGTTCTACCTTCCACTCAGTTCCACCTTTTGCTCAGTTCCCCTATCTGTTTGGTTCCACCTTCCACTCGGTTCCACTTTTCGCTCGGTTCCACTTTCCACTCTGTTCCACCTTCCACTCGGTTCCACCTTCTACTGGGTTCCACCTTTTGCTCGGTTCCACCTTCCGCTCGGTTCCACTTTCTGCTCGGTTCCAGGATCCGTTCGGTTCCACCTTCTGCTCGGTTCCACCTTCCGCTCGGTTCTACTTTCTGCTCAGTTCCAATTTCCGCTCGGTTCCACCTTCTGCTAGATTTCACTATCCGTTCGGTTCCACCTTCCACTCGGTTCCACCTTCCGCTCAGTTCCACCTTCCACTCGGTTCTACTTTCTGTTCAGTTCCAATTTCCGCTCAGTTCTACCTTCCGCTCGTTTCCACCTTCCGCTCGGTTCCACTATCCATTCAGTTCCACCTTTTGCTCGGTTTTACTTTCCGCTTAGCTCTACTTTCTGTTGGGTTCCACCTTGTGCTCCATTCCACTTCCCGTTCGGTTTTACTCTCCGCTCTGTTCCACCTTCCGGTCGGTTCCACCTTTGCTCTGTTCCATCTTTCGCTCTGTTCTACCTTCCGCTCGGTTCCACTTTTCGTTCGGTTCTACTTTCCACTCTATACCACTTCCTGCTTGGTTCCACCTTTCGCTCGGTTCCATATCCGATCGGTTCTACCTTCCGCTCAGTTCCACCTTCCGCTCGGTTCCACCTTAAGCTCTGTTCTACTTTCCGTTCAGTTCCACCTTCCATTCGGTTCCCCTTTCCGCTCGGTTCCACTTTCTGCTCGGTTCCACCTTTTGCTCAGTTCCACTATCTGTTTGATTCCACCTTCCGCTCGGTTCTATTTTCTGCTCTGTTCCACCTTCCGCTCGTTTACACTTTCTTTTCGGTTCCAGTCTCTTCTCGGTTCCACCTTCCACTCGGTTACACTTTCTTCTCGGTTCCAGTTTCTTCTCGGTTCCACCTTCCACTTGGTTCCAACTTCTGCTAGGTTCAACTATCCGTTCGGTTCCACTATCCGTTCGGTTCCACCTTCCACTCGGTTCCACTTTCTGCTTGGTTCCACTTTCTGCTCGGTTCCACCTTTTGCTCAGTTCAACTATCTGTTTGGTTCTACCTTCCGCTCAGTTCCAGCTTCCACTCAGTTCCACCTTCTTGGTTCCATATCTGCTCAGTTCTACCTTTCGTTCGGTTCCACCTTTCGTTCGCTTCCACTATCCATTCAGTTCCACCTTCCGCTCGTTTCTACTTTCCGCTTAGCTCTACTTTCTGTTGGGTTCCACCTTGTGCTCCATTTCACTTCCCGATCGGTTTCACTCTCCGCTCTGTTCCAACTTCCGGTCGGTTCCACCTTTGCTCGGTTCCATCTTTCGCTCTGTTCCACCTTCCGCTTGGTTACACTATCAGTTCGGTTCCACCTTCCACTCGGTTCCACCGTCTGCTAGGTTTCACTTTCCGCTCGGTTCCACCTTCTGCTCGGTTCCACCTTCCGCTCGGTTCTACTTTCTGCTCAGTTCCAATTTCCGCTCGGTTCCACCTTCTGCTAGATTTCACTATCCGTTCGGTTCCACCTTCCACTCGGTTCCACCTTCCGCTCAGTTCCACCTTCCACTCGGTTCTACTTTCTGTTCAGTTCCAATTTCCGCTCAGTTCTACCTTCCGCTCGTTTCCACCTTCCGCTCGGTTCCACTATCCATTCAGTTCCACCTTTTGCTCGGTTTTACTTTCCGCTTAGTTCTACTTTCTGTTGGGTTCCACCTTGTGCTCCATTCCACTTCCCGTTCGGTTTTACTCTCCGCTCTGTTCCACCTTCCGGTCGGTTCCACCTTTGCTCGGTTCCATCTTTCGCTCTGTTCTACCTTCCGCTCGGTTCCACTTTTCGTTCGGTTCTACTTTCCACTCTATACCACTTCCTGCTTGGTTCCACCTTTCGCTCGGTTCCATATCCGATCGGTTCTACCTTCCACTCAGTTCCACCTTTTGCTCGGTTCCACCTTTCGCTCATTCCTACTTTCCGCTCAGTTCCACTTTCTGCTCGGTTCCACCTTTTGCTCAGTTCCACTATCTGTTTGGTTCCACCTTCCACTCAGTTCCACCTTCCGATCGGTTCCACCTTAAGCTCGGTTCCACCTTAAGCTCGGTTCTACTTTCCATTCAGTTCCACCTTCCATTCAGTTCCCCTTTCCGCTCGGTTCCACTTCATGCTCTGTTCCACCTTCCGCTCGGTTACACTATCAGTTCGGTTCCACCTTCCACTCAGTTCCACCGTCTGCTAGGTTTCACTTTCCACTCGGTTTCACCTTCCGCTCGGTTCCACTTTCTGCTCGGTGCCACCTTTTGCTCAGTTCCCCTATCTGTTTGGTTCCACTTTCTGCTCGGTTCCACTTTCCGCTCTGTTCCACTTTCTGCTCGGTTCCACTTTCCACTCGGTTCCACCTTCCACTTTGTTCCACCTTTTGCTCAGTTCCACCTTCCGCTCGGTTCCAACTTCCACTTGGTTCCTCCTTCCGCTAGGTTCCACTATCCGTTCGGTTCCACCTTTCGCTCGGTTCTACTTTCCGCTCAGTTCCAATTTCCGTTCGTTTCATCCTTCCGCTCGGTTCCACCTTCTGCTCAGTTCCACCTTTCGCCCGGTTCCACTATCCGCGCGGTTCCACCTTCTGCTTGGTTCCACTTTCCGCTCGGTTCCACCTTCCGCCTGGTTGTACTTTCTGCTCGGGTCCACCTTCCGCTCGGTTCCACTTTCCGCTCGGTTCTACTTTCCGCTCAGTTCCACCTTTCGCTCGGTTCTACCTTTCGCTCGGTTCTACTTCCCGCTCAGTTCCACCATTTGCTCGGTTCCACCTTTTGCTCAGTTCTACTTTCTGCTCAGTTCCAATTTCCACTCAGTTCCAATTTCCGCTCGGTTCCACCTTCCACTCGGTTCCACCTTCCGCTAGGTTCCACTATCCGTTCGGTTCCACCTTCCGCTCGATTCCACCTTTAGCTCGGTTCCACCTTTAGCTCGGTTCTACTTTCCGTTCAGTTCCAGCTTCCATTCGGTTCCCCTTTCCGCTCGGTTCCACTTTCTGCTCTGTTCCACCTTCCGCTCGGTTACACTATCTGTTCTGTTCCACCTTCCACTCTTTTCCACCGTCCGCTAGGCTTCACCTTCCGCGCGGTTCCACTTTCTGCTCGGTTCCACCTTTTGCTCAGTTCCACTATCTGTTTGGTTCCACCTTCCGCTCGGTTCTATTTTCTGCTCTGTTCCACCTTCCGCTCGTTTACACTTTCTTTTCGGTTCCAGTCTCTTCTCGGTTCCACCATCCACTCGGTTCCACTTTCTTCTCGGTTCCAGTTTCTTCTCGGTTCCACCTTCCACTTGGTTCCAACTTCTGCTAGGTTCAACTATCCGTTCGGTTCCACTATCCGTTCGGTTCCACCTTCCACTCGGTTCCACCTTCTGCTCGGTTCCACCTTTTGCTCAGTTCCACTATCTGTTTGGTTCCACCTTCCGCTCGGTTCCACTATCCATTCAGTTCCACCTTTTGCTCGGTTTTACTTTCCACTTAGCTCTACTTTCTGTTGGGTTCCACCTTGTGCTCCATTCCACTTCCCGCTCGGTTTCACTTTCTGCTCTGTTCCACATTCCGGTCGGTTCCACCTTTGCTCGGTTCCATCTTACGCTCTGTTCTACCTTCCACTCGGTTCCACTTTTCGTTCGGTTCTACTTTCCGCTCTATTCCACTTCCCGCGTGGTTCCACCTTTCGCTCGGTTCCATATCCCCTTGGTTCTACCTTCCACTCAGTTCCACCTTCCGCTCGGTTCCACTTTAAGCCCGGTTCTACTTTCCGTTCAGTTCCACCTTCCATTCGGTTCCCCTTTCCGCTCGGTTCTACTTTCTGTTCAGTTCCAATTTCCGCTCAGTTCTACCTTCCGCTCGGTTCCACTATCCATTCAGTTCCACCTTTCGCTCGGTTTTAGTTTCCGCTTAGCTCTTCTTTCTGTTGGGTTCCACCTTGTGCTCCATTCCACTTCCCGCTCGGTTTCACTTTCTGCTCTGTTCCACCTTGCGGTCGGTTCCACCTTTGCTCGGTTCCATCTTTCGCTCTGTTCTACCTTCCGCTCGGTTCCACTTTTCGTTCGGTTCTACTTTCCACTCTATTCCACTTCCTGCTTGGTTCCACCTTTCGCTCAGTTCCATATCCGATCGGTTCTACCTTCCGCTCAGTTCCACCTTTCGCCCGGTTCCACTATCCGCGCGGTTCCACCTTCTGCTTGGTTCCACTTTCCGCCTGGTTGTACTTTCTGCTCGGGTCCACCTTCCGCTCGGTTCCACTTTCCGCTCGGTTCTACTTTCCGCTCAGTTCTACCTTTCGCTCGGTTCTACCTTTCGCTCGGTTCTACTTCCCGCTCAGTTCCACCATTTGCTCGGTTCCACCTTTTGCTCAGTTCTACTTTCTGCTCAGTTCCAATTTCCACTCAGTTCCAATTTCCGCTCGGTTCCACCTTCCACTCGGTTCCACCTTCCGCTAGGTTCCACTATCCGTTCGGTTCCACCTTCCGCTCGTTTGTACTTTCTGCTCAGTTCCAATTTCCGCTCGTTTCCACCTTTTGCTCGGATCCACCTTTTGCTCGGTTACACCTTCCGCTCGGTTCTACTTTCCGCTCTATTCCACTTCCCACTCGGTTCCACCTTTCGCTCGGTTCCACCTTTCGCTCGGTTCCATATCCGCTCGGTTCTACCTTCCACTCAGTTCCACCTTTCGCTCGGTTCCACTTTTCCCTCATTTCTACTTTCCGCTCAGTTCCACCTTCCGCTCGTTTCCACCTTCCGCTCGGTTCCACCTTAAGCTCGGTTCTACCTTAAGCTCGGTTCCACCTTAAGCTCGGTTCTACTTTCCGCTCGGTTACACCATCCGTTCAGTTCCACCTTCCACTCGGTTCCACCCTCCGCTAGGTTTCACTTTCCGCTCGGTTTCACCTTCCGCTCTGTTCCACTTTCCTCTTGGTTCCACCTTTTGCTCAGTTCCACCTTCCGCTCGGTTCCACTTTCCGCTCCGTTCCACTTTCCACTCTGTTCCACCTTCCACTCAGTTCCACCTTCTGCTAGGTTCCACCTTTTGCTCGGTTTCACCTACTGCTCAGTTCTACTTTCTGTTCAGTTCCAATTTCCGCTCAGTTCTACCTTCCGCTCGTTTCCACCTTCCGCTCGGTTCCACTATCCGTTCGGTTCCACCTTCTGCATGGTTCCAACTTCCGCTCGGTTCCACTTTCCGCTCAGTTCCAATTTCCGCTTAGTTCCAATTTCCGCTTGGTTCCTCCTTCCGCTAGGTTCCACTATCCGTTCGGTTCCACCTTTTGCTCGGTTCTACTTTGCGCTCAGTTCCAATTTCCGTTCGTTTCATCCTTCCGCTTGGTTCCACCTTTCGCCCGGTTCCACCTTCCGCCCGGTTCCACTATCCGCGCGGTTCCACCTTCTGCTTGGTTCCACTTTCCGCCTGGTTGTACTTTCTGCTCGGGTCCACCTTCCGCTCGGTTCCACTTTCCGCTCGGTTCTACTTTCCGCTCAGTTCCACCTTTCGCTCGGTTCTACCTTTCGCTTGGTTCTACTTCCCGCTCAGTTCCACCATTTGCTCGGTTCCACCTTTTGCTCAGTTCTACTTTCTGCTCAGTTCCAATTTCCACTCAGTTCCAATTTCCGCTCGGTTCCACCTTCCACTCGGTTCCACCTTCCGCTAGGTTCCACTATCCGTTCGGTTCCACCTTCCGCTCGTTTGTACTTTCTGCTCAGTTCCAATTTCCGCTCGTTTCCACCTTTTGCTCGGATCCACCTTTTGCTCGGTTACACCTTCCGCTCGGTTCTACTTTCCGCTCTATTCCACTTCCCACTCGGTTCCACCTTTCGCTCGGTTCCACCTTTCGCTCGGTTCCATATCCGCTCGGTTCTACCTTCCACTCAGTTCCACCTTTCGCTCGGTTCCATATCCGCTCAGTTCCACCTTCCGCTCGTTTCCACCTTCCGCTCGGTTCCACCTTAAGCTCGGTTCTACCTTAAGCTCGGTTCCACCTTAAGCTCGGTTCTACTTTCCGCTCGGTTACACCATCCGTTCAGTTCCACCTTCCACTCGGTTCCACCCTCCGCTAGGTTTCACTTTCCGCTCGGTTTCACCTTCCGCTCTGTTCCACTTTCCTCTTGGTTCCACCTTTTGCTCGGTTCTACTTTGCGCTCAGTTCCAATTTCCGTTCGTTTCATCCTTCCGCTTGGTTCCACCTTTCGCCCGGTTCCACCTTCCGCCCGGTTCCACTATCCGCGCGGTTCCACCTTCCGCTCGGTTCCACCTTCCGCTCGGTTCCACCTTCCGCCCGGTTCCACTATCCGCGCGGTTCCACCTTCCGCCCGGTTCCACTATCCGCGCGGTTCCACCTTCCGCCCGGTTCCACCTTTCGCCCGGTTCCACCTTCCGCCCGGTTCCACTATCCGCGCGGTTCCACCTTCCGCTCGGTTCCACCTTCCGCTCGGTTCCACCTTCCGCCTGGTTCTACTTTCTGCTCGGTTCTACTTTCCGCTCGGTTCCACTTTCCGCTCGGGTCTACTTTCCGCTCAGTTCCACCTTTCGCTCGGTTCTACTTCCCGCTCAGTTCCACCTTTTGCTCGGTTCTACTTTCTGCTCAGTTCCAATTTCCGCTCAGTTCCAATTTCTGCTCGGTTCCACCTTCCACTCGGTTCCACCTTCCACTAGGTTCCACTATCCGTTCGGTTCCACCTTCCGCTCGTTTGTACTTTCTGCTCAGTTCCAATTTCTGCTCGTTTCTACCTTTTGCTTGGATCCACCTTTTGCTCGGTTCCGCCTTTCCGCTCGGTTCCACCTTTTGCTCGGTTTCACTTTCCGCTCGGATCCACCTTCAGCTCGGTTCCACCTTCCGCTCGGTTCTACTTTCCGCTCGGTTCCACCATTCGCTCGGTTCCACCTTTCGCTCGGTTCCACCTTTCGCTTGGTTCTACTTTCCGCTCGTTTCCACCTTCAGCTCGGTTCCACCTTCCGCTCGGTTCTACTTTCCGCTCGGTTCCACCTTTCGCTTGGTTCCACCTTTCGCTCAGTTCCACCTTTCGCTTGGTTCTACTTTCCGCTCGTTTCCACCTTCAGCTCGGTTCTACTTTCCGCTGGGTTCCACCTCCCGTTTGGTTCCCTTTTCCACTCGGTTCCCTTTTCGCTCTGTATTACTTTCCACTCTGTTCTACTTTCTGCTCGGTTCCACCTTCCACTCGGTTCCACCTTCCACTAGGTTCCACTATCCGTTCGGTTCCACCTTCCGCTCGTTTGTACTTTCTGCTCAGTTCCAATTTCTGCTCGTTTCTACCTTTTGCTTGGATCCACCTTTTGCTCGGTTCCGCCTTTCCGCTCGGTTCCACCTTTTGCTCGGTTTCACTTTCCGCTCGGATCCACCTTCAGCTCGGTTCCACCTTCCGCTCGGTTCTACTTTCCGCTCGGTTCCACCATTCGCTCGGTTCCACCTTTCGCTCGGTTCCACCTTTCGCTTGGTTCTACTTTCCGCTCGTTTCCACCTTCAGCTCGGTTCCACCTTCCGCTCGGTTCTACTTTCCGCTCGGTTCCACCTTTCGCTTGGTTCCACCTTTCGCTCAGTTCCACCTTTCGCTTGGTTCTACTTTCCGCTCGTTTCCACCTTCAGCTCGGTTCTACTTTCCGCTGGGTTCCACCTCCCGTTTGGTTCCCTTTTCCACTCGGTTCCCTTTTCGCTCTGTATTACTTTCCACTCTGTTCTACTTTCTGCACGGTTCCACCTTCTCACCATTTAGCTCCGTTCAGCTTCTTTTTAACTGTTTATTAAAGAAGAAATTATTTTAGAACAAACTTTACAGGTAATTCTGCTTTTTCTCGCCAGTCTGAAGAATTTTAGGTTAAAAAGTTTTACAAAAATAAAAATCTGAATCAGTTTTCAGTGAAAACTTTTATTTATTCAAATATTCAGATGGTGTTGTAGATCAGTTCGAGGTCCAGCCTCCACACAGATCGAGCAGGGTCCACATCTGGACCAGAACCAGGTCTTCCGTCCAGCTGATTCTTGGTGAGACGGGACGGAGTTAAACTTGAACTGGATTATAAATACTTCAGATTTGAAGGGACAATAATACACCGATCAGAGTGAAACCCGTCTAGAAAACCAGTTCTAGGGTCAGCGCGGCGTGCCGGACGGCTCCAGCCGGTTGGACAAGGCGGTCAGCACCTGGTCGTACTTAGAGTGTCTCAGAACCTGGCTCTCCTCACATCCCCTGCTCCCCCACAGCAGCCTCATCTGGAAGTCTGTCAGGAAGAGTTCCCGGAGCTCGTCCTGCTCATTCAGACCTGAAACGCCACATGTCACGGTCAGCGTCGGCATCCTGGAGGTCCGGAACCAGAACCAGAACCATCTCAGTTTCAGTTTGGAAAGAAGTAAAATCTGCTCCCAGATTTGGTTTAATGCGACAGAATTCAATTCATTCAATTCTTTTTTGTGTTATTAATTTAATTAAATGTAATTGTTTTCCTATAAGATTAAATATATAATATAAAAATATAAAAATATATCATTAGTCCCAGGAGAAAACTGAATTTAATTAAATAAAAATTAAACAAAAATAAATTTAAATCAAAACAAGATCCAAAATATATTAAGATTAAAAGATTAATTTGGTTCTTAATTCTAATTTCATATTCTTGTCATCTAGTGAATGAATGAATAAATGTTTCCTTTATATAGTTTATTTATATTTCATTTCAGACGTTCTTTCGGTTTCATGGATATTTTTCTTTATATATTTATAAAAAATTATACATATTTTCTACAATAGACGTTTTTAGATTTTTTTTTGTATTTTTATTGCTCTATATTTTTATGTACATGTAATATTTTGCCATAATTTTTTACAAATAAGGTTGTAAAATTTCTCTTTTGGAATTTAAATGTTTTGATTTAATATTTAATTCAGTTCAATAATAAAATAAATCATTTGTTAAAAAGTTAACAATTGTTTTTATCAACTTTCTTCCCGTCTGATTAAAGAAGTTCAATAAATGTATTAAATAAAATATGGAGGAAATTATTTTTAAATGGAAAGCAGATCAGAACTGGTTCTGGTTCTGGTTTGGGCTCTGGTTTTGGTGCTGGTTCTGGTACTAATTCTGATACTGGTATCAGTACTGGTACTGGTTTTGGTTCTGGTTCTGAGACTGCTTCTGGTTCTGGTCTGTTACCTTGCAGTTTGCTCTCAGCGTTGGAGCGGTAGATGCCCCCCAGCTGGGCCATGGTCCTCGCCGCCCCCAAGTGGAACATGACCACGTCCACCCCGACTTCTGCTGTGTCCCAAAGCTCCGCCCCCTCTGCCGTCGCCATGCTCTTCTCCAGCAGCGTCAGGACGGGGAGGATGTGGGGGAAGGTGGTGTTGGACAGTGGACAGCTCTCTGAAGGAAACACGGACAGAGCGGACGTTACTTCTGAAATATCAGAAGGAGTCTCTGTATGGCGGGGCTGTTACCTCTTCCATCATTCAGGCTCTTCATGAAAGGTCGGAGAGTTTTCTCGTAGAGAATGGCAATCTCGGTGTGACGCTGACGCAACGTCGTCCACATCCGCTCCAGACGAGACATCTGAGACAAGAAACGTAGAGACAGAAATCACAACTAAACCACCAGCTGTGTTTGAACCAGTTACAACCCAGAATGGGTTGTATGGGTTGTAACTGGATTTAACAAGCAGCACCATCAGCTAACATCTCGCCGTTTTCCATGTTTACCTGCGGCAGCTCCAATGCTCTCATGATGGCGGCGAAGCCGAACATGTTTCCCATTGTCCTCAGCTCCGCAGCGATTTGGATGATTTTATGCAGCAGAGCAGCTCGTTCCTCATTGGTCCCCGTGCAGCCCAGCACGTCCACCGCCAACATGGTCGCCATGGTCCGAAACCTGCAGGCGGAGGACCAAATGGTCATCATGTCGTGTTCGTCTCTACGCAGACGATGCTTCGCTATGCGCCTCCCTCTGCCTGATCAAACCAGTCACATGGTCTGCTAACAAACATGTCTTCAGGACCTGGAGACCTGGATTAATATCTTGATTAAGAACTGGATTAAGAACTGGATTAAGAACTGGATTAAGAACTGGATTAAGACTTGGATTAAGATCTGGATTGAGAAGTGGATTAAGACCTGGATTAAGACTGGATTAAGAACTGGATTAAGATCTGGTTTAAGAACTGGATTAAAACCTGGATTAAGATCTGGATTAATATCTGGATTAGGACCAGGATTAAGACATGGATTAAGATCTGGATTAAGAACTGGATAAGCAATGTATTAAGATCTGTATTAAGATCTGGATTAAGAACTGGATTAAGATCTGGATTAAGAACTGGATTAAGAACTGGATTAAGATCTGGATTGAGAACTGGATTAGGACCAGGATTAAGACCTGGATTAAGAACTGGATTAAGATCTGGATTATTATCTGGATTAAGAACTGTATTAAGAACTGGATTATGATCTGGATTAACATCTGGATTAAGACCTGGATTAAGATCTGGATTAAAACCTGGATTAAGAAATGTATTAAGATCTGGATTAAGAACTGGATTAAGACCTGGATTAAGATCTGTATTAAAATCTGGATTAGGACCAGGATTAAGACATGGATTAATATCTGGATTAAGATCTGGATTAAGAACTGGATTAAGATCTGGATTAGGAACTGGATTAAGACCTGGATTAAGATCTTGATTGAGAACTGGATTAAGAGCTGGATTAAGACCTGGATTAAGATCTGGATTAATATCTGGATTAGGACCAGGATTAAGACATGGATTAAGATCTGGATTAAGAACTGGATAAGCAATGTATTAAGATCTGTATTAAGATCTGGATTAGGATCAGGATTAAGACCTGGATTAAGAACTGGATTAAGACCTGGATTAAGATCTGGATTAAGACCTGGATTAAGATCTGGATTAAGATATGGTTTAAGAACTGGATTAAGACCTGGATTGAGACCTGGGTCGAGAACTGGATTGAGATCTGGATTAAGATCTGGGTTAAGATCTGGATTAGGACCAGGATTAAGACATGGATTGAGATCTGAATTAAGATCTGAATTAATAACTGGATTAGGACCTGGATTAAGACCTGGATTGAGATCTGGATTAAGAACTGGATTAAGAACTGGATTAAAATCTGGATTAAGATCTGGATTGAGAACTGGATTAACACCTGGATTAAGAACTGGATTAAGACCTGGATTAAGATCTGGATTAAGAACTGGATTAAGATCTGGATTAAGATATGGTTTAAGAACTGGATTAAGACCTGGATTGAGATCTGGGTCGAGAACTGGATTAAGAACTGGATTAAGATCTGGGTTAAGATCTGGATTAAGACCTGGATTAAGACATGGATTAAGATCTGAATTAAGATCTGAATTAAGAACTGGATTAGGACCTGGATTAAGATCTGGATTAAGAACTGGATTAAGAACTGGATTAAGATCTGGATTAAGATCTGGATTGAAAACTGGATTAACACCTGGATTAAGACCTGGATTAAGAACTGGATTAAGACCTGGGTTAAGAACTTGATTGAGAACTGGATTAAGAGCTGGATTAAAACCTGGATTAAGATCTGGATTAATATCTGGATTAGGACCAGGATTAAGACATGGATTAAGATCTGGATTAAGAACTGGATAAGCAATGTATTAAGATCTGTATTAAGATCTGGATTAAGAACTGGATTAAGAACTGGATTAAGATCTGGATTAAGAACTGGATTAAGAACTGGATTAAGATCTGGATTAAGATCTGGATTAATATCTGGATTGAGAACTGGATTAGGACCAGGATTAAGACATGGATTAAGATCTGAATTAAGATCTGGATTAAGAACTGGATTAGGACCTGGATTAAGATCTGGATTAAGAACTGGATTAAGATCTGGATTAATATCTGGATTAAGAACTGGATTAGGACCAGGATTAAGACCTGGATTAAGAACTGGATTAAGATCTGGATTATTATCTGGATTAAGAACTGTATTAAGAACTGGATTATGATCTGGATTAACATCTGGATTAAGACCTGGATTAAGATCTGGATTAAGATCTGGATTAAGAAATGTATTAAGATCTGGATTAAGAACTGGATTAAGACCTGGATTAAGATCTGTATTAAAATCTGGATTAGGACCAGGATTAGGACATGGATTAAGATCTGAATTAAGAACTGGATTAGGACCTGGATTAAGATCTGGATTAAGAACTGGATTAAGATCTGGATTAAGATCTGGATTAATATCTGGATTGAGAACTGGATTAGGACCAGGATTAAGACCTGGATTAAGAACTGGATCAAGATCTGGATTATTATCTGGATTAAGAACTTTATTAAGAACTGGATTATGATCTGGATTAACATCTGGATTAAGACCTGGATTAAGATCTGGATTAAAACCTGGATTAAGAAATGTATTAAGATCTGGATTAAGAACTGGATTAAGACCTGGATTAAGATCTGTATTAAAATCTGGATTAGGACCAGGATTAAGACATGGATTAATATCTGGATTAAGATGTGGATTAAGAACTGGATTAAGATCTGGATTAGGAACTGGATTAAGAGCTGGATTAAGACCTGGATTAAGATCTGGATTAATATCTGGATTAGGACCAGGATTAAGACATGGATTAAGATCTGGATTAAGAACTGGATAAGCAATGTATTAAGATCTGTATTAAGATCTGGATTAGGATCAGGATTAAGACCTGGATTAAGAACTGGATTAAGACCTGGATTAAGATCTGGATTAAGACCTGGATTAAGATCTGGATTAAGATATGGTTTAAGAACTGGATTAAGACCTGGATTGAGACCTGGGTCGAGAACTGGATTGAGATCTGAATTAAGATCTGGGTTAAGATCTGGATTAGGACCAGGATTAAGACATGGATTGAGATCTGAATTAAGATCTGAATTAAGAACTGGATTAGGACCTGGATTAAGACCTGGATTGAGATCTGGATTAAGAACTGGATTAAGAACTGGATTAAAATCTGGATTAAGATCTGGATTGAGAACTGGATTAACACCTGGATTAAGAACTGGATTAAGACCTGGATTAAGATCTGGATTAAGAACTGGATTAAGATCTGGATTAAGATATGGTTTAAGAACTGGATTAAGACCTGGATTGAGATCTGGGTCGAGAACTGGATTAAGATCTGGATTAAGATCTGGGTTAAGATCTGGATTAAGACCTGGATTAAGACATGGATTAAGATCTGAATTAAGATCTGAATTAAGAACTGGATTAACACCTGGATTAAGACCTGGATTAAGAACTGGATTAAGACCTGGGTTAAGAACTTGATTGAGAACTGGATTAAGAGCTGGATTAAGACCTGGATTAAGATCTGGATTAATATCTGGATTAGGACCAGGATTAAGACATGGATTAAGATCTGGATTAAGAACTGGATAAGCAATGTATTAAGATCTGTATTAAGATCTGGATCAGGATCAGGATTAAGACCTGGATTAAGAACTGGATTAAGACCTGGATTAAGATCTGGATTAAGACCTGGATTAAGATCTGGATTAAGATATGGTTTAAGAACTGGATTAAGACCTGGATTGAGACCTGGGTCGAGAACTGGATTGAGATCTGGATTAAGATCTGGGTTAAGATCTGGATTAGGACCAGGATTAAGACATGGATTGAGATTGAATTAAGATCTGAATTAATAACTGGATTAGGACCTGGATTAAGACCTGGATTGAGATCTGGATTAAGAACTGGATTAAGAACTGGATTAAAATCTGGATTAAGATCTGGATTGAGAACTGGATTAACACCTGGATTAAGAACTGGATTAAGACCTGGATTAAGATCTGGATTAAGAACTGGATTAAGATCTGGATTAAGATATGGTTTAAGAACTGGATTAAGACCTGGATTGAGATCTGGGTCGAGAACTGGATTAAGAACTGGATTAAGATCTGGATTAAGATCTGGATTAAGATCTGGATTAGGACCAGGATTAAGACATGGATTAAGATCTGAATTAAGATCTGAATTAAGAACTGGATTAGGACCTGGATTAAGATCTGTATTAAGAACTGGATTAAGATCTGGATTAAGATCTGGATTGAAAACTGGATTAACACCTGGATTAAGACCTGGATTAAGAACTGGATTAAGACCTGGGTTAAGAACTGGATTAAGATCTGGATTAAGATCTGGATTAGGACCAGGATTAAGACATGGATTAAGATCTGAATTAAGATCTGGATTAAGAACTGGATTAGGACCTGGATTAAGATCTGGATTAAGAACTGGATTAAGAACTGCATTAAGATCTGGATTAAGATCTGGATTAAGATCTGGATTGAGAACTGGATTAGGACCTGGATTAAAACCTGGATTAAGACCTGGGTTAAGAACTGGATTAAGATCTGGATTAATATCTGGATTGAGAACTGGATTAGGACCTGGATTAAGACATGGATTAAGATCTGAATTAAGATCTGGATTAAGAACTGGATTAGGACCTGGATTAAGATCTGGATTAAGAACTGGATTAAGAACTGGATTAAGATCTTGATTAAGATCTGGATTAAGATCTGGATTAACACCTGGATTAAGACCTGGATTAAGAACTGGATTAAGACCTGGGTTAAGAACTGGATTAAGATCTGGATTAATATCTGGATTGAGAACTGGATTAGGACCTGGATTAAGACCTGGATTAAGAACTAGATTAAGACCTGGATTAAGAACTGGATTAAGACCTGGATTAAGATCTGGATTAAGAACTGGATTAAGATTTGGTTTAAGAACTGGATTAAGCTCTGAATTAAGATCTGGTTTAAGACCTGGATTAAGACCTGGATTGAGATCTGGATTGAGAACTGGATTAAGATCTGGATTAAGAACTGATTTAAGACCTGGATTAAGATCTGGATTAAGAATTGGATTAAGACCTGGATTAAGATCTGGGTTAAAATCTGGATTAGGACCAGGATTAAGACATGGATTAAGATCTAAATTAAGATCTAGATTAATAAACTGGAGTAGGACCTGGATTAAGAACTGGATTAAGATCTGGATTGAGAACTGATTTAAGACCTGGATTATGATCTGGATTAAGAATTGGATTAAGACCTGGATTAAGATCTGGGTTAAAATCTGGATTAGGACCAGGATTAAGACATGGATTAAGATCTGAATTAAGATTTAGATTAATAAACTGGAGTAGGACCTGGATTAAGAACTGGATTAAGATCTGGATTAAGATCTGGATTGAGAACTGGATTAAGAACTGGATTAAGACCTGGATTAAGATCTGGATTAAGAACTGGATTAAGATCTGGATTAAGAACTGGATTAAGAACTGGATTAAGATTTGGTTTAAGAACTGGATTAAGATCTGGATTAATATCTGGATTAGGACCAGGATTAAGACATGGATTAAGATCTGAATTAAAATCTGGATTAAGAACTGGATTAGGACCTGGATTAAGATCTGGATTAAGAACTGGATTAAGAACTGGATTAAGATCTTGATTAAGATCTGGATTAAGATCTGGATTAACACCTGGATTAAGACCTGGATTAAGAACTGGATTAAGACCTGGGTTAAGAACTGGATTAAGATCTGGATTAATATCTGGATTGAGAACTGGATTAGGACCTGGATTAAGACCTGGATTAAGAACTAGATTAAGACCTGGATTAAGAACTGGATTAAGACCTGGATTAAGATCTGGATTAAGAACTGGATTAAGATTTGGTTTAAGAACTGGATTAAGCTCTGAATTAAGATCTGGTTTAAGACCTGGATTAAGACCTGGATTGAGATCTGGATTGAGAACTGGATTAAGATCTGGATTAAGAACTGATTTAAGACCTGGATTAAGATCTGGATTAAGAATTGGATTAAGACCTGGATTAAGATCTGGGTTAAAATCTGGATTAGGACCAGGATTAAGACATGGATTAAGATCTGAATTAAGATCTAGATTAATAAACTGGAGTAGGACCTGGATTAAGAACTGGATTAAGATCTGGATTGAGAACTGATTTAAGACCTGGATTATGATCTGGATTAAGAATTGGATTAAGACCTGGATTAAGATCTGGGTTAAAATCTGGATTAGGACCAGGATTAAGACATGGATTAAGATCTGAATTAAGATTTAGATTAATAAACTGGAGTAGGACCTGGATTAAGAACTGGATTAAGATCTGGATTAAGATCTGGATTGAGAACTGGATTAAGAACTGGATTAAGACCTGGATTAAGATCTGGATTAAGAACTGGATTAAGATCTGGATTAAGATATGGTTTAAGAACTGGATTAAGAACTGGATTGAGATCTGGGTCGAGAACTGGATTAAGAACTGGATTAAGACCTGGATTAAGACCTGGATTGAGATCTGGATTGAGAACTGGATTAAGATCTGGATTAAGAACTGGATTATGATCTGGATTAAGACCTGGATTAAGAACTGGATTAAGAACTGGATTAACATCTGGATTAAGAACTGGATTAACATCTGGATTAACATTTGGATTAAGACCTGGATTAGGATCTAGATTAAGACCTGGATTAAGAACTGGGTTAAGATCTGGATTAACATCTGGATTAAGACCTGGATTTAGACCTGGATTTACATCTGGATTAACATCTGGATTAAGAACTGGATTAAGACCTGGATTAAGACTTAGATGACTGTTTTCTTCTTCTGAACTCAGACAGACTGAGGTTGCTGTCTTTGGACCTGAAGAGGACTGTAGCTGTGGAACCACTTTGCTCTCGAGGTTTTTCTTTGAATTCAGGTTTACTGCAGGTTCCTGGAGGTTCTAATAGTAGAAACTTCAATGATCAGAACCCGGTCTGGCTTCAGGAAGCAGAACCAGATCCCAGTGTGGTCTCAGAAAATCTTCAGTTTGTTTTCAAGCTTTCCTTCCTTGGTGACCCTGATCCATCCATTATATATTTTCTGGTTCTGGTCTGGATGGAGGTTTTCCTTCCAGGTTCTGGTCCGGATGGAGGTTTTTCTTCCTGGTTCTGGTCCGGATGGAGGTTTTCCTTCCTGGTTCTGCTCCGGATGGAGATTTTGCTGGTAACAAAGCAGAGTAACAGTAAATATCCGGACTGGACTCACCTCTCCAGCAGGTCCAGTCTCAGCTGCTGTCCATGAGGCAACGTTAACAGCTCCATGCCTGAGCTAACTCCCATCATCCTTTGCACCTCCGGAGTCACGTCCAGGATCCTCGCCACCTACAGAGCACAGATTTGTTGGAACCAGAACCAACTGGACCGGCTTCCAGAACTGTTTCATTGAACATTTAACTAAACTTCGGTAACTTGGGAAAACGTGGTGAAATGGACTTCCTGTCCAGGTTTATGCCTCGTGGATTTCTTTCCTTTTACTTTGTGTTAAAACGTTGTTTAAACTCAGGTTTGATCTGAAATAAGAGAAAATATAAAAAACAACCCAAGTTTGTTCGGTAAAGTGAACTGAATTATACTAGTGTGTGTATTTGTATATATAAATATGTATATATAAATACCAGTGGGAACTTCGTCACACTTCATTGATATATGATATGAATTTGTATTATGATTATGATTCTCCTTCTCTTTTACTGTTTCATTCCAGCAACTGAAACAGTTTGTTGTAACTTTTCCCAAATCTTCCTAAACCTGCATATGGATGCGGTCGCGGCGCCGATGGAAGGGAACGGCACCAGCGTCGGTGTTTCTGCTGATGTCTGAACATAAGGAGTGTAAAACCGACTGACTGGAAGCAGAGTGGGACTGAAATGGTGGACGGACCTTGCAGTCGGCCTCGGTGATGTGTCTCGCCGCCATCCGCGGGTCTACGTCAGCCAGCAGCTCCTTCACCCTCCTCAGGATGCAGACCTCCAGAGGTTTATTCTCCTTGGACATCAGTGGAGACTGGTACCTACTGGGTTTGAAGCGAGACACCGTCTCCACCAGTGGAGACGAGTAGGCATTCCCATCTTCCTCTCCGATTGGTCGGCCTCCTGCCGAGCCGTCCTGCAGCCTCGCCACGAAGCTCTGAGGACCAGGATGCAGCTCCGTGTAGCAGCTTCCATCTGGATCGGAGACCGAGTCCTGTTGGGGGCTGCTTGGCTGGACCTGAGCGGTTTCTAAGGACCGGGACGAGGCGGAGGACAGCACCACGCTGGAGGCCGGGTGGAGCTGTGGGGCTGAGATGGAGGAGGAGGACAGAAGTTACATTTCAGAGCTTATTAAAGCCAGCGATTCTCCAGGAAGTCTCCAGGAAGTCTCCAGGAAGTCTCCAGAAATTCTCCAGGAAGTCTCCAGGAAGTCTCCAGGAAGTCTCCAGAAATTCTCCAGGAAGTCTCCAGGAAGTCTCCAGGAAGTCTCCAGAAATTCTCCAGGAATTCTCCAGGAAGTCTCCAGAAATTCTCCAGGAATTCTCCAGGAAATCTCCAGGAATTCTCCAGGAATTCTCCAGGAAGTCTCCAGGAAGTCTCCAGGAATTCTCCAGGAATTCTCCAGGAAGTCTCCAGAAATTCTCCAGGAATTCTCCAGGAAGTCTCCAGGAAGTCTCCAGAAATTCTCCAGGAATTCTCCAGGAAGTCTCCAGGAAGTCTCCAGGAATTCTCCAGGAAGTCTCCAGGAAGTCTCCAGAAATTCTCCAGGAAGTCTCCAGGAATTCTCCAGGAATTCTCCAGGAAGTCTCCAGGAAGTCTCCAGAAATTCTCCAGGAATTCTCCAGGAAGTCTCCAGGAAGTCTCCAGGAAGTCTCCAGAAATTCTCCAGGAAGTCTCCAGGAATTCTCCAGGAAGTCTCCAGGAAGTCTCCAGGAAGTCTCCAGGAATTCTCCAGGAAGTCTCCAGAAAGTCTCCAGGAATTCTCCAGGAATTCTCCAGGAATTCTCCAGAAATTCTCCAGGAATTCTCCAGGAAGTCTCCAGGAAGTCTCCAGAAATTCTCCAGGAAGTCTCCAGGAAGTCTCCAGGAATTCTCCAGGAAGTCTCCAGGAATTCTCCAGAAATTCTCCAGGAAGTCTCCAGGAAGTCTCCAGGAATTCTCCAGGAAGTCTCCAGGAAGTCTCCAGAAATTCTCCAGGAATTCTCCAGGAAGTCTCCAGGAAGTCTCCAGAAATTCTCCAGGAAGTCTCCAGAAATTCTCCAGGAAGTCTCCAGGAATTCTCCAGGAATTCTCCAGGAAGTCTCCAGGAAGTCTCCAGAAATTCTCCAGGAATTCTCCAGGAAGTCTCCAGGAATTCTCCAGGAATTCTCCAGGAAGTCTCCAGGAAGTCTCCAGGAATTCTCCAGGAAGTCTCCAGGAAGTCTCCAGAAATTCTCCAGGAAGTCTCCAGGAAGTCTCCAGGAATTCTCCAGGAAGTCTCCAGGAAGTCTCCAGGAAGTCTCCAGGAATTCTCCAGGAATTCTCCAGGAAGTCTCCAGGAAGTCTCCAGAAATTCTCCAGGAAGTCTCCAGGAAGTCTCCAGGAAGTCTCCAGAAATTCTCCAGGAATTCTCCAGGAAGTCTCCAGGAAGTCTCCAGGAATTCTCCAGGAAGTCTCCAGGAAGTCTCCAGAAATTCTCCAGGAAGTCTCCAGGAATTCTCCAGGAATTCTCCAGGAAGTCTCCAGGAAGTCTCCAGGAAGTCTCCAGAAATTCTCCAGGAATTCTCCAGGAAGTCTCCAGGAAGTCTCCAGGAAGTCTCCAGAAATTCTCCAGGAAGTCTCCAGGAATTCTCCAGGAAGTCTCCAGGAAGTCTCCAGGAAGTATCCAGGAATTCTCCAGGAAGTCTCCAGAAAGTCTCCAGGAATTCTCCAGGAATTCTCCAGGAATTCTCCAGAAATTCTCCAGGAATTCTCCAGGAAGTCTCCAGGAAGTCTCCAGAAATTCTCCAGGAAGTCTCCAGGAAGTCTCCAGGAATTCTCCAGGAAGTCTCCAGGAATTCTCCAGAAATTCTCCAGGAAGTCTCCAGGAAGTCTCCAGGAATTCTCCAGGAAGTCTCCAGGAAGTCTCCAGAAATTCTCCAGGAATTCTCCAGGAAGTCTCCAGGAAGTCTCCAGAAATTCTCCAGGAAGTCTCCAGAAATTCTCCAGGAAGTCTCCAGGAATTCTCCAGGAATTCTCCAGGAAGTCTCCAGGAAGTCTCCAGAAATTCTCCAGGAATTCTCCAGGAAGTCTCCAGGAAGTCTCCAGGAATTCTCCAGGAAGTCTCCAGGAAGTCTCCAGGAATTCTCCAGGAAGTCTCCAGGAAGTCTCCAGAAATTCTCCAGGAAGTCTCCAGGAAGTCTCCAGGAATTCTCCAGGAAGTCTCCAGGAAGTCTCCAGGAAGTCTCCAGGAATTCTCCAGGAATTCTCCAGGAAGTCTCCAGGAAGTCTCCAGAAATTCTCCAGGAAGTCTCCAGGAATTCTCCAGGAAGTCTCCAGGAAGTCTCCAGAAATTCTCCAGGAAGTCTCCAGGAAGTCTCCAGGAATTCTCCAGGAAGTCTCCAGGAAGTCTCCAGGAAGTCTCCAGAAAGTCTCCAGAAAGTCTCCAGGAAGTCTCCAGGAATTCTCCAGGAATTCTCCAGGAAGTCTCCAGGAAGTCTCCAGGAATTCTCCAGGAAGTCTCCAGGAAGTCTCCAGAAATTCTCCAGGAAGTCTCCAGGAAGTCTCCAGAAATTCTCCAGGAAGTCTCCAGAAAGTCTCCAGGAATTCTCCAGGAAGTCTCCAGAAATTCTCCAGGAAGTCTCCAGGAAGTCTCCAGGAAGTCTCCAGGAATTCTCCAGGAAGTCTCCAGAAATTCTCCAGGAAGTCTCCAGGAATTCCCAGAAATTCTCCAGGAAGTCTCCAGAAAGTCTCCAGGAATTCTCCAGGAATTCTCCAGAAATTCTCCAGGAAGTCTCCAGGAAGTCTCCAGAAAGTCTCCAGGAATTCTCCAGGAATTCTCCAGGAAGTTTCCAGGAATTCTCCAGGAATTCTCCAGGAAGTCTCCAGAAAGTCTCCAGGAATTCTCCAGGAATTCTCCAGAAATTCTCCAGGAAGTCTCCAGGAAGTCTCCAGAAAGTCTCCAGGAATTCTCCAGGAATTCTCCAGGAAGTTTCCAGGAATTCTCCAGGAATTCTCCAGGAAGTCTCCAGGAAGTCTCCAGAAATTCTCCAGGAAGTCTCCAGGAATTCTCCAGGAATTCTCCAGGAAGTCTCCAGGAATTCTCCAGGAAGTCTCCAGGAAGTCTCCAGAAATTCTCCAGGAAGTCTCCAGGAATTCTCCAGGAAGTCTCCAGGAAGTCTCCAGAAATTCTCCAGGAAGTCTCCAGGAAGTCTCCAGGAATTCTCCAGGAAGTCTCCAGGAAGTCTCCAGAAAGTCTCCAGAAAGTCTCCAGGAATTCTCCAGGAATTCTCCAGGAAGTCTCCAGGAATTCTCCAGGAATTCTCCAGGAAGTCTCCAGGAAGTCTCCAGGAAGTCTCCAGGAATTCTCCAGGAAGTCTCCAGGAAGTCTCCAGAAATTCTCCAGGAAGTCTCCAGGAAGTCTCCAGAAATTCTCCAGGAAGTCTCCAGGAAGTCTCCAGAAATTCTCCAGGAAGTCTCCAGAAAGTCTCCAGGAATTCTCCAGGAAGTCTCCAGAAATTCTCCAGGAAGTCTCCAGAAATTCTCCAGGAAGTCTCCAGGAAGTCTCCAGAAAGTCTCCAGGAATTCTCCAGGAAGTCTCCAGAAATTCTCCAGGAAGTCTCCAGGAAGTCTCCAGGAATTCCCAGAAATTCTCCAGGAAGTCTCCAGGAATTCTCCAGGAATTCTCCAGAAATTCTCCAGGAAGTCTCCTAGTTTGTGGATGAACAGAAGAATCGTTGAGGATTTAGAGCAGCAGGAGCTGTAAAGCCTCCACTTGTCCAACATCTCTGAGTCAGGAAGTAGTTCCAGGTTGTGTGTCTGGTCCATCATGGCAGCAGCAGAACGAAGGTCTGGTCGCTGTTCTGCTGAGAACGTTCTGCCAAGAGGAGCTTTATGGATATAATGTTCTCCTTCATATTCTGGATTCTTCTTTTATTTCTCTATTGATTGTGTAGAATTTATTTGTATCACAGAGTTTTCCTGCTGGACTGGACTGGACTGGACTGGACTGGAGACCGGACCGGACCGGACCGGACCAGACCAGACCAGACTGGAGACCGGACCAGATCAGACCAGACCGGACCGGACCGGACTGGACTGAACTGGACCAGACTGGAGACCGGACCAGATCAGACCAGACTGGACCGGACTGGACTGAACTGGACCAGACTGGAGACCGGACCGGACCAGGGTATTTATGCCTTGGTTTTGGTCCAAATTTGCAGAAATCTCGGGTCTTATGACTGCGACACTGGAGAAGTTTGAAGGTTTAGGTAACATTCGCGTTTTTATGACTTTATTAAGGAAAACCTGAAACAACCTCCGCTGGTTATCCGACGTTAAGTTACGCTAACATCACTTTCGGTTTTCTGAGTCCACCAACGACCGCCGTCCACGTGGTTTTAATGGAACTGTGGGAACAAGAACGGCATGATTTTACACTCGGCTGTAACCGGATAACATGATAACTCCGGTAAATCATTCACTTTTATCTGCTTTTACCGCTGCAGGTGACTTTTGTACATCCTGCCCTCAGTTCTCACTTTTAGCTTTCAACTCTCACCTGAACCACCTGGATCCGCCTGAACCACCTGGATCCGCCTGAACCGCCTGAACCACCTGGATCCGCCTGAACCACCTGGATCCGCCTGAACCACCTGAACCACCTGGATCCGCCTGAACCACCTGGACCACCTGAACCACCTGGACCACCTGAACCACCGAAACCACCTAGGTTACATGGACCACCTTGGTTACCTGAACCACCTGGACCACCAGGGTTACCTGAATCACCTGGACCACCTGGGTTACCTGAATCACCTAGGTTACATGGACCACCTGGGTTAACTGGACCACATGAACCACCTGAACCACATGGACCACCTGGGTTACCTGAATCACCTAGACCACCTGAACCACCTGGACCACCTGAGCCACCTGGACCACCTGGGTTACCTGAATCACCTAGGTTACATGGACCACCTGGGTTAACTGGACCACATGAACCACCTGAACCACATGGACCACCTGGGTTACCTGAATCACCTAGACCACCTGAACCACCTGGACCACCTGGGTTACCTGAATCACCTAGGTTACATGGACCACCTGGGTTAACTGGACCACATGAACCACCTGAACCACATGGACCACCTGGGTTACCTGAATCACCTAGACCACCTGAACCACCTGGACCACCTGGGTTACCTGAATCACCTAGGTTACATGGACCACCTGGGTTAACTGGACCACATGAACCACCTGAACCACATGGACCACCTGGGTTACCTGAATGACCTGGACCACCTGAACCACCGAAACCACCTAGGTTACATGGACCACCTGGGTTACCTGAACCACCTGGACCACCTGGACCACCTGGATCACCTGAATCACCTGTACCACCTTGGTTACCTGAACCACCTGGACCACCTGGATCCCCTGAAAAACGTGGACCACCTGAAACGCCTGGATCACCTGAACCACCTGGACCACCTGGGTTCGGTCCACCTGGATCCGAGACAGACCAAAAACTCCAAGTTCTCCTTTGAGTTCTTTGACATGAAAACTGATTCTTTGTCACATCTTTGTGACTTCATGTCTTTATCATTTCAAGTGTTTTTATGGACTCGTCATTTCTTTTAGCTTCTTCTCGTCCTTTAACTTCTTCTCCGTGATCCAGGCTGGAGGTTTCTTTGTTCAGCATTAACCAGTAACCACAGACTGATCAGCTCATCTAAAGTCCAGCATGTGAGTAAATCTCCTCTGGTGTGTTTGATCTGCTGCTGTGGAACACACACACCCTGAACTTTGACCCGCTACCTCAGTGTGGACGCCCAGAGCGCTGCTCCAGCATCAGAGCTGGAAAGCAGTCAGTCATTCCAGCGTTTGCCGAGGAGGAGGCCGGACGTACAGACGGACGCCGCTTCAAGCTGAAACGTGAGACATCTGCTGGGTAGGACGTCCTCGGTGAGTGATTACATAAAACAGCCGCTGAGTTTTACAGGATCAAACGTTTACATGGATGTTTTTAGACTAAAAATGTTGTTTTTACTGGTTTCTGATGCTTGAAGGCATGAATGAGGGTTAACTCCTGGGTAGGAGTAAAAACACTCCCACAAGTCCAGATGTTTCCTGCTGACAAGACTAAACCTGAACATATTGAGCAACTACGCAGAAATCTGAAGCCGCTCGAGATGAAACTCAGGAAGAATGAAAGCTCAGCAGCTCAGAGAGAGAAACATTCAGAAAGCCTCGTGATTCCTGCAGGATCAGACCTTAAACCCTAAACATGGACGTTTATTAATCCCACATCTAAGTTTCATCTGCACGTCTTGAAGCTCAGAAAGACCTTCAGGTCTTGTAGACTAATAACTTCTTGCACTGCGTGTCGTCTCTTCCATCCAAACAGGCTGCTTTCATGGAGAAAATGCAGCTTTTCAACCATCAATGATGGTTGCATCAATGAGCAGCGAAAAGATTTAATATAATTATTAATAACGTTTAAAAGCCTGAAACAAACTGAGCTGATATTTTGTGAAAAACAGAATTAATGTGTAAAAGTGACAAAAACAGATCCTGTTGAACACAAACGCAGGTTTTTAATCTTCTGTATTGTCGGACGTCAGGATGCTCACAGGGCAGCACAAGTACGTCGACACGAAGCGCTGAAAGCTGACGGGAATGTCTGCTAAATGCAAAAAGCTCCTCCTGGGAATCTGACGCAGGAATTCCCACGCTGTAGTTGTGTAATGAGGAAGCTTTGGGATTTATGTAAGTCCTGAAACGGAAAGCCTCAGCATTCTGGAGGAAAGGGAGAGCTGTAGTGGTGCTTCTCAGGCTTGTTTTGGATGGAAACGACGTTAACAGATGCTGTAAAGCGTGAAGAAGAGCTTGGTTGGGATCATTCGGGCTCCTGAAGTGATCAAACAAGGTTTCACTTGAATTTGATGGAAATCTGAAATAATCTGAAAGGAAACATGTTTAACAGATGAACGGCGCCTCTACTCTACAACATGAGACGTTTCTTCTTTTCTAACATGGCTTTCATATCCATGTGGCCTGCAAGTCTCCACACAGGTCTGTGAGGACCTCAGAGAGGACGTCCAGGATGAAGCCTGAAGGAAAAACCCATCAAAGTTTCAAAACTTGCTCTATTTTTCATCTACATTTGTTTCATGAATGTCGTAAAGTCGAAACAACGTAAGTGGAGAACCGCGTAACCCGAGGACCGCCTGTACTAGTATGTGGAAGGCGAAACTCAGCTGGAATGAGACGTTCCAGACAGCCTGTTGCTAGGCAACAGCTGATCCAGGAACGTAATCATGAATATCGAGGTGCAATCAAATGAGACAGAAATGCAAATTACTTTAGTCGTCAAGTTACATCATTCTTTACGGTTCAGAACTGCAGGACAAGAAACTGCATCTTTCTCCAAACCAACACTAACAGTTGCAGCGCCAGTCAGCCGGTTGGGTCATCTCCCAGTGGTTGCTGTAATGACGGGAGTTTAGGGGACATTCACATCTGGATAGTCGGGAGACTCGGTCTGATTGGGCAGATTTCTCACAGATTTCACAGATCTTCCTTTGGTTTGGGTTCAAACTGGACGTAACTCAGTGGGACCAAACCTCTGGACCTCGTGACAGAGTAAAACACCTCTTCTCTACGGGGCGATACTCCCACAGACAACCACATTAAAAAGCAGGAAGAAGAAACCCAGGTTTCTTGATAGGCCAGGAACGACAGAGGAAATGTTTCAGGCTGAAGAAGCGGAAAGTTCTGGTTACTTTCTGGCAACCAGAAAACAGCAAACATGGAGTCACACAATGTAGTCTGCAGGAAAGTCCTGCAACAGTACCGATGAGGAACCCGCAGAAACACTGTTTTGTGACTAAAAATGTCATTGATTAAACATCACGGTTATGGATGTGGATGGAGGTTTATTTGGCAGCAAGACGAATTTTCATTCTCCTTCTTTTCCGTCTTATTTTGTGGACCTTACGACTGTTTTTCTGATCAGGCGCCTTTATTGTGAAGCCCTGCAGGAGAAACAATAATCACGAACAATAAACACGACTTTCTTCTTCATGCTTTATTGCAATGCCAGACATCACTTTCTGATTGGTTGCTGGATAGTCGCTATGTAAGCCAACCCACACCCTCACCCATGGGGTTTCCATGTTCTCCTCGTGTATGCGTGGGTTCTCTCCGGTACTTCGGCTTCCTCCTACCATCTAAAGACATCCATGTTAACTGGTTACTCTAAATTGACCCTAGGAGTGAGTGGTTGTTTGTCTCTGTGTGGCCCTGTGATGGACTGGCGAGCTGTCCAGAGTGTACCCCGCCTTTTGCCCAAAGACTGCTGGGATAGGCTCCAACTTCCCCGCGACCCCTCATCGGACTAAGCGGTTAGAATAATGAATGAATAAAGTGTATGATAAATATAATTAAAATATAAATTTAATCGACCTCTTCATAAAACAACACAAGTATTGGATCAGTACTCAGTATTGCAAATTCCCAAACCTCAGAAATCAGAATGGGATGGAACTAGGCATTGGAACATCCTTAATTTGTATTACTTAGCAAAACCCAACCCCCACAACGGTTCTCATCAGGATCTCTGGGAACCCTCGTAGCCATGTGATTCCACTTGAATGTGCTCCTAACTGGCTAAGTAATCTAAAAACGAAAGGGCTTGAAATCGCCAATAAAAAGCTGATATTTTCATGCTTTGTGGTGTGCCCTACCTGAAACTAGGAAGCAGTTACCCTGGAAGGTCCTCTAAAACAACCTAATTCCCTTACAACATTTAAAATGTTAAAATTCTTACATTTACTTCTTTTTTTTTTTAAAGTTTCTGTGACTCACAACACCTAACACATAAATGCATATCAGGTTTCTAGTCAGAAACCCTCCAAAGTTCTACCGCAGTAACTAGTGGATTTTCTACACAGTCCTTCCATCTTGGTTTCAAGGTGCAAAAACTTCTGAGCACTTTGCAGAGGAAAAACTCTTCATCCAACTTCTTTGAACAGTGTTACAGTGTCAGACAAAACATTAACCACCATTGGTAACAGTTCACAGTTGGATTGTCAGTCCAAAAAGGACCTCCTGGGCCACTCCAAGACCAAGATGTTTCATGGGGACACCAGTCAAATTCAGGAGGTCCTTTGTGACAGTGTCCAACTGTTAAACAGATGTCTGTAATATCATTATTACACAGCAACACTGTGTGAATTCCTGCCTTCAAGTTCGGTTTGTGTTTGTAAGTCAGACATGTTTGATGCAACGGTGGAAATGTAGAAATCTCACGGCCTAATATTTCTAATTGTAATTTCTTTCAGAAATGTACCGACCAGCCCTGGCGACACTAGCAGTGTTGCTCTGCTCATCGACCTTCGTAAATGGAGGGAAAGTTTTGGTGTTTCCTTTGGATGGAAGCCACTGGGTCAACATGAAAGTCATCATTGAGGAGCTTCATACCCGAGGCCATGAGGTTACGGTTCTACGACCATCAGACTCCTGGTACATCAAGCCAGACTCCCCTCACTACACGGCAATAACCATGAACTCCTCTGCTGGTTTTGATAAAGATAATTTCGGGTCATTCGTAATGAGAATGCTGACCATGCGGCGTCAGGGATCTTCATTTTGGACTCGCATGAGTTTGGAATATGATCTAATACAAAACTTCTATCAGATGAATCAGCTGGTGCTTCAGATGGTGGAAGACATGTTTGAAAATCTTGAACTGATGCAAAGCCTCCGTGATGCCAAGTATGATTTGGTTCTTACAGACCCTGCAACAGGTGGAGGAGTCCTTCTGGCTCATCGTCTAGGTCTTCCTCTTGTCCTAAATGTCAGATGGACTATTCAGGGTGAGGGACATCAAGCAATTGCACCATCCCCGTTGTCCTATATCCCAATACCAGGGTCAGAGCTAACTGATAAAATGACCTTCACCCAGAGGATGAAGAACTTCCTGTACTACATTTTCACTTGTATGCAGATCTGGTATGTAACAGAACCAAACTATAAGCCGTTTGTCCATCGTCACTTCGGCAGTGGCGTACATTACATGGAGCTGTTTCAGGCCGCTGACATCTGGCTGATGAGAAATGATTTCACCTTCGAGTTTCCACGACCTACAATGCCAAACATCGTCTACATGTCAGGGTTCCAGTGCAAACCCTCCAAGCCTCTGCCTAAAGACCTTGAGGACTTTGTTCGGAGCTCTGGGGAACACGGCGTCATTGTGATGACTTTGGGAACTCTGGTGGAAAAACTTCCCGAGGATATCGCAGAGGACATCGCAGCTGCATTTGCCCAACTTCCTCAAAAGGTGATCTGGAGGCACAAGGGCAAGAGACCATCCACCCTTGGCAATAACACCCTAATCTTGGACTGGCTGCCCCAAAACGACCTCCTGGGCCATCCCAAGACCAGGGTGTTTGTGGCCCACGGAGGTACCAATGGAATTCAGGAGGCCATCTACCATGGTGTCCCCCTGGTCGGCCTGCCCCTCATGTTCGACCAACCTGACAACTTCTTCAGGATGGAAGCCAGAGGAGTGGCCAAAGTGGTGGACATCGCAACTGTCAATAAGGACATCTTCCTGGAGGCGCTGAAGGAGGTTCTGCATGAACCATCCTACAGGGAGAAGATGAAGGAGTTGTCCCATCTTCACAGAGATCAGCCCATGAAACCACTGGACCGCGCCATGTTCTGGATCGAGTTTGTCATGAGGCACAAAGGAGCGGCGCATCTGAGGACAGAGTCTTACAAGATGTCCATGATCCAGTACTACTCCGTTGATGTGGTGGCCTTTCTGCTGGCAGTGATTTTTACAGTATTTACTGTCTTTATTTGTGCCATTAAGTTTCTCTGGCTGAATATATTTTATAGAAACAAAGTTAAAGAGGAATAACGATGCTGTTCAAAATGCTGAATGCACCACAAACCTGGTAGTTCCTGCTGACCTGGAACAATTTACCAATAAGATTTGTTTTATTCAGGAAGATATCAAAACAGTTGTTTGTATTGACTCACGGGACTCCAACAGGCTCGCGTACCTCTGGCAGACAAAGCAGACAATATGAGATGCTGTCTGAGTATTTGAAACATTTTATTCTAAGTTGTATGGGGATCAGGTAATTATTAGCAATTTGGTAGAAGGTTTCATTGAGAACATATTTGTTGTTTTTACCATAAATAGGTGCTAAATGAATGAAGTAGAACTAGAAGTATTATAAACCACAACTGCTTGATTGAAGTGAAATCTGTTTACTAAGAGCCGACAGATGTGTCAGTTCTGAAAGTCAGTCAGGAGTAAATAGGGTAACTGTATACTTTGCAGAAATTTCGACTACATAAGTCATTGTGGAGCCACAGAGTAAAACAACTCTTTAGATTTTAACTGCATTTACATGAAGGTTGATCATTTCACCACGTAAAACTAATAATATTTTGCCTGGAATTATTATTAGAATTTTTTTTTGTAAAATGAAGAATAAATAAAATAATGATGTAAAATTATTCCTCCTTGCCTTGAAAAAAATG
Organism: Telmatherina bonti; assembly: GCF_933228915.1. Classification (NCBI taxonomy): domain Eukaryota; kingdom Metazoa; phylum Chordata; class Actinopteri; order Atheriniformes; family Telmatherinidae; genus Telmatherina; species Telmatherina bonti. Next base: position 2,030,596 of record NC_136611.1, on the reverse strand, counting down.
TTATTATAAAATGTCTAAAGTTACAGCCAGTTTGTTGTGTATTCTTATTCTTCTGTAATTTGTTGACCTAAATTCATAAATGTATATATTTTGAAAACTCAATAAGGCTGTGGCAGCCCACTTCAAGCCAATTGCATCTTCTGCTGCTTATCCGGGGTCGGGTCGCGGGGGCAGCAGCCTAAGCAGGGAAGCCCAGACTTCCCTCTCCCCAGCCACATTTACCAACTCTGCGGGGGGGGATCCCGAGGCGTTCCCGGGCCAGCTGAGAGATATAATCCCTCCAGCGTGTCCTGGGTCTTCCCCGGGGTCTCCTCCCAGAGGGACGTGCCTGGAACACCTCACCAGGGAGGTCCAGGAGGCATCCTGACCAGATGCCCGAGCCACCTCAACTGGTTCCTCTCAATGCGGAGGAGCAGCGGCTCTACTCTGATCTCCTCCTGGATGACCGAGCTCCTCACCCTATCTCTAAGGGAGAGCCCGGCCACCCTGCGGAGGAAACTCATTTCAGCCGCCTGTATACGAGATCTCCTTCTTTCGGTCACGACCTACAGCTCATGACGATAGGTGAGGGTAGGAACGTAGATTGACTGGTAAATGGAGAGCTTCGCCTTCTGGCTCAGCTCCTTCTTCACCACGACAGACCGGCACAGAGTCCGCATTACTGCAGACGCCGCACCGATCCGTCTGTCCATCTCACGCTCCATCCTTCCCTCACTCGTGAACAAGACCCCGAGATATTTAAACTCCTCCACTTGAGGCAGGACCTGACTCCCGACCCGGAGAGGACAATCCACCCTATTCCAGCTGAGGACCATGGTCTCAGATTTGGAGGTGCTGATTCTCATCCCAGCCGATTCACACTCGGCTGCGAATCGCTCAAGTGAGAGCTGGAGATCCTGACCAGATGAAGCCAACAGGACCACGTCATCTGCAAAAAGCAGAGACCCAATCCTGAGGCCACCAAGCCGGATCCCCTCAACACCTCGGCTGCGCCTAGAAATTCTGTCCATATAAGTTATGAACAGAATCGGTGATAAAGGGCAGCCTTGATAAAGTCCAACCCTCACCGGAAACGAATCCGACTTACTACCGGCAATGTGGACCAAGCTCTGACACCTGTCGTACAGGGACCGGACAGCTCGCACAAGGGGGTCCGGTACCCCATACTCCCGGAGTACCCCCCACAGGAACCCCCGGGGGACACGGTCGAACGCCTTCTCCAGGTCCACAAAGCACATGTAGACTGGTTGGGCAAACTCCCATGCCCCCTCCAGGACCCCAAAGAGGGTATAGAGCTGGTCCACTGTTCCGCGACCAGGACGAAAACCACACTGCTCCTCCTCAATCCGGGATTCGACTATCCGGCGGACCCTCCTCTCCAGGACCCCTGAATAGACCTTACCAGGGAGGCTGAGGAGTGTGATTCCCCTGTAATTGGAACACACCCTCCGGTCCCCCTTCTTAAAAAGGGGGACCACCACCCCAGTCTGCCAGTCCAGCGGTAGATAGATAGATAGATAGATAAATACTTTATTAATCCCGAAGGAAATTGTGCAGTTGTCCGTTGCTCACATTCATAAAACAGCAAAAGAGAAAATTTAAAGTTTAAAAAAACCAGACAAATAAATAATTCAACAGCATTAAAAGATAAAGTGCTACAGGTTAAGGCACTGAAAAAACAAAGTTCAGGACTAGTATCAGTCTCTCCTGCTCCTCCCTGAAGTGGCTGCATTATACAGCCTGATGGCACGAGGGATGAAAGAGTTTTTTAGTCTATCAGTGGAGCAGCCCAATGAGAGAAACCTGGAGCTAACAGAGCTCCTCTGCCGAGAGAAGACAAGATATAGGGGGTGGCTCTGATTGGAGAGGATTGCCCTGATCTTAGAGAGCGTCCTCTGCTCCACCACCTTTTCCACAGAGTCCAGGCCGAGTCCAACCACAGAGCCTGCTTTCCTTATGAGCCTGTCCAGCCTCTGTCCAGCCTCTGAGTGCCCCCGATGTCCACGCGATGCTGCAGAAGCGTGTCAGCCAGGACAGCCCCACAGCATCCAGAGCCTTAAGGAACTCAGGGCAGATCTCGTCCACTCCCGGGGCCTTGCCGCCAAGGAGCTTTTTGACCACCTCAGCGACTTCAGCCCCAGAGATAGGAGAGTCCACCCCTGAGTCCATCAGCTCTGCTTCCTCATCGGAAGACGTGTTGGTAGGATTGAGGAGGTCTTCGAAGTATTCCCTCCACCGACCCACAACGTCCCGAGTTGAGGTCAGCAGCTCCCCACCTCCACTGTACACAGTGTTGATGGAGCACTGCTTCCCCCTCCTGAGCCACCGGATGGTGGACCAGAATCGCCTCGAAGCCGTCCGGAAGTCTTTCTCCATGGCCTCGCCGAACTCCTCCCATGCCCGAGTTTTTGCCTTGGCGACAGCCGAAGCTGCATGCCGCTTAGCCTGTCGGTACCCATCAGCTGCCTCCAGAGTCCCACAGGCCAAGAAGGCCCGATAGGACTCCTTCTTCAGCTTGACGGCATCCCTCACTGTTGGTGTCCACCAACGAGTCCTGGGATTACCGCCACGACAGGCACCAACGACCTTACAGCTCCGGCTGGCCGCCTCAGCAATAGAGGCACGGAACACAGCCCGTTGGGACTCAATGTCCCCCGCCTCACTCGGGACATGGTTGAAGCTCTGCTGAAGGTGGGAGTTGAAGCTCGCTCTGACGGGGGACTCAGCCAGACGTTGACCAGGTCCAGACGCCTCTGGCTGTAGATTTCCTGAGACCGGAGCGTTTGTCGAAGATCAGACTACTTTCTTCGAAGGTTCCAAGTTCGGCTTTTGATCTCTAGAAAACATTCAGTATTAAACATTTTGGATGTTTGAATGTTATTTAGGGTCCAGGTTTTGGAACTTTTGCTCTCCTGACTACGGCCACCATGTTGTGATCTCTGCAACAGACAGGTTGAAAAAGCTGAGAGACGTTCAGGAGCCTTTATGGTCCGCACATGTTCCCCATCTTTACCTGGAAGACGTGTTCTACTAGCAGTCAAACCAAATGATATTAAAGTCTCCAGTTAACTATCTCTCCTTACTGGCAACACTGGTGCAGTCTATCATTTGACATATTTTGTCTGGGTACACAGCATTGGCGCTCGGCGGTCTGCAGCAGCTTCCTACTTAGATCGGGTTCAGATGAGGCAGATGTATCTGTAGCCCGAGTACTTCAGAGTCAAAGTCCATCAAGGCTCCTCGAATTCTAGTAGGTATACACACCTGAATGAAAGAACCAGTACCTTCTCGAGGGTACTGGCCTCCTTACTCATGACTTTCACCGTTTATTTTAAGTGTTTTGATCCTGAATGATCGTATTAATATATTAAAGTTTATTACTGAGATTTTAGCCCCTGATGTGAAGCGAAGAGGATGAAGCGTTGAACTCACCGTGGCGAGCAGATTGGGATGACTGTCCAGCGGCCAACATCTGTTCTCTGCTGACGTCTGCCCCCTGGTGGTGGAGAGGAGAAGGACTGCATGGAGACAGAAGCAGCAGATGTGATGAAGCGTCTCATGATGAGGTTTACTCTTCTCTTCATCATTTTAAACCAACAAAAAGGAAAAATGTGTTTACGCATGAAGCTGCTGATTAAAACCTTATATAAATATATCTATAAACGCAAAAATGAATCCTCTACATGTGAAGCAGGAAAGGAGTTTAGTTGGACTGGTTTAATACTGCTGAAGAGTCTACCATGAGTTTTCCCTGGAATCTGACCTGTCAGCGTTAAAAATGATTCAAAATAAAACTAAAATCATTTAAATAAAATCAAAATGAGCAGAAACTTTCAAATAAACTGGAAAAAAAATTGCATTTAAACGTTGTTTGCAAACATCAACGAGCTGCGAGTTCGATTCCCCCTGAAGAATCCATTTGGTCCAGCGTGCATGTGGTCCACGTGTGCACGTGGTCCAGCGTGCATGTGGTCCATGCGTGCACGTGGTCCACACAGGTCATCCACACAGGAGGCTAGTCTCTGCGCTCCTGTCATCCCGGAGCTCCGCCTCCTTGTTCTGGGACCATCAGTCCGTCCTTCACCCCGTGTCTCGTTGTGTTCTGGGGATTCATCTGTCTTTAACAGACAGTTAACACTGTTCTTTCCCATCTAGTGTAAATGAAAACGTCTTGGTTCTGCATCCTGCCTCCCAGCTGTGGGCCAACCCCTCCGCTCCCCTTGACACGTGTCGACGCATCTGAATCAGATGTCAATCTGATGTTTTAAATTTGCTTAGTTTTCACATGTTTTTCTGTTTAATGTTTTACACATGTGAAACATGAGAAGACGAAGCAAATAAGAAACATACTCAACGTGACTCAAATGTGAATCAGTTTGACACATTATTCATGTTCTTCACATGTAAAGCCACATGTTTGCACATATGATTCATGTGTTTTTACCAATCAGCAACCTCCAGTGGTCTAAAGAAACCCAGAACCTGCAGTTCCCCTTTCATCTACTAGGGGCTCCAAAACAGAGCAAATCCCCATAGACTCCCATGTTAAAAAGACCAACTTCACAGCAGAAATAAACATGTTTACAGCAGAAATAAACATGTTTACAGCAGGAATAAACATGTTTACAGCCTGGTTCAAAAATCCATCTTCGGTTTAATAGGTCAGGTTTACCTTCATGACAACTGTGGGGGGAGTAAATTTTTTTCTTTTTTGTTTTTTCTTTGTCTTGTCCAGCATTGAAGCAGCAGAATGATGGTCTGGATGTTGTGTTCTGCTGAGCAAATTTACTTTGCCGAGGGGAGCATTACTGGTATGATGATCCCCTTGATTTTCTGGATTCTTATGTTATATCTTTATTTATTTTGTATGATTGTAATACAGAGTTTCTACTGCTGGACTAGACCGGAGAAGATAGAAGAGAGACAGAAAGACACAGGGAAAGAGAAAGAAAACACCTCATAGAGAGAGAGGAAAAGAGAGAGAGAGAGACAGAAAGAAAGAAGAAAAAACAGACATTTGCATGAACATATGCATATACACCCATACGTATTCACCTATATAAACGCATGTACATACACATTCATACACACATACACACAAACAGGCCAGTCTTAGATTCATATTCCCCCTGTGGAGGACTAGACTATCATGTGTCAAGAGCACCAAAAACTATCAGGTTAGATATTAATGGGAGACAAAGAAAACCAGCTGCTGTTAGTGAATAAACCTGCAGACGACTCGGTGACTGCGTCACATGCAGAACATGCAGAGTGGAACGTGTTCAGAGAAGATCATGCCAATATGACCCCGCCCACACAATGTGACCCCCGCCCATACAATGTGGCCCCGCCCAAACAAAGGCCAGAAGCAGGCCAGGAGGACCCCAAGACTCAGGTAGCCGGCAGCCGGCCCCAGGCACAGGATCCAACCACCCCACCCCGGAGCCAGCTATGGAGCCACCCAGGAGCCACCTTGCCAGAGTCCCCTGCAGTCAGGGGGAACAGGCCCCGCCGGCCGCCCAGGGCACACAGAGCGCGGGCACCACGGCCCCAAGAGCCCGAAGGCAACCCCCGCCCCCGAGGGCTGAGGGCCCAGCCCAAGCTAATGGAGAACCAGGATCCCCGGACCACCGCCGAGTGGCAGTCAGGCCGCTCCCCAGTGCACCAGCCGTGCTCCCCGGGCACAAGACCCCCCCCCCCCCCCCCCCCCCATACACACGCACACACACACACGCACACATACAGGCATACTCAGCCACACGTACCAACTCACTCACACGCACGTACTCCCTCCCGACACACATCCACATGCCTCATCTCACACTCCCCTACCCTCCTGTCTGACTGAATTTTTTTCTAACTCACCCGTTTAAAAGTAATTTATTCTCATGTTGGCTGTTAGCTCCTGCTAGCGCCTGTTAGCTCCAAGTTAGCTCGGTTAGCTAACTTGGAACTTGGAGCCCCCCCCCTCTCAGCTCTACCTAATTTCTGGGAGTGATGGCGAGTACGACCCTGTTAAGATGGTGACAGTGAGAACCGTCCAATGAGCTTCTCTTCAGAAACCTAGGATTGATGTCATGGAGGCTCCGCCCATCTTTTATCCAGGTTGTTTACATGAAAATGTAAACAGACTTGTTTATGTGAGGACAGTGAGTCTCCGGGGGGATGGAGGAAGACATGTCCTCCCTCTGGTATTATTGATGAGACAAAGACGAACCAGTTTTCTGCTCGTTTTGCATGTAAACAAAAAAAAAAAAGAATTCTGTAAATTAGTGAATAACTCAGTTTTTCCTGTTTTTATAGAATTTCTCTGTTTACAGAATGAACACATCGTAACTACAGGTCAAACGGAGTAGTTCTGTAAATTCAATAATTTAGTCAATCAAAAGATAAAACATAATTTTATTTTAAAAAATGGATAAACCAAGTAATCCTGTAAATTACAGAGGAACTTTGCAGGCAGTAGTGGAACAACTAAACCTGCAACTTCAACAAACTGGATTTATGCTTTTTTATTTCGATCTGAGAGTAAAAACACATGAATATGTGAAAACAAGCAGCTGGAAGCTCTTCATCACCATCACCAGATGGTGAACCGGTGCTAATGAGGAGGTTAAAGAAACCTGCAAGTTGATCAGCTGGTTACATGAACCAGGAGTGATGATTAAAGTTAGTGATATAAATGGTAGGTAAGAGTTAAGT